>NW_020837951.1:57736740-57832864 GCF_003676395.1 Aethalodelphis obliquidens | reverse complement strand
CGTGTATGGTGTTAGGGAGTGTTCTAATTTCATTCTTTTACATGTAGCTCTCCAGTTTTCCCAGCACCACTTATTGAAGAGACTGCCTTTCTCCACTGTATATCCTGCCTCCTTTGTAATAGATTAGTTGACCATAGGTGCCTGGGTTTATCTCTGGGCTTTCTATCTTGTTCCACTGATCTATGTTTCTGTTTTTGTGCCAGTACCATATTGTCTTGATTAATGTAGCTTTGTAGTATAGTCTGAAGTCAGGGAGCCTGATTCCTCCAGCTCCGTATATTCCCCTCAAGACTGCTTTGGCTATTCGGGGTCTTTTGTGTCTCCATACAAATTTTAAGATTTTTTGTTCTAGTTCCATGAAAAATGCCATTCATAATTTTTTTTTTTTTTTTTTTTTTGCAGTACACGGGCCTCTTACTGTTGTGGCCTCTCCCATTGCAGAGCACAGGCTCCAGACATGCAGGCTCAGCGGCCATGGCTCATGGGCCCAGCTGCTCCACAGAATGTGGGATCTTCCCGGACCGGGGCACAAACCCGTGTCCCCTGCAGTGGCAGGCAGACTCTCAACCACTGCGCCACCAGGGAAGCCCGCCATTCATAATTTGACAGGGATTGCATTAAATCTGTAGATTGCTTTGTGTAGTATAGTCATTTTCACAATATTGATTCTTCCAATCCAAAAACATGCTATATCTCTCCATCTGTTGGTATCATCTTTAATTTCTTTCACCAGTGTCTTATAGTTTTCTGCATACAGGGTTTTTGTCTCCTTAGGTAGGTTTATTCCTAGGTATTGTATTCTTTTTGTTGCAATAGTAAATGGGAGTGTTTCCATAATTTCTCTTTCAGATTTTTCATCATTAGTGTATAGGAATGCAACAGATTTCTGTGCATTAATTTTGTATCCTGCAACTTTACCAAATTCATTGATTAGCTCTAGTAGTTTTCTGATGGCATGTTTAGGATCCTCTACATATAGTATCATGTCATCTGCAAACAGTGACAGTTTTACTTCTTCATTTCCAGTTTGTATTGCTTTTATTCCTTTTTCTTTGATTGCCATAGCTAGGACTTCCAAAACTATGTTGAATAATAGTGGTGAAAGTGGACATCCTTGTGTTCCTGATCTTAGAGGAAATGCTTTCAGTTTTTCACCATTGAGAATGATGTTTGCTGTGGGTTTGTTGTATATGGACTTTATTATGTTGAGGTAGGTTCCCTCTCTGCCCACTTTCTGAAGAGTTTTTATCATAAATGGGTGTTGAATTCTGTCAAAAGCAGATCATATGGTTTTTATTCTTCAATTTGTCAATATGGTGTATCACATTGATTGATTTGCGTATATTGAAGAATCCTTGCATCCCTGGGATAAATCCCACTTGATCATGGTGTATGGTCCTTTTCATGTGTTGTTGGACTCTGCTAGTATTTTGTTGAGGATTTTTGAATCTATATTCATCAGTGATATTGATCTGTAATTTTCTTTTTTTTGTAGTATCTTTGTCTTATTTTGGTATCAGGGAGATGCTGGCCTCATAGAATGTGTTTGGGAGTGTTCCTTCCTCTGCAATTTTTTGGAAGAGTTTGAGAAGGATGGGTGTGAGCTCTTCTCTAAATGTTTGATAGAATTCACATGTGAAGCCATCTGGTCCTGGACTTAGTTTGTTGGAAGATTTTTAATCACAGTTTCAATTTCATTACTTGTGATTGGTCTGTTCATATTTTCTGTTTCTTCCTGGTTCAATCTTGGAAGCTTATACCTTTCTAAGAATTTGTCCATTTCTTCCAGGTTGTCCATTTTATTGGCATAGAGTTGCTTGTTGTAGTCTCTTAGGATGCTTTGTATTTCTGCAGTGTCTGTTGTAACTTCTCCTTTTTCATTTCTGATTTTATTGATTTGAGTCCTCTCCCTCTTTTTCTTGATGAGTCTGGCTAATGATTTATCAATTTTGTTTATGTTCTCAAAGAACCAGCTTTTAGTTTTATTGATCTTTGCTATTGTTTTCTTTGTTTCTATTTCATTTATTTCTGCTCTGATCTTTATGATTTCTTTCTTTCTGCTAACTTTGGCTTTTATTTGTTCTTCTTTCTCTAGTTCCTTTAGGTGTAAGGTTAGATTGTTTATTTGAGATTTTTCTTGTTTCTTGAGGTAGGCTTGTATAGCTATAAACTTCCTTCTTAGAACTGCTTTTGCTGCATGCCATAGGTTTTGGAGCGTCGTGTTTTCATTGTCATTTGTATCTAGGTATTTTTTGATTTCTTCAGTGATCTCTTGCTTATGTAGTAATGTATTGTTTAGCCTCCATGTGTTTGTGTTTTTTACATTTTTTCCCCTGTAATTCATTTCTAATCTCATAGCATTGTGGTCAGAAAATATGCTTGATATGATTTCAATTTTCTTAAATTTACTGAGGCTTGATTTGTGACCCAAGATGTGATCTATCCTGGAGAATGTTCCGTGCACATTTGAGAAGAAAGTGTAATCTGCTGGTTTTGGATGGAATGTCCTATAAATATCAATTAAATCTATCTGGTCTATTATGTCATTTAAAGCTTCTGTTTCCTTATTTATTTTCATTTTGGATGATCTGTCCATTGGTGTAAGTGAGGTGTTAAAGTCCCCCACTATTATTGTGTTACTGTCGATTTCTTCTTTTATAGCTGGTAGCAGTTGCCTTATGTATTGAGGTGCTCCTATG
The DNA here is from genome assembly GCF_003676395.1 of Aethalodelphis obliquidens. Classification (NCBI taxonomy): domain Eukaryota; kingdom Metazoa; phylum Chordata; class Mammalia; order Artiodactyla; family Delphinidae; genus Aethalodelphis; species Aethalodelphis obliquidens. Next base: position 57,830,165 of record NW_020837951.1, on the reverse strand, counting down.
TTGGGTGCATATATATTTATAATTGTTATATCTTCTTCTTGGATTGATTCCGTGATCATTATGTATTGTCCTTCCTTGTCTCTTATAACATTCTTTATTTTGAAGTCTATTTTATCTGATATGAATATTGCTACTCTAGCCTTCTTTTTATTTCCAGTTGCATGGAATATCTTTTTCCATCCCCTCACTTTCAGTCTGTATGTGTCCCTAGGTCTGAAGTGGGTCTCTTGTAGACAGCATATATATATGGGTCTTGTTTTTTATCCATTCAGCAAGGCTGTGTCTTTTGGTTGGAGCATTTAATCCATTCACGTTTAAGGTAATTATCGATACGTATGTTCCTATGACCATTTTCTTAATTGTTCTGGGGTTTTTTTTGTAGGTTCTTTTCTTCTCTTGTGTTTCTCACTTAGAGAAGTTCCTTTAGCATTTGTTGTAGAGCTGGTTTGGTGGTGCTGAATTCTCTTAGCTTTTGTTTGTCTGTAAAGCTTTTGATTTCTCCATCAAAACTGAATGAGATCCTTGCCAGGTAGAGTAATCTTGGTTGTAGGTTCTTCCCTTTCATCACTTTAAGTATATCATGCCACTCCCTTCTGGCTTGTAGAGCTTCTGCTGAGAAATCAGCTGTTAACCATATGGGAGTTCCCTTGTACGTTATTTGTCATTTTTCCCTTGCTGTTTTCAATACTTTTTATTTGACTTTAGTTTTTGCCAATTTGATTACTATGTGTCTCAGTGTGTTTCTCCTTGGATTTATCCTGTATGGGACTCGCTGCACTTCCTGGACTTGGGTGGCTATTTCCTTTCCCATGTTGGGGAAGTTTACGACTATAATCTCTTCAAATATTTTCTAGGGTCCTTTCTCTCTCTCTTCTCCTTCTGGGACCCCTATAATGTGAATGTTGTTGCATTTAATGTTGCCCCAGACATCTCTTAGGCTGTCTTCATTTCTTTTCATTCTTTTTTCTTTATTCTGTTCCACAGCAGTGAATTCCACCATTCTGCCTTCCAGGTCACTTATCCGTTCTTCTGCCTCAGTTATTCTGCTATTGATTCCTACTAGTGTAGTTTTCATTTCAGTTATTGTATTGTTCATCTCTGTTTGTTTGTTCTTTAATTCTTCTAGGTCTGTGTTAAACATTTCTTCTTGATCTTTGCCTCCATTCTTTTTCCGAGGTCCTGGATTATCTTCACTATCATTATTCTGAATTCTTTTTCTGGAAAGTTGCCTATCTCCACTTCATTTAGTTGTCTTTCTGGAGTTTTATCTTGTTCCTTCATCTGGTACATAGCCCTCTGCCTTTTCATCTTGTCTACCTTTCTGTGAATATGTTTTTTGTTCCACAGGCTGCAGGATTGTAGTTCTTCTTGCTTCTGCTGTCTGCCCTCTGGTGTATGAGGCTATCTAAGAGGCTTTTGCAATTTTCCTGATAGGAGGGTCTGGTGTTGGGTAGAGCTGCCTGTTGATCTTACTCCTTGAATTCTCTGTCCAGGGAAAATGTTCTTCAAAAATACAGGAAAAATAAAGACTTTCTCACACAAATACCTTGAGGGGATACATCACCAGCAGACTTCCCCTGGCCACACAGAAATCTACGGGTCAGTGAGGACAGGTGAATCTTGAGCCTGGTTTCAACTCAAACTTGAACTCCAGAGATAACTTGCCACGTGAATCCAGCCTCCTGCGGAGAAAACTTTACACCCACGGCAGTGAGCCATCCCACGACTCCTTCCTTGGCACTGCCTGGTGCTTCCAGTTCCGTTTCCGGTCTCGGGCTGTAGCCAAGGGCATCAGTTTCCAGTGAGTAGCTGCAGCGCAGCTGTCTTATTCTTAAGGTAATGTTTTTAAAAAGTAATTTGGTAAAACCAAGCAAGCAGTAATGCATTTTTACCATTCTGAACAAAATGCTCAACTAAATTGTAATATTAAAAACCCTTGTTTTCTTCCCTCCCATTGAAATCTTGCTCCTTATAAAAAAACATCAAAAGAGACTATATCTGGGTTAAATGTAAACATCACAATGCTTTTCTAGTGTTGCAATTGAAATAGCCACTTCTGCCATTGAAAATCACTGATTATTCAGAGCTAGTTATAGAGAGGAAAATATCTATGTGATTGCATGGCTTCGATTACCATCATTATAATGCTGTGCACAAAGGCTGATTACCTTCCATTTTGCACTTCTTGTTAAAAACTGGGTTAATAAGAGACTTCGCAAAAGGTTCTCCTCCTCCTCACACGAAATTTCTCACAGAAATGCAATAATTAAAATTGTTTTATTGTTAAAGAAAGAATTAGCTTATTGGACAATTTTTGTGGCAGCTGACAATATCTCATCATTAATGTATTTACTGATTAAAATACTTGCTTTACGTGAAGCAAATTTTGGTTTCTTATATATGTCTAATGTTGACATTAGACATGGGTGCAACCATTTAGAGTTATGTTCAACTTAAGATGGATAGATTTAAGGCTATAATTTTCTACCTATGTATACTATCAGTGGTAATAAATTAGAATTATTTCAAGTGTAGCTTTGTAGGGAACATAAGTTATATAGGGTAGCTTTTTTGCGAATTAGTGACTTCTTTATTTTAAAAAGTCTGTATGATTATTTCCTTTTTCGTAAGTATTCAATAGGCAGAAGAATGTTGGGAGGAGCAAGAAACATAGTTGGTGTACGTAATATGTTTCTTGATGGACAGTGGGGGGTGGGATGGGCAGTGAGCTGTCAAATCAAATGTAGGCTTTTCACTTCTAGTCATGAATTAATTAAGTCCCTTTCTTTAGCCAGGCCACAATCTCCCTATAGGTAAAATGAGTGATTAAGACTGGTTACTAAGAAAACTCCCCGGCTCTTATGACACTCTTCAAAGTAGCAAGACTCCCAGAATGGAAAAAGTACAGAAATGGGGAAGAGAAAAAAGGAAATTTTCTTGCTTACTTACTCTCTCATAATAGATAAGCAATATTATTACAGGCTATTGACTTTGAAGGATATGCATAGACTACTTACTAGTAGGAAGTGATGTGAGGTAATTGGGAGTTAGTAAAAGGAGCAAGAAGCCTGTTTGTATTTCTTTTGAAAATACTCCTTATCATGATTTGACTTGTGACACTAGTGTTATAAGTGGAAGCAAATTAAATCTTTGGGCAGCTAAGAAAGTTAGAAGTGGATCAATATGATCTGTTGTCTTTGTTCGAATTGCTGTCAGAAAATACCATAGATTGGGTGGTTTAAGCAACAAATATTTACTTCTCACAGTTTTGGAGGCTAGGAAGTCCAAGATCAAGGTGCCAGCAGATTTGGCATCTGGTGACAGCCATCTGTCTGGTTTGCAAATGGCAGCCTTCTTGCTGTGTCCCTACATGGCAGAGAAAGAGCAAGAGCTCTGGTCTCTTCCTCTACTTATAAGGGCATAATCTTGTAATGGGGGCTCCACCCTCATGACCTCATCTAAACCCAATTACTCACCACTTCCACACACAATCACGTTGGGGGTTAGGGCTTCAACATACAAATTGGGGCACAAGCACTCAGTCAGTGGCATCTGTTTACTCAGCTTTTCTGTTATGCATAGAATGCTTACCTATAGGTACTTGCAAAGCACTGCTATTCACTTGGTGGCAGCTCCTTGCAGGTGTAGCATTGGTCTTATTAGAGCTCTCTTACATGCATTTCAGTGGCATATTCGACATCAACCGTTCAGTCCTGCACTACTGAATAACGGTCCTACTGAAAGTGCGCCTGTTGGGGCTGGGGGCAGAAAAGTCGTTACTCCCGCAAAAGCCTAATAGTTCTAGATGCATACTCAAGTGATACAGACTGCAATCTATATTCCTATTTTATTTTTCTAGGGGTAAAGAGACCTAGAACTCTTATGGTATTCTACACCATGCTAGGAAGAAGTACGGGGGTGAGGGGTGATGTGTTCTTGTAAGGATAATGAATGAAGAAAATATTTTACCTGTAAAGGTATGTAGAGGTTTTTCAGAATTAAATATCCATTTAATGTGTCAATAGACAAAAATATGTTTGCCTATTCACTCAATCAATGTATTTGTAGGACTAGCCTAAGGAAATAATCTGAAACACCAAATAAACTTGACATTTAGGTGTACATGGTAGCATTATTTATAACAAAACACTAGAAACAGCATAAATATATAACTATAGGTAAATGGATGTGTTAGGAACTGCACATATTTGATGTCGCATTACGCATAATTATCATACTACAAATCACAATATGAAAAAACAGGGAAATGATTCCAAAATAACATTAGGCGAAAACAACAGAATTGCAAAGTTGTACAAATAGCATCGTTATGATTATGTAATGCAAATGCTGGCATAGAAAAGCAAAGGAAGGGCATACACCTTAATGACAGCACAGGTTATGTTTGGGAGGTGGGATGACAGAGGATTGGGTAATGAGACTACTGTGTTCTTCTTTCTAATTTTCTGCATTTCCCACATTTTCTGTAACAAGCATTCATTTCAATTAAGTTGAAAAACAGAAGCATTCCATTTAGACTTTTATTCTAATCTCTCCAGTTCTCAGGTAGCAAAAGGAGCCAATTTTAAGCTCAAGCCCCTCTGCACAGGCTCCCTCCCAGAGTCAGAATCCTCGCTAACATCCTCCGTAAGCAGCTTAGCCAGAAAGCTGGCTCTGCTTTCTTCCCACCCCCAGCCTTTCTGCTCAGCAGGGCCTGCCTCCCCTCATCTCGGAGCTGGAGCTGGAATCACGTTAGAACCCCTTTTCCCTGAGCCTGTGCCCTCCTCCCCAGAATCCCAGCAGTGCCTTTCTTCTCTTCTTTCTTGATTTCCCTTCTGAATCTTCCCTGCGTTCTCATTCCAAGGCCAGATGGCTGATTTTGTGAAGCATTCACATTTCTCCTCTGCTGACTTACAACTGTTTAAAACCCATCACCCACCCCTCCCTGGTAACCAGGTTTCCCCAGGCTGCCTGGTGGGATCTGGCAAGTGTGGAGAGGCTGGGGAGGGAGAAACTGTTCAAAGGGAAACTGGCCAATGCGCTAGTCGACTTTACTTCATTCATTTGGAGAGCAGAGAGAGTGCTTAATGAGGACCATTAAAGGGAAAGCTGGGTTGTTTAAAGAGCCATCAGTTGTGTTGAGGCTGGTTCAGCAGTTCAGAATTTGATAAGTAGATTTTCGGGTTTTGCCTCAAAAAATAGACATTCCTTATGTCAAAATAACCTACAGATGAAAGATTTCATTGACATTTATTTCAGATGGGCTTAGGGAGGGTTGTAGCTGCTAATTTGCTTTGACTACTGGTGAACGTGGAAAATGTGAAAAGAAACGTCAAGATTTTCAAAACAGAGGAGAACAAAAAGTATGCATCATGCCTTTGGTTTGGCTTCAGACTATCCAAAAATAAATTGAACCTGCTCTGGACAAGTCCTCTTCAACGAATGGTGAATGACAAATACAGATAAATAGAGAGACTATGTCCTCAAGAAGATTATAACAGGAGAAAAATGTGTATGGCAAGTAACATAAAATTATTCTATTAAAAACATAAGATACTGTGTATCAATTACTTTCCACAAAGCTTGGCATTGAGTAGTGGCTCAACAAATTCCCTTTCCCCTACCCACTGTGTATCCCAAACTGAGCATCACTTAGGATGCTTTTAGCTTCAATTAAGTAGTTCTAACAATAACAGCAATTCACTATTTCTTATAACAAGTCTGAAGGGAAAGCAGTTCCCCAGATGATATATCAGTCAGGGTCTAGACAGGAAAATATAAATCAGTGTAGATTTTTCAAGCAGAGGAACTTCAATATAAGGAATTGCTCACCAAGGTATTGAAAGGGCTAGAGAAGCCAAAGGGTGACCTCCTGAGTGTTTGTGCAGGTAAGGCTGCCGGACCCAATATTACTGCTGCTGGGCCAGGAGCCTGTGGTGCCTTGAATACTGCTGCATAGCCCAGCCACCTGCATTCGCCTGCTGTTGCTGGTATAGGAAACAACAGTTGCCTGCAAGTCTCTCACTGCTCTTAATGCTAAAGCCAGAAACATAAAGAATTACTTCAGTCTTCCTTCTTCCCTCCATCCAGTCTTGTGCAAGTGCCTTGCCATTGACAGAAGCTACCAGCAACCAGCTGGCAAGGGAGTCTGGGAAATGCTGTTTCTAGGGTTCTCATACAACCCCCCCACCCCCACCAGCTATAAAGAGAAGACCACAGAAAGACTGGAATGGGGCTAAGTGACAACAGAAAGCATCTGGTAGAGCTGGAAAATTCAACAGTTCAATAACATTATGAAGGACAAATATCCTTTTGTCTTCCCTCGAGGCCATCCTCAGGGATGGATGGCTTTTCCCTTAGGCTGGATTCCATGAACACTTCAAGATAGCTGAATGTTGAAGACAACATTCAAAGGCAAAAAAGGGAAATGTCCCTTTTTTGTGTTCTTTTTAAGGAGTGAGATAAACTCCACCTTACTTGCTCTCCCATGTCATTGGCTAGAAAATGTAACACAAACTTTCTTAAACAAATTACTAGCAAGGTTTAAAAAGTAAATCCCACAATTACCTAATAAATAACAATTATATAGTATTATACTATCTTCTGGTAAAAAGATTAATTTATTAAATATAAACTTTTAAAACACACTACATTTTTGTAATCTTGTTTGCATTTCTTCATTTAAAAAAAATATTTATTCATTTATTTGGCTGTGCCGGGTCTTAGCTGTGCCATGCAGGATATTTTAGTTGTGGCATGCAGGCTCTTAGTTGTGGCATGCGGGATCTAGTTCCCTGACCAGGGATCAAGCCCGTGCCCCCTGCATTGGGAGTGCAGAGTCTTAACCACTGGAAAACTAGGGAAATCCCTGCATTTCTTCATTTTTAAAAATTATTATACATTAGTATTATGTCACCATACACTCAAAAAGTAGAAGTAACCTGGCCTCTCTCAGCCTCTGAGAGGCTCTATGGGGAGGCTGGACCAGCCTAGGGAGACTTTCTGGAGAAACAGGACAGTTGGGACTGTCCCAAGCTACTTTGGCCAATGATACGATTTAACTAATAGAAACAGAATAATCTTACCAGTAGAGAACCAACCGACCAGCGTCTCTGGAAATTACAAAATACCTTTAATGATGTTGTTGCTCACCCTGAGTTCTGGCATAATTTTGGCAAAATGAATAAGGAATCAAAGAGTGAGCTCTTTCATGCCAATAATGAACGCAATGGAAATTGGCTTCTTTCCATTCCAGCTGTAGCAGCAGGCGTAGGTTTTGCTGCCAACACAAAGCTCCGTCACAGTTCAGAGTTGATACTGGTCAAATCAAAGGGCAGGGGGGTAGCATTTAGTGCAGACACTACATGTCAAATTGCCAATCTCATGTCCAAAGCTCTGCTCCCTGTGTCACAAACACCTCCTATGAGATTGTTTATCTCCTTCCGGCCCTTCGATTAATGAGCTATCCATAAACACTCGGTAATATTAACAACTATCATCTGTACATTTGTAAAGTGCTTTTCCTCTTACATGATTTTCTTTAAGCCCTACAGCCACTCAGTCAGCTGGGTTGTTTTACCTGAACAAAAATCAAATTCAGAGTTGCAACTTGGGTAACACACATAAACTGTGAAAATGAGAGCTGAGCCTTTTAAAAATCCAACATTGGATGGAGTTAGGTAAGATGCAGTTCTAGCCCTGAGGGAATTTATTATTTTGTAGCTGGGAAAAATGAGGAATGCAGATAAAGAAGAATATTAAGCAGGTTGTTAGATGTGCTCAGTGGACAGTATATAACAAAAGTATCATGCAGGTGAAAGACAGAAAAGTCCATCATTTATTGGGGTGGTCTAGACTATTCATTTGTTCCTTTTCAAGGTATGGTTCTGTTATTCTGTCAACCTCTAGATGATATCATACGATCTTCCTGCATGTTCCACGCCCAAGGGTGGAATAAAGGGGCAGGCTCAACCTTCCAACTCAGATATCAGTATAAATACTGTGATCTAAGATAAACCTTAACTCTCCCAGTAATTAAATGCAGATACTCTTTTCAGTGATCACCATGAGGGAGAAGTAAGGTAAGTCATAGTAATTTAATTACTCAAGGAAAAAATAAAAATAGCCAGGTAACAAATACCATAAAGACATAACCATTCAGAATCTAACTTTCAGAATCTTTCCTCTTTTAAGTGCAGATGATCTTCTGCCTCACGCTTGCCACATAAATATTGATAGAAACCCACCACTTGATCAATTAAAGGAGCCTTTCAGCAGGTGTGTTCCACTTTTATCAATATCAGCTCAAAGTTTATCACTAAAGTTATGGGGCTTTCCTTTGTGGAACAAGCCCACACACGATCTCTTCCTTCTGGTATTAACTCCTAGACCCTTGGTTTTATTTTTTAAATTATCTCTATAAAATTGAGGATCAGACTGATTATTCAAGCTTGTTTTGGTCATTGGTAATCAGGTAATGAACAGACATGAATCCCTCACCATTGAAAAATCTGTAAGACTATGCCAAAATGCCCTTGGAATGCTAAAGAATTGGAATTGCAGTAGCTGACCGAACTCACAACTATATTAATCATCCAACTTACTTCTGGAAGTGTTGCTCCCCGAGATGTGCCTTTCTAAGTGTCTTTTATGTCTGTTGTGCAACCAAGACCCTATCTGCTGCACCATCTTCTGTTTTGAAGCCAGTTATCTGCAATTCTGAGAGTGCTTAGCATACATGAGACTTTAAGGATATGACTTTACCAGAACTACTAATCGAGTGAGCAAATATGCGATAAATTTGAATAAAAAAGTTTGTCACGTGTAAAATAGTCTTTAGCAATAGCCACACAGCCTACAAACGTGCTCCAATTATTAGTGGAAGAAATAGTTTTCTAAATTTTCCTAAATTGTGTCTTTTTTTAAAAAGAAAAGTGACGAGAACAACAACAAAAACCTCTATTGACTAAAAAAAAAAAAAAAACTTAAGGTGTGACATTTTGTAGTTGTACCAGAGCTTTGATTTCAGGATTGGTGGTGATATATGAAAGCACTTTAAGCTCAGTTTAAATATTATTGATTTGTGCTTTGAAAGTAGCAGACTCAGGAACAATAGAACAGTAAATTGTCATTACAGTAATATTTTTTTTGCATGTTTTCAAAGTCAAATAAGAGAAGAAAAACTTCAAATTAAATCTCAACTTGAGCTAAATTAATCCCCAGGGTATTCCTTTCAAGACCCTTAGGTAAATCAGCTGACTCTGTTTTTTTCCTGGTACTCAGATATGTAAGCCTTGAGCCCCTTTTACCCTTGGTGCCCTGAGGTTAAGGCCAACAGATGGCCTATGACTTATTTTACAGTTTTCTGTACTAATAAAGAAACAGAAAAAGTGTAGAACAATAATTGTATAAGCTGAAGTCTTACACTATTGATGTTGCTTGTATGCATTTTAACATCTCTTATTATTTAAATTTGGTTTCAGGGAAGAAAGAAGGAGGCTGGCAGGCACATCACTAGGATAACTGCACCCTAAAAAAGTGCCAGGCCAGGGGCATCTGAGACTCCTTTCCAGGTAGGAGGCAGTGGTCAGTCTCCCAGTGTTAACAGAGTAGAGGAGATGAAGGGCAAGAAATAGATGTGTGGACAAAGAGACTCAGGACTGACAGAAGGTTTCAAATGTCATGGAGTCCATTTCTCCTTTAGCTAACACTCAACCCACTACTTATACACACAGCAATGGATTCATGGAATCAAAAGGGTCTTGATGTTCAAAATTTGTGGTGATAATCAATGACTGCAAAATCCATTACACCTTCTCCTTACACAGTAAAGTTGTCTGGAATCAGTGTTGGTGGTTGGGAAGAAACCATGAGAATAATGTAAATGCTTTCACACAATCCAATACTGTTTCTATCTCTTTTTCGTGTTAAATGGAACCCAAAAAGATAGAGAGGCTGATGGAATTTCCCCCTCATCCTGCAGTTCTTCACGATCTTTTACTCTCCTCATTACTACAGACTTATATTTATAGATAGGAAACGTGTTCCTCTTTAAGTCTCCTCCGTTCCCATTTTTCGTCAGAATTCAAGTTTGCAAAGACAATAAATGACAGTGAAATGTGGTAGCAATAAAATAATAATCACTAAACAAGCTGACTCTGGCATTTTTTAAAGAAACAAATTCCTGTGAAGAATATTATATTTGCAGGATGTCAAATAAAATGTAAATGCTATCTTTTGTAATAAAAGATGACAGGGAAGGAAATTTAAGACAAAGCGCCAATAAATATGGCGTCTGAAATTTAAGACTTTGTGATGTTATAATTCCACTCACACAAACACTCAGTATTCAGCTTTTGGTGGATGGTCTAATTAGCTCTTTTTGCTGCACTGTATTAAGGGTGAATATTTCCCTCCAGTGAACTGGAAGGGAAGTCTGAAATTTCACTTTGAAGTCCCTTCTTTCTCATATTTCCTATTCTATGTGTTCTTCTTTCACACCATTCCTTTTCGCATTTGTTTTCACTTTCTTTGCTTGGAACTTCTATTGTCCTAAATTCCTGAGTTTCTACCACATCCTGGACACTGGCTTTAATTAAGAGTTGGTGGTTCATCACACAAACATGTTTTCGTTTAGAACATGATATGCTTTGGTTGTTCTTAAGATCTCATCTCAACCTTCACTTCTTCAGAAAAGCCTTTTCTAATCTCCTGATCCAAGTCAAAGCCCCATTATCTATATTATGTACCTTTCATTCATATCACTTTTCACAGTTGTAACTTTACATTTAATGGTATCATTCCTTGTTTAATGACAGACTTCCAAACTAGACCAAAATTCAATGTATGGACTGAGTACATGTCTATTTTTGTTTTCCAATGTATGTGCAGCGCCTAGCTCACAGTAGGTGCTCAACCAATATTTATTTGAATGAATAAACTAGAAAAGTCTTGTTGTGCATAACATTTGCTGTCTAACAAGCAACTCAAGCATAAGTCCAAAAATGGCATCTGCATCTTCCCTTCCAAACTCTCTTCATAGTTGTCTCCATTTTGGCAAATGTAAACTCAGTTTTTTCTTTTCCTCAAGCCCATATCCTTTGTGTCATCTTTGATTCTTCTTATGCTCTTATACCACACGACCAATTCATCAGCAATGACAGTTAGGTGGCTCTCTTTTCAGAATTCAACCGCATTGCTCATGTCCACTGCTAACTTTCTAGTCTAACCCACTATTGTCTTTGGCTAGATTAGTGCAATGGCCTCCTAACTGGTCTTCCTTCCTGCACCCTTACTTCTCTATATTTATTTTCAACACAGCAGAGTATTCTTTTGAAACATAAATTCATATTACTCCTCTTTGAAACCCTCCAATTTTTTCCATCTCACTCATGGTAAAAGTCACTATGAAGGCCCATGGGGCCCCACACAATCTTCTCCGTGACAACAGGGACTTTGTTACGTTCTTTGCTACCTCTGCAGTGCACAGAGAAGTCAATGGCTCAAAGTAGATGACTGATAAATTTTTGTTGGCTGAATCTGTACACCCAGAAATCAGAGGCTATGTCATTTAAAAAAGTACTCTTCTCAATCTTAAAGCAAAAAAAGACCCCATGTAATGGGTTCCAATGGATACATTTACCATTTAGTTAAGTCATACTAAGAGTGTTCAGTACACAGCATGACGTTATGAACTTTTGTTCCAAGTCCTGCTCCTGAAAAACATGCATAACAGTACTTGTACTGTACAGACTATTTTGACTCATTAGGAAAATCATTATTGCAATCAATATTTGCTCAAAAAATCATTCAACGGCATATCATGTCATAAGGTTGACTATTGTAATTGACTGAATTTAGAATTAGAAAGAAAAAATTCCACTTGGTAATTTAGTCTGTATTTAGGCACTAGTTCAACTGCTCAGTTTGGTGGTGATTTTGTGCCATTTTTCAGGAAGTAGAAATAATAATCGTTGAATACTTTTGGTGGGGAGTTTTCATTTGTTAAGGCATTTTGACAATCAGAGAATCACTAAATCTAAAACAATCTACAGAACATCATATATCAATTTCTTTAGCCTCTGCCTCCTTAACCTGCTTGTGGTTTGAAAATATAGTATTGAATAACTTAAAATCTTAAAGGAAAGTAGGGTAAGGGGAATGAGGTCACAACAAACCTCTGAAAACAATTATACTTTGTTTTTCCTGCATATACTAACATATGCAAGTAAAGTGAACATAATAAATTGAGAGAAGAGTGATGGCATTTCATATCATTCAAATGAAAAATAATGGTTAATGTACAATGAATTTCTACCTGTCTTTGATCTTAAGATGACTTCCAGAGATGATTATGATAAAATTGTTAATTAGGATGATGAGAGGGGCAGGGGGAAGGTGGTGGATTATTAGAAGTTAGATCTCTGAATTGTTCATACTTCCTCAAACCCATTACTTTCTATATGTCCAAAATTTTCTAGGAGTGTTTGAGAAAATTCAATTTTGTTCTCATGGCTGGAGAAGCTTCATTATTTTATCAGTTACAACTCACTCATTCAGCAAATATTTACTGAGCACCTATTTTATACCAAACACTGTTCTGGGTATGTGAATGCCGTTGCATCTGCTTCAGTATTGAGCGATTACATGTCATTTAGAACTTTGCCTGGAGGAAAGATTTCTCCTATGAGGAGAGTGAGCCATATTTGGAGGAAGAAATAAGGATTTATTTAATTTGGATAAGAAAATAATAATTAGCATGGAATTTTCCTAAATTCACACTATTATTTGCTCCAGAAATTAGTAGGTAGAAAGGAAGAAATTTGGAATAAATTTTTGCTATAAATATATTTTGCCACCATTTAATAAAATCAAAATGTGCTTGAATAAAATAAATTGAGATACATTCAACAGTCAGGTCAAAAATTGTATATGCAAAACTTTTTGTTTTTACTAATCATCTTAATCATTGACTTTCATATGATGGATTTGTTATGGACACTTCCAATCTGAGACTGGCATTAAGATTGCTAAAACATAAACAAAAAGAAAAAAAATACGATAAGCAATGGATTGGCTTCTCTTTCGTAACTTTTGCCATGTAGACACGGGAAAATGTGACGCAATAGATCATTAGATTTAGGTGCGGCCATCCAATCTCACTGAATCCAATCCAAGGAAACAAATCCAAAGCCCTTCCTGCTTCTCATTTATTTTACTGAAACAGTTGTTGTGGCAGGAAATTCAAAGAGATGATATACATTCAAGGGGAGGGGAGGGAGACACTCTAAAACAAAGAACAAAGAACCAAATGAAATGAAAAGCAAGCAAACAAGTTGAAGAGCCCTCAAGAAAGTTTTTTAACTATTAGGAAAAAACCCCCCAAAACTCTATGAACCCTCTGAAAACTAGGGCTCAGAGAAATGTACCACACCCATATTCAACACTCAGATAAGTACATTAGATCCTCAGGCATCTTTTAAAGACCCATATGTTTGGTGCAATTGCACTAAACAAAGATACATTTCCAAGACCTAAGAAAATTTCTTTTCTTTTATCCTAGGAAGGAGACTGCTCAAGCAATAAGCACTTCTTTGGAAATCCTTTCTGTCCAAAAATGGCCTGGAGCCCACAATGCTCACCCATAGCAAATGCTATGCACATGAATGGACACTTTTACACTATAGGAGACCGACTCTAAAATAATAAAATCACTTATCCTTAAAGAGGATTAAACATATCCTCAAAGCAGAGAACTTGAGACAGCTGAAATTCTGTACATTTGTATGCACACATCTAAGCAATAACAGTTAACCAAAATGCAAACTATCAAAAACACATCACTGAGCAACCTCGGAATTTTGCTGTCAGCTATGATGCTGCAGTGGGAACCTTATATTATATGTCACTCTGTCTTAACTCTGTTTATCCAAAGGACTTCACCAAGTACTGAACAATTCCCCAGGAAAATGTTAGCTGTTTTCTTTCGGAAAAGTAAAATTATGATTATATGTTAGACTTGAATTTGTAAGATTCCTCCTATGCCTCAACACATATATGTCATAACGAATTTGAATTATTCTTCAAAGTAAATAGGTAAGCAAGTCATATTCTATGCAATGTTCCCCTGACCAACATTTCAACTAAGTGAATTATAGTGAAGTAACAGTGGGAACCTTAAAGGGAGAGTCACTGAATTCAGGGACTTGAAGGGAGGAGTCTGAAATATGGAGAAGGGCAGTTCCAATCCATTTTTATTTTTTTTGTCTGTGGGTTAATAATTATAGGCAGGACAATTCTAGTAAACCTAAAGAAGTTTCAAGTTTAAGTGACTGTGCTATTGGTGGTGGTCCTTTGTAGTTTCTCTTTTTTTTTTTTTTTTTGCAGTACGCGGGCCTCTCACTGTTGTGGCCTCTCCCGTTGCGGAGCACAGGCTCCGGACGCGCAGGCTCAGCAGCCACGGCTCACGGGCCCAGCCGCTCTGCGGCATGTGGTTCTTCCCGGACCGGGGCACGAACCCGCGTCCCCTGCATCAGCAGGCGGACTCTCAACCACTGCGCCACCAGGGAAGCCCCCTTGTAGTCTTTGTGCCTGTGATGTTTTACTTGGGGGCACTGTTTGCTGGTTGAAGGAGAAAGGAGGAATGGGAGTATGGGCACTTAGAGAGATGGGAAAGGCAAGGGGACATGGTGGCATCTTTTCTCTAAGTCTTCATGATCTGTGGAGCTTTCCTTTCATATAAGCATTTGCTTCAAGAAGAGCAGAGTTTCAGCAAGAGCTGAAGAAGCCATCTTCATGAAGGAGATTGATTAAGTAGTTTCAGGAAAGGGGAATCTCTTCTGTACGGAACAAAACAGGACACCACCCTGGAATTCCAAAGACTGCTGGCTTCCCGTGACTTCTCCACAGCATGAGGAAGATTTGACCATTTGATTTTGCATTGACTGCAGTGTTCGGAGTCTCAGCCTGCCTCTCCAAGGCCCAACTAGCTGAAATCTTATTTCTGAGCCTTAATGAGGAGGCAGGAGTCTGTTCAGTGGACATGTGTTCCTTGCATGCCCACAACCTCACCAAAGTCTCCTGGCTGCCAGCCACAGGACACAGTTCGCTGTGAGTCAAGCACGAGTCTTCTAACAGGTTGGCGGAAGAGCAAGCTTGTGCTGCATTTCCTGGCCTGGGAAATTCTTCCCAGTACATATTTAAGTTTCCTTGATTTATTCTCCGTATGGTCCATGTGGTTAACCATGGTTTTATTTTTCTTAATAGCAGTAACGAAAGACTCATCATGACCCTTCTTCAGGCTCATCACTGTCTCTCAGACCTATGATTTCCTAGGAACATCCTCTATGGGGATGAGTGGCTCAACTATTTGGTAATAGGATATGGAGCTTTTTACATACTGTGAGCTCTGCTGCTTAATGCCAGATGACAGTTCTGGTAAGTTGCTGAGGGAAATAAGAATCCACCTCCTTTCCTAATCCACTGAGCTGGCCAGGTGGGTCCCAGGCTAGGTCAAGAAGGGGTCAAGTCTTCCTCCTTTGCATACCCTCAGTGTAAGAGGAAGGGCATAGACACTTGAGCCAAGTAGACTTGCTTTTGAATTCAGGTCTAGGACTCTACTGTAGAGGTTCACAACCAGGGTGGATTTGGTCCCCCAGGAGATACTTGGCAATGTCTGGAGGCATCTGTGATTGTCATGACTGGGGAGGGGCTTCTAGGAAGATGTCATCCTACCATGCACAGGAGGGCCTGTTCCCCCTTATCCCTCTACAGCAAAGAACTATCCCGCTCAGAGTGTTAGTAGTGCTGAGGTTGAGAAATCCTACCCTCCTGTTTGATGCTAAGCAAATTTTAACCTTATTTAAAATGAGAGATAATTTTTGGTCCTATAGGGTTGTGAGAAAGATTAAAATAAAAGAAACAATAAATATAAAATAGCTGTATTACGTACAGAACCAAGACAACTCCCTTCCTCTTTTCTTTGGTATCCCAGTACCCACAAGCTCTCTATTTGCCATTGCCCTCGACTCCCCATACAAGCCTGTTTCAGCTTAGCTTACGCTAAATTATGCTGAGGTATTCTAAATTATTCAGAGGTAAATACCAACTCTGAAATCTCAGGGTTTATACCAACTAAGGTTAGTTTCTCACTCTTGTAAGTGTCTGTCAGGGCTGGCACCAACTCCTCAATCAGGCCCAGGGTGAAGGAGCAGCTTCTGTCTGGGACATTGTAATGTGCGATGAAAAAAGAAAGGGAGAAAAACCACAGGTTAACTTTTAAAGCTTCCACACAGATGTGTCTTACATCACTTTTTAAAATGCTTGCCATTCACCCCATTGTTGAAGGAGGGATTCCTGCCCTAAAATTATGGGAATGGCTGAACACATGACACCTGACACTGGACAGATGACATCAACAGCAGTTTATTAGTCACATGAACCCACAGCCCAGGGGAGGAGGATACTGCACATGATGCAGAGTCACAAGAAGGTTCATTCAGGAGCAGTGTGGACAAGCAGGGGCTGTGGAAGGGAGGCTTTGTAGTGTCAAGACGACGAGGTACCCCCTGGTTCCCACAAGAGGATGAAATCACCTTGTTTGAATAATCCTATAGCTGGAATTCCATAATTGATAAATTAAGTCATTCTGTAATTGGCTAGTTAGAACATTTCCTTGCTAGGAATTGAAACCTGCTACAAAAGGACTGCCCTGGTCCCTTTGATAAAGAAGGTTGTTTGGCTAGGGGACCTCATCCGAGGAAGCAGAGTGGGGAGAGGAACTTGGGATTAGGCCATCTGAAGGCCTACTGATTTTCTAATATTAGCACATGGAGCCTTAATTTTAGGCCTTAAACTATAATCACTTCTGCTTGCATTTCCTTGGCCCAAGTTACATAAAAAATTGAATCAAGTGTCAGAAAGTAAATTAAAGATCATCTATCATTTTAAGCCAGTGGATTCTACACTTCCTTCTTTGATTGTGGACACTTTCGTTGAAATGGATCTTATATAAACATCATCATCTCCAACAACAATGATGTAATCAACAAAATCAGATCAAACAGGCTTGAAGCAGGATAAGGGTCTGGGCATCCCAGTGTCTTCCCATCCACTGATGTAGCCTGACTGACCCCATGTTTCACAGATGAAAAGACTGAGGCTCAGAGAGGGAGGAGTGACTTAACACAGTAGAGGTGGTGTCTTCCAGTGGGAACGAACACGTATTTCTAAGCTAGAAATAATTCCGTGGTGAAAAAAAATGTAGAGAAAAAAATAAGAGGCCAGTAGATCCTAAAAGTATGTATATATGACAGAAGAAGGGGCAAAGGAGAAAAAGGGAAGGTAGTAAAAGAAGGAAGGTCAGAGTTATTATGAAGATGAAAGGAAAGAAAGGAGAAAGGGCAAAAGCGGGAGGCAGCAAGGCCAATTCAAATGTGTGCTGTGCCGATGACTCCCAATCTCTTGGTCTAACCAGAGTCCTGAGCTTCCAACTGCCTGCTTAACATGTGACTTGAAGCCTGCACTTAGTCTTATAAGTTCAGGACACAACTCCTGATTCCCCACCCTCCTCACCCTGCTTCTCCTTAGTCTTCCTGACCTCAGTAGGTTGTACCATCTACTCAGTTTCTCAAGCCAAATATATAGACACTAGTCATTGACTCTTTTCTTTCCCTTCCTTCCCGAATCCAATCCATTAGCATTGGTCCACCTTCAAAATATATCCAGAATACGAGCCCTTCCTACCAGGTCTGCAAACTCCACTCTCTCCTGCAATGGCCTCTTGTCTAGTCTCTCTGCTTTTGGATCTCACAATCCATTTACCTCACAGCAGCCTGAGTGATCTCTAAAAACATAAATTAAACCGTATCACCTCTCTGACTGAAACTCTCTGATAATATCCCATCAGTACACAGAAAAAAGTCCAGACTCTTTGTCTTACAAAGCCCACTTCCTTGGGCCCCAATCTACCTCTCCTAGCTTATGTCCTATCATTGGCCACCTAATTCACTCTGCGGATGCCTCTTCAGCCACACTTACCTTCTTGCCTCTTCTAAGACATGCCACGATTATACTGCCCTACAGGCTCGTACCCTAGACTCTCATGAGGTCTTACCATTTTTGTCACTCATTCAACTATTTATTCAGGTTCAGAAAATATAGCAGGCACTGTTTTCAGCACTGGGATTCTCATCTGAAATGTCTCTTCCTCAGAAAGGCCTTCCTGAAACTGGCCATTTCTCCTATCACTTTTTATCCTGTAATCTAACTTTATTATTACTATTATTGCACTTAAGACTACATAAAATTACATCGCATATATTTATTAATTTGTTTTTTTTCTTACTAGGATATAAGTCCCTCAATTATAAAATATGCTCTAGGAACATGAAATAATCTAACATTGAACAGCTCACAACTGGGGAAAAAGAATTAAATATTTTAATTATGCTTAAATATGCCATTATAACCAGATGAAAAGTGTATGTTTGAAATGTCAAAAAATGATGGCGGTATTGTGGATAATTAGGGAGTAGAGGGCAGTAATAAATTTACTGAGCTAGGAAATTTATTACTCACCACAATCTACTTACTTCCTGTACAGGCACATAAAATAAATAAACTAATTAAAATGTAAGGAAATATAAAAGCATTGAGGTAATTCCTCAACATCCTTGGGCCAGTAACTGAAGAAGAGTGGTTTACTTCTTTGGTCCTCAGAACTAGCTGCAAATCAGAATCTTCTGAGAATTATTTTTACACATGCAAACTCAACAGCCCCATCTCTGGAGATCCTGATTCTCCAAGGCTGGGGTGGAGCCTAGGAAACTGAATATGTCAGAAAACTTTCCCAAGGCATCTGATGATCAGCCTCTCTTGGAAACCTCTGGGCTAGTAACTTACCCCGTGCTATGTTTTCCCTAGACTAACCAGGTATTTGAATAAACTGGCCAAATGGATGCTTTGGGCTTGAGCTTGGTCATCGTTGATCTGGAGCTTCATGTATTTTTCCCATTGCAATATAATGAACCTTGAATTCTGGGCTATAGAGAATACGTAGGTTATGTTATATCCATGAAGGCAAAGTCAAGTCCTTGGTTATATCTTTGTTGGGAATGTTTGTCTTTTCCCAGAATCATTTTATAAGCAGGAAAACCAAAGCAGCAGCTTCCCCCAATCGAGCCTGTGGCACTAGTGAAATGTGGAAAGCTGAGCACTGACATCCACCTTTCCATCTTCCACTACAAAAAACTAACCCCTTAAGGTACATACAGTGTGTCCTTGGTCAGTACCTACCAACTTTGGCACGCTAGTTTATTTGATTAGATGCGGAGATGTGTCAGCAACAACTGCCATGATTCAATGCATTTAATGGATTTAAACATCCCATGAGGAAATGAAATAGGACACAATTCTTATGCTAGTCTTCCTTTTCTAACTGGGAGTTAATTCTCCACTGGGAGGGAATAAACATGTGAAACAAAATTCTGTAGCCTACAGCATGCTGGTTTGGGTTGTCCCGGACTCTTTCATGCCTCACTGGCATTTGCTGATTATATTTACAGGGCAAAAGTGATTTTGAACTCACAGTACCTTTGGGAAGTAAACCTAATGGGCAGGCGAACAACCAACTGCAGTGTCTAGGAAACTAACTCAGTACATTTCCAATCTTTAAAACTCAAGCTTTCTGAACTATGGATTGGCACAGCAGTACAAGGATTTGAGTTTTATGGGGCTGGATGAAAACTGTATATTATCGTAAAATGGAAAGAAATAAAGATTTTTAAGTTACCTGGACATTTTATTTGAAGCCAGACCATTTACAGTTCTAAAGCTGCACTATAAATCCAGATCATGGCCATGAATCTAGGTGGAGGGGGAGTGGGGGTGTTTAATTGCAATAAGTCCTCTTTGACAATGTGTTGATGTCCTAAGCCAGGGGTCCCCAATCCCCGGTCTGCAGACCCATACCGGTCCGCGGCCCGTTAGGAACCGGGCCGCACAGCAGGAGGTGAGCGGCGGGCAGCACGCGAAGCTTCATCTGCCGCTCCCCGTCGTCGCTCGCGTTACCGCCTGAACCATCCCATTACTGGCACCCTCCCACCCCCACACCCCTGGCTGTGGAAAAACTGTCTTTCACGAAACCGGTCCCTGGTGCTAAAAAGGTTGGGGATCGCTGTCCTAAGCCATCAGCAATAGCTGACCAGCTGAAGGAGTTTGTATAGGCCTGCTGGTTAATCTGAAATGCAAATGCCACACCAGACAGTCTGCTTTTCTGTGAATTCGTTTTAGTTGGGAAGACACCCTGCCAGAAGCTGGAAGCTCTCCTGCTTCTGTCTAATGTATGCAAATACTTTAAAACTCATTCCTCAGTTCAGAAGGCTGCAATTGAAAACCACTCCTGCGATTCCTCACTCTAGTCTTAGGCATGGGACAAGGGAAACTGTTTTTCCCTCCCAATCCTCCATTCCTCTTTCATATTCCATCACTCACCTCAACAGGATTCTCTGAGACAAAAATAAGCTTCCCAAAGAAATTTCAGCTGGCTCCATCCCACTGTTGCCTTTGATAGGTCAAAACCTGAGACTCGTTTGTGCGCTACTGCATAATTAATAAGAAGTACAGTACAACAACTGGCAGAAAATATGAATAAATACATAAAATGACAGAAGACATCCCTTCATAGAATAAACACAAATGAATGATCAGTGGGAGAACATTAGAAGTGACAGAACAATCTTGGCCAAAATAAAGCCCCTTAGCTACTACATCCATTATTGGGAACAGAGATATAAGAAATGGGATATAACAGACTGACAAATAATTACAAGAGATGGTGGCAAATGCCATCAAAAGATAGCAATAAAGTAGTGGAGTTGTTTAGAGATGAGAAAGTCCCTGTCCCAGGTAACATTTAAGATGAACTCTGAGGTGAAGATAAGACTTGGCTATATGGAGATCAGGGTCAGGCAAAGCCCTTCAAGCTAAGGGTCAGCATTGACAAGGCATGAAATGAAGAAAGTGAGAGAATGTATAAAGAATAGTAAATAATCATAGTTCCTTAGTTTTTGGACTTAGAGAATGGGTGTGCAGGCTTGGCAATAGGGTGAACCTGGAGCCTGACACCATGGGAGACAGCCTGGAGGTTGGGTCTGCGAGGGCCAGCCTGGTGCTGGGATGGGCCAGGAACCCAGATGAGAGACTGGGGCCATAGGGACCGATCTGACATTGGGGTAGACCAGGAGCCTGCATCCACGTGAGCAAATCTGGAAGCTAGATCCAGGCTGTGTTGGTCTGGCATCGGAGTGGACTGGAGCCTGGGCTTACGGGAGCCTCCTGTGCCTGTGGGAGCTGGCCTGGTGCTTGGGGTCTGTGGTGAAGTTGGGTGCTTCCTTTACTCTCCTTCCCATGTGGAGAGCGTATCTGTCTCTTCGCTGGGCTGCCTGGACTTAAGGGAGGGGTGATAGAGATAATGTAAAACTATCTTTCCTACCCTCTTAGCTATGTCTTTTCTATCCTCCTGTCAGGGACTGTAATCTTTCCAGTACCTGATATCCTGGAATCCTCAGCTCTTGTGGAAGTATCTTTTGTGTGTGGATAGCTGTTCATAATGATGTTTCTGGTTGGGGAAGAACGCTAGAAATTCCTGACCACCATCTTGCTTGAACATTTAAAATTTTGCTGGACTCCAATTCATCTTTTTTTTTTTTTTCCTTGTGCTTTTGCTGTTGGGTCTAAGAAGGCTTTGCCTTATCCAATGAGGACTTGCTTGATGTTTTCTTCTAAGTTTTACAGTTTTAGGTCTTGCATAGGTCTATAATTGATTTTGAGTTAATTTACATGCATGATGGGGTCGAATTGCATTCTTCTGCATGTGGATATCCAGTTGTTCTAGCACTGTTTGTTGGAAAGACTATTTTTTCCTCATTGAATAATCTTGGCAGCACCGTTGAAGCCAATTGACCACAAATAGTCTTACATATGGACTCTTAATTCTGTCCATTGTCTATCCTTACACTGATGTCACTATGTCTTAAATTATCATAGCTTGGCAATAAGTTTTAAAATTGAGACGTGTGAGTCCTCTTACTCTGTTCTTCTTTTGCAAGATTGCTTGGCTATACTTGGTCCCTCACATTTCCATATCAATTTAGGATCATCTCGTTAATTTCTATGAAAAGTCCAGCTGAGATTTTCACAGGGAACACACTGAAGCTGTAGATGAAATGGGGAAGTACTGTTATTTTAACAATATTAAATTTTCTAATCCACAAACACACGCTATCAGTCCATTTATTTTATCTTCTTTCATTCTAGTTAACAATGTTTTGTAGTTTTCAGAGTTCAGGTTCAATGCTTTTTATGTTAAATTTAATTCTAAGTATTTTATTCTTTTTGATACTATTGTACATTGAATTGTTTTCTTCATTTACTTTCAGAGTTTTTTTTTTTTTTTTTTTGCTGGAGATAGAAATACAATTGATTTTTGCATGTTGCTCTTGATTCCTGCAACCTTGCTGAACTTGTTTATTAGTTCTCATAGTTTTACAGTGGACTTCTAAAGGATTTTCTATATACATGATCATTTACAAGCTCATGTTATCTGTAAATAGGGATAGTTTCACTTCTTCATTTCCAATCTGGGTACCTTTTAAATCTTTTTCATGCCTTACTGTCATGGCTAGAACTTGCAGTATAATATTTAACAGAAGTGGCAGGGGTGTCATGTTCTTGATCTTAGAGGGAAAACATTTGGTTTTTCAGCATTAAATGTGATGTTAGCTGTGGGTTTCTCATAATATACTTTATTAGACTGAAGAAGTTCTAGCACATATTATTTTAAAAACAAATGCAAAAATGAATAAATACTTGATGAATTGACTTGAATTCTATGGCTCATTCTCAGAGCAGTTTTGAGTATACCATCCTTGACCTCACAAAAAGGAATCAAATTCAGAGTCTTTTGAGAAAGTGAGCTGAAAACTTTAAGCCATCCGTTTTACCTGATTTTTAATGTTTCCTTCTAAGCAGCCCGTTACCTCTTTATTCCTCTGTTACCCTGATTTTCATTCTGGTTGTAATAATTTTTAATGATATAATCTTGTCTCTAATGATGATTCTAATGCTAATGCTTACCAGTTTTCTTCACATCATTCATTATCAAAGCCTGATAAGCTCCAGGTGAAGAATCAGGGCAGTTTCTTCAGAAAGTAGAAATAGTAGCCATTAATGAGGCTTAGCCATTTCAGGCAATGATGAACACTTGATCAAATGGAAACCCCAAGGAGACTATTTTCTGGTAGTTTCTTACAGCTTCTACTAACAATGAGAGTTCAATTAAAGTTACACCAATGGATAATACTGAAACATCAGACAGCTTATTTTAAATAAAACTTATTGCTAAAAATTCATCTACTTTTATAAAGAGTGGGTGCTGGGAGAGCTGCTGCATCAACAAGATTGCTCAAGGTCAATTGGGTCATCAATATATATATACACACACATGCACACACAGGAATATACACATGAATAGTCAGGTGTGTGTGTATATATATATTCACATGAATTTTTTTCCTTAATATCATCTATTATCCAAAAACTAAATAGTCAATAAACATTAAAGGGGGCTCAAGCTTATTAGTAATTAGGGAAATACAAATTAATAAGACAAAGACATATATTGCATACATAACAAACTGATAGAAATTAAAAAGTCTGATAGCAAGTGTTGGAAAGGATGCAGAACTCAAAAACTCTAATGCATTGCTATGGGGAAGAGAGATAACATCCTTCTGGAAAGACAGTTTGGCATTAGATAGTAATTGTGAAGATGCATAGAACTGATGCCCTCTACCACCATTGGCCCTCCATTCCCTTGTAACTCATAATCTCTTCCATATTTCCACTCATTTAGCTGGCCTACTACTCAATAAAGACAAGCCACCATTTTCTGTACATAAAATCCTATTCGAAATGAGGTTTAAATATTTTGCAGAGTTCACTGGGATTCATTGAAAGAGAGGCCCCAAATGAAATACTTTGGTAATGGAAGTTTAGGGAGAAGGGCAGGGGATAGCTATCTCCTTAGTATCATTGTTTTCTCTTCTTAAACTAAATAGTAAAGACTTTTGTGAAAGATCTCTACTAAATCATAAAATATGTGTTCTTGCTTTCTGGATTTTTAATTAAGCATAGAGGGAAGCTATACGTGATTTTTAGGGAAATACATTTGAGCCTTGAGCCAATGAAATAGGAATTATGATTGTTAGGATGGGCATTCGAGCAGATAACAAATTTTACCTTCTTAATTTTGCCCTAGTCAAGGTTAGTAATACCACCTAGTCAGAGAGATAATTTCCAAGCAAGAGTCATGTAACTTTTCAATTATTAGATGATATAGAAAATACTTTTGAAATATTGGAATTTTTCTTCCTGAATAACAAAGAAATTCTTTTTTAGTAGCTGTCTAGAAAATCCCCAACCAACATAATACTTAGTTAAGAAAAAGTAACCAGGAGACTTTTAAACATAAATATTCATAAATGTTTGAAATAAAGACTTGAGAAGGCAGCAATCTTTACTTACATTTGATGCAAGCACATACAGTTATGGTTCTAATATTATATTTGCAGGCTCAATTAGCAAAACAAAGAAGGCTGCCTTCACGGTGGATTAGAATATTTTTTTAAGAAAACAAGAACAGGGGTTCCTAAGCAAGTAATCCTTGGATAAAATTCAGAGGGCCTATAAAATTGGATAATAAAATCTGTATATTATTATTTCACTAATTATAACTAAAATTAAGTATTTTCTTCAGTTATGAATTAAGGGCAATAATCCACAGAAGTATTAATAAAAACTGTGACCATGATGAACAAGAACTGTCGTTTTTTTTATATCACTCTATACTTGCAGATAGCTTGAAATATTTTCATTTGCTACTTTGAAATTATAGAAGCTATTAGACTGGGCAGTAGACCTTTTATGTAAAACATTAATGAAGAAGCACATGTAACATACACCACAAATTTAGTTTTTTAAACATAATTTGACAACTATTGCAAATAATATATGTAAGTATATGTGTTTTCTTTTATTACTTTAAAAATATTTACCTGGAAGTGGTCTGTTGGTGTTACAGTCTGCTAAGGGGTTAATAGAACCTGCATACAAACCCCTAGTATAGAGGGAATAGGAAAGCAGGCTGTTTAGCTGTGCTTCTTGCCTGGACAAAAGGAATCTGCACACACCCCACCATAGGTCATCTAGCATGCATCCACCTGCCCTTGTTCTCTCTTTGTATCTCTCCTTTGAGTCTTCCAGGTGATGGTAGATAGCTAATTGAGGATCACTTTTAAGATCCTGGGTCCGTTTTTATCAGAGAAGCAAGAAACAGGAAATTAACACTGGTTTAAACAGAAATGAAAATGAATAGCTTGCATGACAAACCTAGAGGTACAGCAGCTTCAGAAGGGATTTGTGAAAGTGATTCCAGCCATCATGTGCAGATACTACAATGTCCAGGGGAAGCGTAAGGGGAGTGTCTCCCTCCATGTTTACTACATAAAGCAAGAAAATATTTCTGAGAACTTCCCATGATGGTTTCCTTTGTGTCTCATTGGCCAAGACCAGATTGTATTCCTATTTCTGAACCGACCATTGACAAGGGGACTCTGAGCCTCATGATTGGCTTTTGAGGGTGGAGTGGATATTGTAGACTCAATCTCTGAGACCCGGAAGGTATCGTGCCAGAATGTGAGTCCTTCCAGGGGAAGCTTTATATCTTATTTATCTCTGTATCCAGCTGCCCACAGAGTGTCCAGCACATTTTAAGTGCCCAAATAATGTTTAATGTCATTAAACATATATTGCCAAAACAATAAAATGAAGTGGCTTTGTTTTCCCAGGAATGTCCTCAGAGCCCTCCCAACTTATTCCCTGCCTTCTTTCACTCTAAAAGAAGCATCAGTCATGATGTTTTGGTGATGTGTTTTAGTGGTTTGCCATAGGTACTTGTATGGAGTTTTTCGATAAGAATCCAGAAAAACAAAAAGAAAAATGTCTAATGTTTTAGCTCAAAATGCATCATCAAATCCATCAGGCTATTAATATGCAGCTAGCATGATAACCAGGCTTCACTATTAAGTATCATTATAATTTTTATTCATTCTAAGGTCATTGGTATCAATCTCTCAATAAATCAAGTCAAATTTAATATATATCAAAGAGCGTGATTAATAGTAAGGAGACACTATCAACTAATAAAGGCTCCAAATTTGGGTTTGAGAGAATCTGAGACTAAGAAAATCCAATGAGAGGAAAGTTATTTGAAAGATATTTTTAACCTGATGGAAAAAAGAAGTGAACTAAAATTATACCATCTATTATAATATTTCAAACTCAAACATTTGAATTCCTTTCGAAAGAAGGGAACTAAAAACGCAACAACCTCTGAAGAATGGAAGGCATGAGATCCTCTAATCCTTCCATGTCAATTAGTCTCCAGTCAAGCTTGAAGTGAAGACAGAATATAGAGCCATTAGGAGGTGCTGTGGTGGTATCAGGGAGGTGAAGGCAAAGGACTTTGATGTGAATAGTCAGGAACTCTCGAAGCAACATTGGCCATTTTCTAGAATAGATGCCCACAGCATGCAGAGAAATCATGGTAGTTGCACTGAAGGGGAAGGACTGAGCTCAGGCAAGACACGGCTGTTTGATGCTCTTCAATATGTGAGCTTTTCATGCTCCTTCATTTACATCCTCTTGTATGAGAACCGGGGACAGAAGCCACC
This sequence comes from Aethalodelphis obliquidens, assembly GCF_003676395.1. Classification (NCBI taxonomy): domain Eukaryota; kingdom Metazoa; phylum Chordata; class Mammalia; order Artiodactyla; family Delphinidae; genus Aethalodelphis; species Aethalodelphis obliquidens. Next base: position 57,803,376 of record NW_020837951.1, on the reverse strand, counting down.
CAGGGTTTCCTGATAAAATAATCAGGCCCCCAAAACCTATCTTCTTTGGTTGTGGCTATTTAAAATCATATATTTGTGATGGATCTACCTTGTACAGAGGATTGCTTTTAACGGGCAAAACAAACTCGTGAAGATAATAAAGTAGCTTACACTTTTACTTATCTCAAGAGTAATATTTACGTTGAGCCATAGATGCCAATAGTTTCTTAACCCAATGATATAGTTAATGATGGAACTGTCTAGAAAGCCAGAGGGAGTGCTATATTTGAGCAGAAAAGGATTCTTTATACCAGGGAACATAAAACTAAAGTACATTCATCCAGGTGATTGCTCAACATGCTCCTTTGGGAAGAAAAACATTTCAATTTATATTTTTATTTATGTTATCCTTTTTAAGTTTGCTTGATAGTACATAATTTATTGTTTTAGTAGGACACATTTAAAATTTATAAATAAATAAATTTACATATATTGGGGTTGCATGTGCTATATTTTTTGTTTGTTTGTTTTCCTGATAATGATGTACATTGTTCCACTCAGACCTTGCCATCTTGATATGCTACCTCCATTATCTAAGCCTGAAGAATATTCTCGCATTCTGATCCAACTGCTTTAGAGGGTGTGGGCCTGGCTGTTTCTGCTCCATTTCAATAAAAGTTTAAGGTATTGGGAACCTGGTTATAAGGGGCATTTTTTTTTCTACATAGAAAAAACACACGACTGATTGAGCTAGGATATCGCTGTTGTCCGTGAGTTATCCGTCCCGTACTCTCGATCTGTATAGCCATTCTGCACCAAGTTATAGGTTGAGCAATGGTGAAGTGCTTATGTTTCTAGATGCACTGCCTATGAGTGCTTGGTGTATTCCCTCTTTCTGATGATGATCATTTTTTTCTACTCACTTAAAGCCAGCAGTTTGAAATGGTAATCTTTTTCTCCTGGTAAAGAATTTCTACCCTGTCTCAGTCTGCCTAGCAAATACCGTTAAAACCATTCAAAATATAACTTCAATATTATAAAAACACACATTTAAAAATTTTTAGAAAAATCCCAGAATCGAATTAGAAAAGTCAACATGGAGGTGAATGCAATCCGATTTCTAAAGGGCAGAAATGCATTCTGACAAAGCAAGAGGAAAGCTCACTGACTATTCAAAATAGAACCCATTAGAATGTTGGAATATTTCTCAAATCCAAGTCCTTGTACTGCCAGTGTTTTATAAAATATTTTCTATAGAATATATCAGCAGCTACTTGATCCTTTTTTTTTTTTTTTTTTCAGTAGCTTTGTACAGATCAGAGGCCTAGGATAACTTTAAAAAGGGAAAGGACTCATCTGGTTCAGAAACTAACGGTCCAGCTGAACTGTGAGATGAGGACACGGGCACCTCTACCCTAGCTCCAAATCCACACTTTGAATTAGGCTTATAAAAAGATAGAGGGAAAATAAAATCCTCTTCTTTGTGCTTCTTTTAGTGACAGAGAACGGAGTAAGTAGTGTCAGGAGAGAGGGGAGAAATCAGCCCGTGATTTTCCCCTTTATTTAAAGATGATTATCTTGGGAGATCCCTTTGTATATGCTCCTTTTATGTTCTTATCATCAAGGGAATTCAGCTTGGGTTCGTGGCTATGCCCAGCTTCAAGAAATTATATATATGTAGAAAATCCATAGATGTTACTGAAATTGGTATGGCCTGGTCCATGGGCTTGAGATGCAAATATGATCACAGCCCAGTTATTTTTTTCAATGATTAAAGTGCAGGCTGACTTTTTTGCACTGCTCACACATTATTTTTTTTTTTTAAATGACCTAAATATACTTGCCCAAAGAAAAATGTGAGAACATCAACTCATTGAAATAGCATGGGCAGAATGCTGCTGATTGTTTTAGCTGGGTGATGACGGTTTCTTACACTATTTATGTACGTGTATGTTTTAAATTTCTCATAAGCGTATGTTTTTAAGCAGTAAATTCAGGGGCAATTCTGCAAGTCATTACACTCAATGAGCTGTGCCCCAGGAGAGGCATCTTCCCTCAGTGGGTTTCATTTCCTATCTGCTTTCAGAGTGAAATCATCTTCCTGTGTGAAGAGTAAGTCCAGGATTCTCTGCAATGTGTTTTTCTTACAAAATGGATGCCAAATGAAAGGCAACTCATCTTCATGTGATGCTCAAGTGAAGACACTCAAATTTGTTCTAGTGCTAGAGATAATGTCTGCACATGCTTAAGAGCTAGAGGGAAAAGAAACTTTAGTGTAGTAAATGAGAAAGGATTCCAAAGGTGGCATTCTCTAAAGAGATTTTCAAGGGAATTTCACTGTATGTAATTTTTGCCTTATATATTCACTTGAGACCCTAAATCCTTTTGGAAGCATCACCCGCCACCCATGCCAACTGTCCATGATATGCTTGGGGTCAGTTCTTCAGAAGCCAAAGATATCAGGAATCTCATCCATCTCTAATATTAGTCTGGCCTCTTAATGCCCTGCAATGTCACTGTTGAAAACTTGCTCTGTACACTCCACAGCTATTGTTTCCAGGGTCTTGAGGGGTTTCTGGTCTCCTTATCTCCCATATAAATTCAATCCTTTTCTCCCAAGAAATTTCTTCACTCTAATCGAACAGTTTTAACCACTGAGCCTGCCTCCATTACCGATAGTTGGATCTAAGGAAGAGAAATGAAAGGGTGGGAGGCAACAGATCTGTGCTTTATCGTTTTCAGAGTCTGGAAACAATCCCCTGTTTCTTTCCTGGAGCAAGGCCTTAGGCCTGAGATAACTAACTAGACTCCAGTGTTCATTTGAATTAAGAGTAAACAAAATTATTCTTTAATCTTTTCAGTGAACCCAACCATTTCAAACCCAAATTGGCTGCAACTATTAAAAGAAGACAAAAGAAACAAGAGAATCAGAGAAGCGAAGACTTAGGGTCATCTAATGTGGGTCCCTAAGGATACAGCCTGAAGATGCCTGAGAGGCCTCTGGGAGGGAGAGAGGCTTGTCTTGAAAACTCATGACCAAAATATTAATATCTGTGCATAAATAGTTTATCCTAATGAAGTTTAAGACATCATTTTATATTGCACTTAGGAGAGTCTAAGGAGTGAAAGAAGGGCAGACTTGAGTGGGGAATGGGATTGGACACATCTTTTTCAGCCGCTTTATTTCCATGGGTATCCTTCTCTTTCCTAAGTCATTTCTACCATTGAGATATCTGAGGCTGGTAGTTACTATGAATCTCTTTAGAACCATTTTCATATTGATGAAATTGTTTGCCTATGTGTTTCTGTCTGGACAGACCTATTTTTTTTTTTTTTTAAGATTTTTTGTTTGATGTGGAACATTTTTAAAGTCTTTATTGAATTTGCTACAATATTGCTTCTGTTTTATGTTTTGGTTTTTTGGCCACGAGGCATATGAGATCTTAGCTCCCCAACCAGGGATCGAACCTGCACCCCCTGCATTGGAAGGCAAAGTTTTAACCACTGGACTGCCAGGGTTAAGACAGTCCTATTTTAAAATCTCAAAACCTCTGTCACTTACTAGGTGTCATCTTAATTCATTACTTAATCCCTCTTTATTTTTAAAACAGAAGCTGAAGTATATACCTCAAAGTTTGCTGGGAGACTTAATCTGGAGAATATTTATAAAGCAATTTAATTCATGGTGAACACTCAGGAAATCGTCCCCATCCTACCTTTAACACTTTAATTCACAAGGCATCAGAATATACTCCATCCTTACCTCAATCCCTGCATTATTATTATTATATTTTGCAATGTAAATTTGAAAACTGAGTAGTCTTCTCTCAGTAAATATCTACTACAGGAAAAATGACTAAGAGAAACCTACACGGGCCTTAAAAAAATAAAGCTATGGAGATAAAAGAAACATGGGCTTAGGACTTCCCTGGTGGCGCAGTGGTTGAGAGTCCTTCTGTCGATGCAGGGGACACGAGTTCGTGCCCCGGTCTGGGAGGATTCCACATGCCACAGAGCGGCTGGGCCCATGAGCCATGGCTGCTGAGCCTGCGTGTCCGGAGCCTGTGTTCCACAATGGGAGAGGCCACAACAGTGAGAGACCCGCGTACCGCAAAAAAAAAAAAAAAAAAAAAGATACATGGGCTTTATTTCTCTGGATCTAAAACAGCCAGGTAGCTGGATTAATTTAGCTAAGTATTAAGTCAATAAAAAAAAACCATTAGGTAAGCAATTTGTTGAATGGTTCGTTGTGGTGATATCATCAAAAGAATTCCAAGCAGAAGGCTTTTTGGTGAACATCTCACCTTTGTCTTTCCTGCTTCTCCTTTCTATACTGCTTCTTCTATTGTGTTTTGAGGGGAAGTTAGAAAATTGTAAAATAATATAAGCTCACTGTTAAACAAATAAGCAAAAGAAAAATATTTAAATTCAAAAATGAAATTTCCATCTTACTCAAGTATATCCTTTGGAAAGAGTCATGATAATATTTTGGTACATATCTTACAATTCTTTGTATATATTGTTCTTTACTTTTTAACTTAGCAACATGTTTTGTTCATCTTTCCAAGTTAGTGTGTAAAGAACTTCTTCACTCATTTTAACTGCAACTAGGATTACATTTTAAAATATACCCTGACACATTTAACTGACCTCCTGATCAATGGACATTTTCTTACTTTTCTTTGATGAAACTCTACTGAGTCATTCATTTCATGGGTTTCTGTGTCAGAGGAAAAGTAGGAATATCCCTGCCAAGCGTATGTCTTTGGGTCCCTGAAAACTAGGAGGCTCCAGTGACACATGCAACCACTTAGAAAGGCAAAAAGTCTCACTGGGTAATGTGATTGTAGCCGAGCTACATTTTTGTGGGCTAACCAGCATTTCTGTGTGCTTGATAATTTTTGGAAACACCTCAAAATTCTGTTAAATTTACTATATATTATCTTTAGCTTTCGAAATGTTGTTGTTTGTGATCTGGCTCCTGTCCAGCCTCAGTTCTTACTCCTTCCTCACATGCTCTCCAAGCTGAGTCATCCAACTGCTGGCTGCCATGCACAGAGGACAGACTTCATCCCACCCTACCTCTATGAATGGTGTGCTCTATGCCACAAATCCCCCCTTCCCTAGCCTGTTTATTGAAATATTCCACATTCAAAGTCCTTGACTATTGTTTCCTCTGTAAATCTCTCCCTCTCCTCCTCTCGCACCACCTCACGAAACACTCTATTATTTTCTTCTCGCCACTTCCATTGCACAATGTCTAGTTTTCAGATAAAATACTTTTTGTATCCTATTGTAATAATGTGTTTAAGTCTGGCTTCTTTTCTGCAGAATAGGATTCTTGAGGGCGGGGACCACTTTGCCAGTGTTTAGCCCAGAAAAGGAACTGCCTAGATATCAGGTGACTTGACTCAAAAGGGAAGCCACCTCGAGATCCTCTTCTCATCCTGCGTAAGCTCCAGAGGAGAGAAACTGACATGGTACTACTATGGTCTGGAAGTGCATGTGGACATTTTTATATGATCGTGATTTCAAAAGTTGCCTTTTCTGCTCAAGCTGAGAATTATGTCATCCATCCTTTACTGTACACATTTCCCACTGCTAAGTAATGCTCAACAATGTACTGTAGCATCCAGTACAATCACAAGTTCCATATGGCTCCTCACACATTTACTTTTATGTGCATTGGCAATTTAGAATGGCACTGTTCATTATGTTTGAGATGTCAGCCCAGCTGGAGCTTATCCAAGGATGTGTACTTAGACTGTCAGAAAGTGAAAGGCTGACATTGGGCATGACTCATTACCGTGCAATAGATGTAAGAGAGCATTTCAGGGGAAAATCAGCTTTAATCAGTGTCAGTAGATGTCATGTGATTTTTTTCCCAGCACTGATAACAATTCATCAATTCAGAAATGACAGCTGCCGGACACCACATGTTGTGTCCTTTATGCTTCTTCGTATCACCAAGCTTCAAACTCTGGTCACTGGTCTAATTTGCTTCTGGTTTTGGAGGACCAACAATAATACCAATTAAGACAAAAATAATAAGGATCCTTTCTACAGAAATTAGTTATGTAATCACAGTGATTATCATCGCTGTAACTGTATACAGGGAAGGCTCTCTGCTTACCTGAAGATTACATGGAAAAAGTAAGATATCCCCATTTCTGGAGATATTCCCAAGGGTAACACCTTATGTACTCTTTAATAGCTTATCTTCTTTAAGTTTTGTACAAGCCCTGTGACGTAGATTGATATTATCATCTCTATTTAGCAGCTGAGACATCTGAGGTTCAGTAAAGTTAATAATTAAGTGGTGTGTCCCACTAAAAATCAGTGGTTCAGGAGGACCCAAACCAAGGTGTTCTGCTTCCATGGATTTTCAGAGGAATATTCATGACGGAAAAATTCTAGATCGAATAATTCAAGAAACCAAACTACAGATAGTCCAAAAGAGCTCTAGATAAGAGCAGTGATCAAAGTAAAGAAGCTAAAAGAAGACAACTTTCCCCAAGTTTCTCATTTTCCCAACAATGGCCAAATATTTCTGGCATCTTAAAATAAGCCCAATAAGTAGAAGCTATCTCTACCTTCCCACAAGTTGCACAGAAGCACCTTGACAAAGTATCAAGAGCTATACATTCCTCCAATTTGTTACTTCTATAGAAATACTGTCTGTTCAATTCTTAACAGATTAGTTCTACTGGTAGTTTCCCAGAAGAAAAGGACTCTGGATGTATCTTTTTATAATATGGCTACGCAAATAGATAAGCCTTTTTTTCTGATGGTGCTATAAAATGTGAAAAAAGCTATTTTCTCCTCAAGGGATAGACCCTCTGAGGATGCCACTAGGTAGACAAAAACCTAAGGAATTTTGATACATGCTACCATATCCTTGCCCCTAGGATACTTAGTATGAAAACCTTTTTCTTCCCTTCTCTATTACTTTCTTTCTCTTGTCATGCCTTAATAACTCTGAGAATGAGAAATCTGAAAGCCATGGCTGTTCCAATTTATTGGACTTTTTAAAGACAGCTTCATGGGATCCCCAGTGAACTTCAACGGTGTGGGTGATGGATTCTAGGATCTATCAGACTAGTAGAGCTTCTTGCTTTCTAGAATCATTTTTGAAATGCAATAAATAATCCCTGAGCACTTTGGAATAAAATTGATTCTCACTAGGAGACAGAATAGGTAAAAACCTACTCAGTAAATCACAGAAACACAGCACACATTTTTGTTTGTTTGTATTAAAATAGGACCAGGAGTCAAGCACGTCAAGTTATACATACAGTTGCTTCCCTTCAGGATATTCATTTTGCCAAACTGAATATCCTTGTCTTTAGAGCAATATGGAAAATTATCCATTGGATGATAATATAGTTACTGTATGCATAGCCTGTTAAATTATTTTGCCAAATATTTTGATTATAATGTTAGAAGAAAGCTTTGTGTGTGCTGTTGTATCTCAGGGAAATATTAGAATATCCCTGGTTTTTGTTTTGTTTTGTTTTTTTAAACCATTTGTTTCTGACAATAACAAATACCTCTGGGGTGATTAAATTTTCAGGAAGTCATTTTCATGAGCCTGATAATTATTAAAAATTATTTTGAAGTAATACCTTAAATTGGTAAAAATTGACTAATTAATGGTAATAGGTTAATAATTATAAGAGGGAGTTTCTTTTGAGGAAATGAAATAATTGCTAGGTGCTGGGTAGATGGCTGGTATATTCCTCAGTTGATGATTTTAAAATATTTATAGTGTTTTAATTAGTTTTAATTAGTTGTTAGTGTTTAAAATATTAAAAATAATTTGGGGCTTCCCTGGTGGCGCAGTGGTTGAGAGTCCGCCTGCCGATGCAGGGGACATCGGTTCGTGCCCCGGTCCGGGAAGATCCCACATGCCGCAGAGTAGCTGGGCCCGTGAGCCATGGCCGCTGAGTCTGCGCGTCCTGAGCCTGTTGCTCCGCAACGGGAGAGGCCACAACAGGGAGAGGCCACAACAGTGAGAGGCCCGCGTACACCCCGCCTTCCAGAGAACAGAGAAACAGCTGACCAGTGAGAAGGCACAGTATGGTCACATGACTAATTTTATCCAATGGGATGTAAGCAGAAGTAACAAGTTTCACGTCTAAGACAAAGGGGTTAAGAAGTGCATGTTCTTTCTTATGTTTTCTTTCTCCTTTCACCAGTCTGATGTAAATGAGCATGAAGACCTTAGAAGCCATATTATTATGATGAGTGGAACTATGAACGCCACCTGGGTCCATGAATCATTAGGTAAAAATCTGCCCATTGACTCAGAACTGTTATCAGACTGTTACGTGAGTGATAAATTTTCATTACGTTAACACACTGTAATTTTGTTTTGTTATGCTTTGCTTTCATCAGAGCTGGTGTTACTCTAAGTAAAAAGGTTAAAGTTCTGTAAAAGTCATTGTTTTGCCCATTAAAATGGGGCATCTTGATTGAGTTCTAGACTTAGTGGTCTGTATGTGACAGGCTCTGGCTGGTGGTAATTCTCTCACCTACTAGAAAATGGATGACCCAGTGTCTGGAAGGTAAAGAGTGCCAGGACTACTATCCTCCATTCTTTCTGTCTTTCCTTATTATTATTATTATTATTTTACTAGCTGCATGGATGTTAGGAGAGTGAAAACATTTCATGTTTTCTGTTGGGCTAAAAACAAATTTTTAAGAGTCTGGGACCTAGAGATGGTAAGTTCTGGAAATATAGTTTATAAGTGTTAGAATGTCAATTTGTCCTACATGAATTATTTTCTTACCATACTATGGCATGCAAGAGCCAGTCCAGGTATATACTGAATATTTCATTAATAATGTGGATGTTGACATAGGGTGTGTTTTTCAAATTTGTGATAGAGACAAAGATGAATGGGAAAGCTAATAAAGTAGGTGAGAGAATCTGTCATTTGCTTTCATGCTTCCAAGCTGTTGTCTGAGTCTTTCATTTGGCCTGAAATCCCCTTATTCTTTCTTTTTCATCTAGCTAACTCATATACATCTTTCAAAATTCATCTCAACTGTCACCTCCTACAGGAAGCCTTCTGTCCTCCCACCAACAGCTGATTTAGATGGCTTTTATCTATATTTGCTCAATGCCTTGCCCTCAACTATAGTCTAGAAGTCATTGATTTTATTTATTTATTTATTTTGTCAAGTTGTCTATAATTTTTCTCGTGACAGACATTTTATCTTATTTCACTCTCTATCTTCAAAGTCTAGCATGGAGCCTACCAGTTTATTTTATATCCTGTCATGTTCTAAGACTAACTGGAATTGAATGAATGAAAGACCAAATCAGGACTTTAAAAAAATCAATAATCTCAAATGATAAGCTCAAACAATCGAGACAAAATAGAAGTGTTATTAAAAAAAACAAAGTTTTTTTCTTAAATAAATAGAAACAAAAAACAAACAAAAACACTCTCTATTGAAAATAAAGATCACAGAATTTATGGCTTCACAAAATTAAAGTAAAAGGTATCTGCAGTTTTAGAGAACCAGAGGCTCAGAAAAAATCAAAGAAGAGAGTTACATAAATACAAGCAGAGGACCTTGCTCAGTTTAGGGAAGAGTGCCATATGTTCTCTAGGATGAAGGTACATCTGTGGTATTCTTTACAACGACAGGTGCCATTACTCAGGAGAAACCAGAGGATGCCCAAAAGACAATGACTAGAACAGTGACAAGGACAGATCTAGGATTCTTTAAAGGAAGACATTTCAAGTATCTGGGTGCTCTCATGTATAAAAAGGAGTTGAATTACTTTGTTAGATGCTAAAGGTACAAAATGGGACAAATACATAAAAGTTGCAGAAGATAAGTTGTGCAAGTTTGGAGAAAAATATTCTAATAATCAAGGCTTTTCAAAAATATCTAGGGCCATTTTGGACAAATTGTGAGGTTTGAGCAAAGGCTGAATGACTTTTCATCATAGTTGTGATACAAGAGATTCCTGCATTAGGAGGAAGGTATCAGATACATTTCATTGTCCTTTACAAACTGAATATCCTACATTGGCTACCATGAATCAGACCAATCAGATCTTATTCCAGTATGTGCATAAAACTGTTCCTTTTTTCCTGCTCTCATTTTCTCCTTCCTTCTTTTCCACTTTTGCTCCCTTAGTCTCCCTTCCATCTTTTCTTTTTTTCTTACTTCTCAGTAATACTTAATGAGCAACTACTCTCAGGCAATGTAGTAAGAACTGTGAATTCAACAATGAGCAAGTTAGACAAGGTTGCTGCTCTTACAGAGTTCACAGTCTACTGAAAGGTATAAATAGGTAAATAAGTAAATATTTAATTAAATACACAATAAGTATTGTAAAGGCTATGACAGGGGATTTGGAGAGTTTGCTAGGAGCATTTAGGAGTGGTTACTAACCAAGGCATAGAGTATCCAGGAAGTGACATTGAACTTGTATGCCTCTTCGAGGCAAGTTTAGCCCTGCTGGTAGCATTGACATGCAGACCCTGTGTAAGCTGCATTCACCTGGTTCTTTGTACTGACTTTTTTCCACGATGCTCCAAGCATTTTCCAAATTAATTTCTTTAATCATCAAATATCCCTGTGAGGGCAATACACATCACATCCTTTTACCTCCATCTGATAATCGCCAGTGCAGGTGTTCTGTACTGGGCAAGTAGGTGTGAGGGGGAGAAGGAAAGAGAGAGACAGAGATAATGAGGGAGGGAGAAAAAGAGGAGAATTATCTAAGTCTCTCAGGAGACATTGTCTCTTGTGAAGAGGCAGATTTTAATTTCAGGTCTGGATGTAAGCTAGCCTTGAATACGTAATGGCTAACATGATTGCCTACCGAGCTACCGTCAATCCAGACTTGAAACTCATTACTGTAATTTGCTTTGGGATACCTTGAGCATGAAAAATGCAATAAAAAACAAAATCTATTTTACAAAGAAGGTGATAAAACTGTAAGGACAAATTTTAGAGCTCTCCTTACAGAAGTGAGGAGCTAAAGAGAATACAAGTGACCCTGACTCTTCCCAAGGGGAGCAGTGGTAGCTGTTGACAGAAGAGGAAAAACAAGATTAGTTTACTTTCTTCCTCAGAAACAACAAGGAACTAATTAACTGAGCTGCTCTCAATACACTGACCTTTATTATGTGTTGTCTATTAAGATGTTTCTACCAGAAGCCAGTGGTGACACATGATAATTGCATCCTATTTGTGTTGACTATCATGCCCTCTGTAATGATCATTTGTTTCTACAAAATTGCCACATGTCAACACTTCAACCAAAGAGTCCAGTTAAGCCACGTGTGACCTCAATAGGCATAATTTGGGTTAGTTTTCATTCTTTGTCAGTCTGTCAAGTAAAGTCAAGGAATCTGGCTAGCACAACTGAAAATGACATTAATGTAGTACTGAAAATGTATTACAGATGTTTTGCTCCTGCCACCCCCCAGAGCTTAACCTTTCTTATGTTGCTATGAAAGACCTTATTCTAGCTAAATGGCATTACCACCTCACTGCAAAAAGACTGACTGAAATAATTTTCTTGAAGGTATTGATTTTAATTGGTCATGAGAGACAGATACTGTGTTTTCTGAGAAGAAAGTCTTTACTAGGAGCCACGATTGGCCAAGGATCATTTCAAATCAAAATGCATAATGCCACCTAAGAGCACAATGTTTGGTATAATGGAGAAAGCAGTAGATAAGGATTCAAGGGTACTGGATTCCAGTTCTGACTCTGACATCAACTAGCTGAGAAATCTTGAGCAAGTCAGTCCCTTTGATATGGTTCCTCATCTATAAAATGCAGATAATCTTTTGCAGACTTCACATTTCCTTTATCTCATACCCTTTTAGCTCTGTGGACTTTATGACACTTATCCTAGTTGTATTTATAGTATTATGTGATTCTTTGATTAATGACTTTCCCCCCATTGACGGGTCCAAGAAAGCAGGGCTCATGTCTAATTTTGTTCAATATTTTATCTCAAGCTTTTAGCACAAGTTCTGGCACAGAGTAGGTACTCAATGAATAGTTCTTGAATAAATAAATAGACAACATTGAGAGAGGATTCTACTATTTTATGAGTCTTAGAAATGGTATTGCCTCAAGAAGACTTACCTAACAGCCCAATCTACATTATGACTTCTCTGAATTCCCCATGTGACTTATCTATGTCTTTCTTAAAGGATTTATACCATTTTATCTTGCATTATAATTATTTAGGTTTCTGAAAGATGCCCTCAATAACTGTACATTGCCTTATACACAATAGGAACGCAATAAATGTGTGTTGAATGTGAGATAATGTCTGTGCCTTATTTATACTTATATAGATACTCAACAGTTGCTCAATAATGTTTATTAAATTAAAGATGGTGATATTTCACTGGTTTGTCAAGGATATTTATGTTTTGAGTGACAGAAAGATCAACTCAAGTAGCCTTAATCAAAAAAGCCATAATTTATGACTCATATAACTGAAAAGACCAGGGTTAGTCTTCAAAAGAGTTAATCCTACCACTGAAGTCTCAACTTTCTATCTCTTCTCTCTGCCTTCCATAATTTCTGCCCCCTTCCTAAGAATGGCTGCTCCTAAGATAGCTGCTAGCTTCTTAGAACTATATTTATTTTTTCTAATGGTGTTCACTATGTGCAGGCACTGTTTTCAGTGCTTCAGGAGTATTAGTTCATGTAACCCTCAAAAATAACTCTATAGATAGGAATGATTAATATTCCCATTTCACATATGAGAACACTGATGGACAGAAAGATTAAATAACTTCCCCAAGGTCATATAAGTGGAGTAGCTATGATTTAAATCCCTCAGATTTGTCTCCAGATTATCTGCTCCAAACCACTATATTTTTTTATTCAGTACAACAGAAAGAAAGCATTAGAAAGAAAGCATAAGACCCAAGAAAATATCTCTTTGCATCTTATTGGCCTGATTGGGTTAAGCTCTCATTCCAGTCACACCTTGTAGCCAGTGGTAGGGACATGACAATTAGCTTAAATCTACTAGGACCAAATTCTGGAGGTAAGTGGCCTGAAAACAGTATGACGGGAATAGAGCAGAGTAGATTTCCACATGAACTCATTGATATTGTTACTGTGCGTATGAGTGAGGATATGTTGGGTGGAAAAAAAGACCAAATGTCCATTGTGACTAGTAAATCCCAAAAGACATTTTAAGAAGAGTTGTATTTCAAAATTTCTGTCTTTAAAGAATAAATAGAATTCTAGACAAGTCCATTGACAAATAAGGATTTTAGTTTGTATATAATAGATGCTGTTGAACAATTTTCTAACCCTGATCAGAGGAAGTCCATCGGCAGGCTGGCAAAATATAATTGATTACCCTGGCTAGGTGGACAAAGAGAGTTATTTGATTACACTTAAAATTAGAATTGTTCTATAACTTTTATAATTGAGCTTGTAGAAAGAGCTGATGCCTGGTTTAAGAAAATTCAAAGGGTATGTTTGCTGAGCTTTGGTCTGCAATGATGTAATGACTAAATATTCAGATAAAACCAGCTACTGAGGCTCTTTGCTGGGGCTAATGGCGGATTCCAGGATGGCTTATGCCAAGGAGTACTTCCCAGAACTTCTACTGCCAGAGCTCTTGTCCTCACAGTGAGCCACAGCTGTCCCCAGCTCTGCAGGAGACCTTCCAACACTAACAGCCGTGTGGCTGACAGGGTCATGGTGCGACAGCCAGGTGTCAGGCCTGAGCCTTGGAGGTGGGAGAGCCGAGGTGAGGACATTGGCCCAAATAATATCCATCAGCCAGAGCGCTCCCAGAGAAGTCCATCGTAATGCTAAGACCCAGCTCCACTCAACAACCAGCAAGCTCCAGTGCTGGACACCCCATGCCAAACAACTAGCAAGACAGGAACACAACCCTACCCATTAGCAGAGAGGCTGCCTAAAATCATACTAAGTTCACAGACACCCCAAAACACACCACCAGATGTGGACCTGCCCACCAGAAAGACAAGATCCAGGCTCATCCACCAGAACACAGGCACTAGTCCCCTCCACCAGGAAGCCTACACAACCCACTGAACAAACCTTACACACTGGGGGCAGACACCAAAAACAATGGGAACTGCGAACCTGCAGCCTGTGAAAAGGAGACCCCAAACACGGTAAGTTAAGAAAAATGAGAAGACAAAGAAACACACAGCAGATGAAGGAGCAAGGTAAAAACCCACCAGACCTAACAAATGAAGAGGAAATAGGCAATCTACCTGAAAAACAATTCAGACTAATAATAGGAAAGATGATCCAAAATCTTGGAAATAGAATGGAGACAATACAAGAAACGTTTACAAGGACCTAGGAGAACTAAAGAGCAAACAAACAATGATGAAAAACACAATAAATGAAATTTAAAATTCTCTAGAAGGAATCAATAGCAGAATAACTGAGGCAGAAGAATGGATAAGTGACCTGGAAATAAAATAGTGGAAATAACTACTGCAGAGCAGAATAAGAAAAAAGATGAAAAGAATTGAGGACAGTCTCAGAGACCTCTGGGACAACATGAAACACACCAACATTCGAATTATAGGGGTCCCAGAAGAAGAAGAGAAAAAGAAAGAGACTGAGAAAGTATTTGAAGAGATTATAGTTAAAAACTTCCCTAATATGGGACAGGAAATAGTCAGTCAAGTCCAGGAAGTGCAGAGAGATCCATACAGGATAAATCCAACGAGAAACATGCTAAGACACATATCAATCAAATGATAAAAATTAAATACAAAGAAAACATATTAAAAGCAGCAAGGGAAAAGCAACAAATAACATACAAGGGAATCCCCATAAGGTTAACAGCTGATCTTTCAGCAGAAACTGCAAGCCAGAAGGGAGTGGCAGGACATATTTAAAGTGATGAAAGGAAAAACCTACAACCAAGTTTACTCTACCCATCGAGGATCTCATTCAGAATCGACGGAGAAATTAAAACCTTTACACACAAGCAAAAGCTAAGAGAATTCAGCACCACCAAACCAACTTTACAACAAATGCTGAAGGAACTTCTCTAGGCAGGAAACACATGAGAAGGAAAAGACCTACAAACACAAACCGCAAAGCAATTAAGAAAATGGTAATAGGAACATACATATAAATAATTACCTTAGGGCTTCCCTGGTGGCGCAGTGGTTGAGAGTCTGCCTGCCGATGCAGGGGACACGGGTTTGTGCCCTGGTCTGGAAGATCCCACATGCCACGGAGCGGCTAGGCCCGTGACCCATGGCCGCTGAGTCTGCGCGTCCGGAGCCTATGCTCGGCAATGGGAGAGGCCACAACGGTGAGAAGCCTGTGTAAAAAAAAAAAAAAAAAAAAATTACCTTAAATATAAATGGATTAAATTCACCAACGAAAAGATATAGACTGGTTGATTGGATACAAAAACAAGATCTGTATATATGCTGTCTACAAGAGACCCACTTCTGACCTAGGAACACATACAAAATGTAAGTCAGGGGATGGAAAAAGATATTCCACGCAAATGGAAATCAAGAGAAAGCTGGAGTAGCAATTCTCATATCAGACAAAATAGACTTTAAAATAAAGACTACTATAAGAGAAAAAGGACACTACATAATGATCAAGGGATCAATCCAAGAAGATATAAAAATTGTAAATATTTATGCACCCAACATAGGAGGAACTCAATACATAAGGCAAATGCTAACAGGCATAAAAGGGGAAATTGACAGTAACACAATAATAGTAGGGGACTTTAACACCCACTTTCATCAATGGACAGATCATCCAAAAAGAAAATAAATAAGAAAACACAAGCTTTAAATGACGCATCAAACAAGGTGGACTTAACTGATATTTATAGGACATTCCATCCAAAAACAACAGAATACACTTTCTTCTCAAGTGCTCATGGAACATTCTCCAGGATAGATCATATCTTGGGTTACAAATCAAGCCATGGTAAATGTAAGAAAACTGAAATCGTATCAAGTATCTTTTCCAACCACAACGCTATGAGACTAGGTATCAACTACAGGAAAAAAACTGAAGAAAATACAAACACATGGAGGCTAAACAATACACTACTAAACAACCAAGAGGTCACTGAAGAAATCAAATAGGAAATAAATACTTAGAAACAAATGACAATGAAAACCTGACAACCCCAAACCTATGGGATGCGGCAAAACGCTTCTAAGAGGGAAGTTTATAGCAATACAATCCTATCTCAAGAGATGAGAAAAATCTCAAATTAACAACCTAAACTTACACCTAAAGCAATTAGAGAAAGAACAAAAAAACCCCAATGTTAACAGAAAGACAGAAATCATAAAGATCAGAGCAGAAATAAATGAAATAGAAACAAAGAAAACAATAGCAAGATCAATAAAACTAAAAGCTGATTCTTTGAGAAGATAAACAAAATTGATAACCATTAGCCAGATTCATCAAGAAAAAAAGGGAAAAGACTCAAATCAACAGAATCAGAAATGTACAAGGAGAAGTAACAACTGACATTGCAGAAATACAAAGGATCATGAGAGATTACTACAAGCAACTATATGCCAATAAAATGGACAACCTGGAAGAAATGGACAAATTCTCAGAAAAGCACAATTTTCTGAGACTGAACCAGGAAGAAATACAAAATATAAACAGACCAATCACAAGCACTGAAGTTGAAACTGTGATTAAAAATTTCCAACAAACAAAAGCCCAGGACCAGATGGCTTCACAGGCGAATGCCATCAAACATCTAGAGAAGATCTTACACCTATCCTTCTCAAACTCTTCCAAAATATAGCAGAGGGAGGAACACGCCCAAACTCATTCTACAAAGCCACCATCACACTGATACCAAAACCAGACAAAGATGTCACAGAAAAAGAAAACTACAGGCCAATTACACTGATGAAGATAGATGCGAAAATCCTCAACAAAATACTAGCAAACAGAATCCAAGAGTACATTAAAAGGATCATACACCATGATCAAATGGGGTTTATCCCAGGAATGCAAGGATTCTTCTATATACACAAATCAATGTGATACACCATATAAACAAACTGAAGGATACAAATCATATGATCATCTCAATAGATGCAGAAAAAGCTTTCAACGAAATTCAACACCCATTTATGATAAAAACTCTCTAGAAAGTAGGCATAGAAGGAACTTACCTCAACATAATAAAGGACATATGTGACAAACCCACAGCCAACATCGTTCTCAATGGTGAAAAACTGAAACCATTTCCACTAAGATCAGGAACAAGACAAGGTTGCCCACACTCACCACTATTATTCAACATAGTTTTGGAAGTTTTGGCCACAGCAATGAGAGATGAAAAAGAAATAAAAGGAATCCAAATCGGAAAAAACA
Source organism: Aethalodelphis obliquidens (assembly GCF_003676395.1). Lineage (NCBI taxonomy): Eukaryota > Metazoa > Chordata > Mammalia > Artiodactyla > Delphinidae > Aethalodelphis > Aethalodelphis obliquidens. The sequence continues at coordinate 57,786,009 of NW_020837951.1, read as the reverse complement.
AAGTAAAAATATTACTGTTTGCAGATGACTTGATACTATACATAGAGAATCCTAAAGATGCCTCCAGAAAACTACTAGAGCTAATCAATGAATTTGGTAAAGTAGCAGGATACAAAATTGATGCACAGAAGTCTCTTGCATTCCTATACACTAATGATGAAAAATCTGAAAGAGAAATTAAGGAAACACTCCCATTTACCACTGCAACAAAAAGAATAAAACACCTAGGAATAAACCTACCTAAGGAGACAAAAGACCTGTATGCAGAAAACTATAAGACACTGATGAAAGAATTTAAAGATGATACAAACAGATGGAGAGGTATACCACATTCTTGGAGTGGAAGAATCAACATTGTGAAAATGACTTTTCTACTCAAAGATTCAGTGCAATGCCTATCAAACTACCAATGGCATTTTTCACAGAAGTAGAACAAAAAATTTCACAATTTGTATGGAAATACAAAAGACCCTGAATAGCCAAAGCAATCTTGAAAAAGAAAAATGGAGCCGGAGGAATAAGGCTCCCTGACTTCAAACTATAACAGAAAGCTACAGTAATCAAGACAGTATGGTACTGACCCAAAAACAGTAGTATACATCAATGGAACAGGATAGAAAGCCCAGAGATAAGCCCACACACATATGGTCACCTTATCTTTGATAAAGGAGGAAAGAATATACAATGGAAAAAAGATGGCCTCTTCAATAAGTGGTGCTGGGAAAACTGGAGAGCTACATATAAAAGAATAAAATTAGGACACTCCCAAACACCATACACAAAAATAAATTCAAAATGGATTAAAGACCTAAATGTAAGGCCAGACACTATAAAACTCTTAGAGGAAAACACAGGCAAAATACTCTATGACATAAATCACAGGAAGATCATTTTGTTTTTTGTTTTGTGGTACGCAGGCCTCTTACTGTTGTGGCCTCTCCTGTTGCGGAGCACAGGCTCTGGACGCGCAGGCTCAGTGGCCATGGCTCACGGGCCTAGCTGCTCCGCGGCAGGTGGGATCTTCCCTGACCAGGGCACGAACCCGTGTCCCCTGCATTGGCAGGTGGACTCTCAACCACTGCACCACCAGGGAAGCCCAGGAAGATCCTTTTTGACCCATCTCCTAGAGAAATGGAAATAAAAAGAAAAATAAACAAACGGGACCTAATGAAACTTAAAAGCTTTTGCACAGCAAAGGAAACTATAAACAAGACAAAAAGACAACCCTCAGAATGGGAGAAAATATTTGCAAATGAAGCAACTGACAAAGGATTAATCTCCAAAATATACAAATAGCTCATGCAGCTCAATATGAAAAAAACAAACAACCCAGTCCAAAAATGGGCAGAAGACCTAAATAGACATTTGTCCAAAGAAGACATACAGATGGCCAAGAAGCATATGAAAATCTGCTCAACATCACTAATGATTAGAGAAATGCAAATCAAAACTACAATGAGGTATCACCTCACACCGGTCAGAATGGCCATCATCAAAAAATCTACAAACAATAAATGCTGGAGAGGATGTGGAGAAAAGGGAACCCTCTTGCATTGTTGGTGGGAATGTAAATTGATATAGCCACTATGGAGAGCAGTATGGAGGTTCCTTTAAAAACTGAAAATAGAACTACCATGCGACCCAGCAATCCCACTACTGGGCATATACACTGAGAAAACCATAATTCAAAAAGAGTCATGTACCACAATGTTCACTGCAGCTCAGCACTATTTACAATAGCCAGGACATGGAAGAAACCTAAGTGTCCATCGACAGATGAATGGATAAAGAAGATGTGGCACATATATACAATGGAATATTACTCAGCCATAAAAAGAAATGAAATTGAATTATTTGTAGTGAGGTGGATGGACCTAGTGTCTGTCATACAGAGTGAAGTAAGTCAGAAAGAGAAAAACAAATACCGTATGCTAACACATATATATGGAATCCAAAAAAAAAAAAGTTTCTGAAGAACCTAGGGTCAGGACAGGAATAAAGACGCAGAAGTAGAGAATGGACTTGACACAGGGAAGGGGAATGGTAAGCTGGGGAAAAGTGAGAGAGTGGCATGGACATATATACACTACCAAACGTAAGGTAGATAGCTAGTGGGAAGCAGTCGCATAGCACAGGGAGATCAGCTCCACGCTTTGTGACCAGCTAGTAGTGTGGGATAGGGAGGGTGGGAGGGAGGGAGACGCAAGAGGGAAGAGATGTGGGAACATATGTATATGTATAACTGATTCACTTTGTTATAAAGCAGAAACTAACACAACAATGTAAAGCAATTATACTGCAATAAAGATGTTAAGAAAAAAAAAACCCAGCTAGTACCTAGTTGTAGGAAAACTGAAGAGGAGCATATCATTGAGGACTTAAATCAGCATAAATCAGCACTTAAAAAAAGAAAAAAGAAGATCATCTCCCAATCAGTTTATGGACTTATACCTCCAAACTGGCTCCTCTCCACACAATCTAGAATGCATTTGAACTTCCATTTGCTTAACTGAAAAGATAAGAGATCTGGATTAGAAAACAGCTGACCTGAGCTGAAACCCAGATGCTTGCAACTCAGCTGAAATTTCTGGGATAAATAAATTATGAACAAAAACAACATTTTAGAAACTCTGGTGTCAGTGAGCTAATGGGCAGCTCCAGATGAAGACCGTAGAAGAAAAACATTGTCATTTGAGGATGGTAATAGAAGTTATTATCTGTGTGCCCGGGGGGCGGGGGGGGGGGGGAACACAAAACACTAGAAGGCCATGATGAATCCATAGAATCAGTCAACAAAAGAAATTTTCTAGAATTATTTGACCTAATTACAACCGAGGATTTGTCGGCTGTTTTTGTAAATGTCTTAAGGATGTAACACTCACCACAAAATGAGTTATATCATTAATAGGTCATGCAAATGTAAAACTCAGAGCCACAAAGAGCCTATGGACTATGGACAAAGAACAAATGAAGCAGTGGGAATGAAATGAGCAAATTAGCCACACAGAATTAAGACACACTGAAGAGAGAAGGAAAGAATCTGAGGCTCTGACTGTGCAAAAGTATAAATGTAATACAATAAATGCAGAACCAAAGATGCGTATTCAATGAAAGGACATTCTAACTCTAAATTCAGTTTAGATTATCAGCTTCAGCATGCAATTATCTCTGATTTATTTAACATCTCTACAGACACACAAAAAAAGAGAAAACTACTGCTGAAGTGTAATTAGCAAGAGATATTATTCCTGACCCCAATGGATTATTTTAACTTAATCAACAATGATTTAAGAGCCTAAATATTTGAGAGTATATAACTACATTTAAGACGTGACTTGTGGCAGGGACAATCATTCCAAAAACATGTTTAACCACGTGCGAATCAGAATCTTCCTTTGGTGAACGCACCTTTCCGGGAAGTCCCATAACCTGGAAACCCCCGAAGCATCTGTTTTCCCTGCCTCTGTTCTTGGGTTGCTGAATGTTGCCTGAGAAAATCATATTACCTTGTTGGTTCCCTAACAAATTTGTAATTTCAAAACTCAACTTTTTCTTTAAAGCTGCTTAAGAATTGCTTATATGTCTCTCTTTTGCTCTCTTATGCAATCCCCTAGTCTTTTACTGCTCCAAATTTTACTATCCTCCTTCAGGTCTGTTCCATTTATCATTTTCTATGTTCTTCCCCATTCCTCACGATAATTTAGCTTCCTACTTCCTAGCCATAAATTGCCGTAATACTCCCTCGTCTACCTCTTAGCTATACCTACGTTTTTGCCTGTTGTTTGTCTTCCGTCCTGTCTTAGAAGGGGAAAGGGAGTGGTGGAAATCCCTTCTGCTCTCCAAGTTTTATTCTTCAGTTATGCTTTGGAATATATTCTCTCTTATCTCCAACAAACATTATTTGACCAACTATTTATTTATTTTTTCTTTCTCTCTCTGTCACCTCCTTCTTCCCCTTTCTCTTATGTTCACATCTTCTAAGAAAACATTTGATTTTTCTCCATAACAAGCTACCATCTTTTTCTCTTCTTCTCTTCACAACCCGACTTTGAAGCCTTTGCCTAAAGCAGAATTTCTCCATCTTGGCACTACTGACATCTCGGACCAGATAATTTTTGCTGTGCGATCTGTCCTGTGCACTGTAGGATGTTTAGCACCCCTAGCCTCTGCCTGCTAAATAGATGTCAGTAGCACTTCCCTAGTTGTGACAAATAAAAATGCCTCCAGACATTGTCAGAGGTCTCCTGGAGGGAAAAATCATCCCTAGCTGAGAACCCCTGTTCTAAAGTTACCATCTCCCTGTGTTTATGACCAAATTGCTATTCAGCTCAGTAAAATATGACTTCTACTTTGACAACTCTATGCAAACTGATCAATTACAGAACAACAATATCCTAATGACCAAATCTGATGGTCTATTTTCCGTCTCATTTTTTGAGCATTTGACTTTGTCAGCAGTTTCTTCTTATTGAAACCTCCTTCTTCAGTGGCTTTCTTGGACCACTCTCCCACTTGTTCTTCAATCTCTCTTGCTGGTTCCTTTTCCTCTACCCTACTTTTAAATGCCACAATGCTCATCTTGCCTCGAAAGTTTAAGTCTACTTCCATGACTCTACCTAACCAAATGCATATAGGCCAATCACTCCACAAACTTAACTCTTCTAAGACTGTTTTGCTGAACTCTATCAACACACTGATAGAAATCAAGGCATTTATTCCCAGTTATATCCCAAATGCACTTAAAAGCTCATCATGCCACCTGGACTTCTCAGTTACATATTCTAAAATCAGGTCTTTTGTTGTTCACTGTATCCATTTAGTGGACTACCATCCACCAGTCAGCTGTCAGCTAAGCTACCACTCTACAGTCAGTATAAACTCTTCCTCCGTTCTGAATTCCCAAATCTGTCAGTTGTCAAATCCCTGAAATCTCTTTAACTGTTTTTTTCCTTTTCATTCCTATGGACATTACCCCAATTCAAATAATATTCCACTTTTACATGGACTCATGACTTTAAACTTGCCTCTCATTCATCCTATTCATTGTATCTTTCTAAAATACATATATGATTTTTCCATATCCATGTTTATAAAGCTCTCAGTGTTTCTCATTGTCTATAGCTGTATCTTCCAAATTGTGGTACTCATAACTTTTGGTGACACCAAGGATGATTTTAGATGACGTGTACTTTTTTGCTGTTATTTTAAAAGTTTTGTGCTTATTGTAATTTGTATTAGGAAAAATATAGCTAGGACATCAAATCTGTGATTTCATGGCATATTACTGAGAATGAAGCTAAGTAAAAACACCGAGTCTATTTAAAATCACTCTAAGGAAAAAATATCAAGTAAATAATAGCTTACAGTGGTGGCAAAAGTTATGCAGGTTGTGTATAAGTGTCTAAATTATAAACCTACTAGATAAAATGGTAATTATGAGCCTACTAAAATCCAAAGTCCTTAGTACGCCATAAAGTTGCTTTCATAATTTGATCCAACCTCCCTACTGTGACTTCTCCCACAATTCCCCAATATCCACTCTACAGTCAAGCTACACAAGAACTTTCTATTACTGAACCTGCGATGTAATTTTATGCCTTCCTGTCTTTGTTCTTGCTGTTTCCTCTGTCTGGACTAGCACTGTGGCAGTTCCAGTGAATTGCTTCTCTTCGTATCCAGTCCAATATCTTATTGGAAGAGATAATCAAATGGATGTGACCTGTGGTTGACCCTTGAGCAGGACCTGGACAATCAGAGCCTCCTCACCCCTTCCCCTGTCCTTAGAGTGTACACTCTGTCTACTGTTTCCACAGTGGGAGCCTTTTTCAAGGCCACAGACTTGAGAGAGCACTGTGTGATTGAGAACATCTAGTGGTACACATACATGACTGAACCCCATTAAAGCCCCTATATAAACTTTTAAGATTCTCGTAGGTAGATGTGGAGATCGATTCATCTTGCAGTTGGCAAGACAAGCCTCGAACCTAAGTTCCCTTTCCTATTAAAATTTCCACCTGCCAACCTGGAGTAGCCTGACTCCTTCTTCGGTATCTCCTCGCCCTCTGTGTTCCGGGGTCAACTTCAGGTTTCACCCAGGAAACTCCAGAGGTTGAAACTAAAATATCTTTCTAGTGTGCCTCTTGTGTGGCAAGTCTAGAGTTCCAGACTCTCTTGCAGCTGGAGTTCTAGATGTGGGTTTGGACCCACCAATCAGAAACACATGCATGAGATTTCAGAGTTGGAAAATGACTCCCGTGAGGCTGCACTTCCGTTGCTTCTGCTCCTTTTTTTTTTTTTAATTTTAAAATTTTACTTATTTTTTTATACAGCAGGTTTTTATTAGTTATCCATTTTATACACATCAGTGTATACATGCCAATCCCAATCGCCCCTTTCAGCAAACCACCACCACACCCCACAGTCACTTTCCCCCCTTGGTGTCCATACGTTTGGTGTCTCTATATCTGTGTCTCTATTTCTGCCCTGCAAACTGGTTCATTTGTACTATTTTTCTAGGTTCCACATATATGCGTTAATATACGACATTTGTTTTTCTCTTTCTGAGTTACTTCACTCTGTTTGACAGACTCTAGGTCCATCCACCTCATTACAAATAGCTCAATTTCGTTTCTTTTTATGGCTGAGTAATATTCCATTGTATCTGTGTGCCACATCTTCTTTATCCATTCATCTGATGATGGACACTTGGGTTGCTTCCATGTCCTGGTTATTGTAAATAGAGCTGTGATGAACATTTTGGTACATGACTCTTTTTGAATTATGGTTTTCTCAGGGTATATGCCCAGTAGTGGGATTGCTGGGTCATATGGTAGTTCTATTTTTAGTTTTTTAAGGAACCTCCATACTGTTCTCCATAGTGGCTGTATCGATTTACATTCCCCCCAGCAGTGCAGGAGGGTTCCCTTTTTCCACACCCTCTCCTGCATTTGTTGTTTATAGATTTTCTGATGCTTCTGCTCCTTCTGTAGCAGCAACGTCATGAGATGTTGGGTTTTCTGAAGAAGCAGATGGTCTTGCATGGGGCTGAGACACAGGCCAGGAGTCAGGCATTTGTGGCAGGTTTATTGTAACAGAGGTGGTATAGTTCCGGAGTCAAGAGATGTGGTGGAGGATTTCAAACTCTCTAGCTTTTGGATCATTCTCTAGATTCTTAATGGTGACAAAGGTAGCTGCTCTTCTGTCAGCCAGTCCCATGGTATTGCTTCGGAAGTTGTTCCTAGAAACTCAAACTTGAGCCTGGTTCTCCAGGTTCTGCAAGGTTTCTGTACCTAATTCTTTATATTAAATATGCATGTATGATTTGTAAATATTTATGTATATATGAGTAAATATATAAATATAAATAAATATATATATATACACACATATTTATATTCATTGACATACTCAGAAAAAAAAAATGTGCCTGCAGAAGAACCTAAGACTCCTCACAGTAAAAAGTGTCAAATCCCTGTGTTTCTTTTACCATGTCTTGCACCAAAATTGCAGCTTGTTTTGGAATCTCTGCAGCAACCCAATACCACAGCTCTGGTTATTTTAAATCCATAATTCACTGAGTCAGTGGGTGGCCTTTTATCTCCCACATACTATCAAAGTGTTTATTATGAACTCCCACCATCTCAAAAGAAGAAGCTGTATAAGAAACCAAAACCCCAGAAGAGGTCCTCTGTCCCCACCCCAAGCCTCCTCCCCTATTAAACAGGAGCCCTCCTTGCCACAGTGAGGTTACATTTGCATCCAGAGAGAGCAGAGAGTGAATTTCTATCTTTCTTGGCACATTGTGCTGGTTATTTCAAAGTCTTTAAAAGAAGATATTGTTATTTATTTATGTCAGGTTTTCAGTACCGTTCCAGGCACTGCCTGTTTGAGTTCTGCCTCTTTCTTGATGTTTTAATTCACTGCTAACAGCGATGTATTTCTTAGCATGTGGGTTGAAAGGCTGACCTCAGCCTAAATGCTGCTGTTAATCAGACTCCCTGGTTTGGTCCAGCATTTTAATTCATTTAATTAATTAATTTATTTATATGTTTGTTTATGTTTTCTCCCTGCTTAGAAGTTAACTATAGCTGTGCCTACCTATCTCCATGGCTTAGTAATTCAAAATTCCAGCAATCGATGCCTGTTTACACACAAAACAGACAAATTTTCCTCCTCCAGAGTCTCCTTTGTTGTTTGGGATTAATTTAGGCATTCTATTACTCTAAGGCAAATAAAATATAATATTGGTAACTAACATTAATTGAATATTTAATGAGTTCTAAATGAATCATATGCAAAAAATCATTTAATTCTTTAAAAAGTCCTATGAGTTTGATCCTAATTTCACAGTTGGAGAAACTGAGGCTTAGAAAAGCTAAATAAGGCTTCTAATGATTATAAAAGATTCCCAGGTGCACATCTATGAACAACACTGTTATTTCTCAGGCCACATCACTCTGGGGGTAAATCAGTCTGCTCAAAACCTTTGAAAAATCATAAACCTCTTGTTTTGACTCTATTCTGAGACTGGTGGCTACTTCAGACTTGAGCAAAGCACTAACAACCAGCTCTAAGAAGAGCGTTCTGAGGGTTTCCTGTGCTCATTCCCCTTTGGGAAACTAGATGGTCCTTCCACTTCCTTTCTCTCTTGTTATTTCTGGTGCACTTCTGCCTATCGTGTTTGCCGCTATTTCTTTCTAGTCTCTATTCTAGATGTATGAGTATTCAATCTAGGAGTATTCATTCTGCCAGCAGTGGTCGACGATAGAACCAGAGAACTGAGAGGTCAGAGCCCTGAGCAGTGCCAATTTTGAACTGATACCAGAACCAGGGGTGTTAAAGCAAGTCAAAGTAGAAGGAGGGCCTTGTAGAAGACTAAATGAGGGAATCAAAATTGGCGTGGGACTGGCAAGGCCAAAGCCATGGAGAAATTAGCTGGAAGAGCCAGGGCCAACATCCGTGGAATCAAAGCTGGGTCACTGAAGAATCCCTTTACCTCAAACGCCCTTTGAAAGTCCTCATTTTCTCAGTTAGCAGAATCTCAATGTTGACTCCGAGGATGTCCACATACAATCATCTTGTAACTAAAAAAACATTCTTAATGTTTCCCTTTCTGATAGAATAATGCCTGGCACACAGTAGACACTCAATAGATTTTAGTTGGAAGAGAGTGCACGCATTCTGAAATGGAAGTGCTCATCTATTAACATCAGGGATAGTTAAGTCAGGCTGAGAGATATGAATTGCACGGAACAATCTCACTTGGTTTTCAACCATTCTGATTTTAGAGCTGCTTCTTTTGGTACTTCATTGCTGTTTATGCCTGGCTGGAAAAGATTTATCGGTTTAGAAGGAGAAGATGTGCATACCTCTGCACATGGAGATACTTAATGCTTCCCCAGACATCAAATAACTCTAATGGTGTTTTGATGAGTTAAGGGTAAGTGAATCAGAAATTTATTGATTCAATTTCCTTTGTAATACACAAGGGTTTGAAATTCTGGCAAGAGCTCAGTTTGAAGATACCAAGTTTAAGACACAGGAAGCAAAATTTGCCAAACTACAGTACAATCATTTTCTCCCAATCCAAACTGAGGATGTCTATAAAATGAATGGTAAATACATTTTTTGAAAGTTTGGTTTAATGTAAAAATAGTTGAACGCGGGTTATTGGTCCTGGTCTTCTAGCTCTACTTCCATAAAATGAAGTGACAAAAATGATAGTATTTTTCAGGACTTTAGTATCAGTCAGGCGCTGTTCTAGATGCCTTACATAGACTACCATATTTAATTCTCAGGATAGTCTTATAAAGTAGGCACTACTCCTGTTATTGTTTTATAGATTAGACTACTGAGGCACAGGGAGATTAAAGACTGTCCCAGCTCAAACAGCTAGTAATTGAAAAGCCTAGCGTACAAACCCAGACAGTCCCACTGCCATCTACTTTTAATTCCTTTAACTAGATATCCTCTAAGGTCCCTTCCAGGCTGATGTTTTTTGACTGTTCGTTCTCTTTCATTTTGATGTTAGACACACTGGAACCATATCCACACCTGTGGAGGACCAACAGAGGGAGACAAGACACTTAAATAATTAAATGAAATGTCTATGGACTCATGGGATACGTGTCATTTTGGAAAATGGGTCTGGGGAATCTAAGCTGAAAGCCGAGATATGTCTTCTAGGTACCTCAGGAATCCCAATGGCTAGAACGTGGCTTATTGATGTGTCCTATGGTCTGAGAAAGTGGGTCAACAAAAGGTTTAATACCATTTTGACTTAGCCCTATCTGGGATTGTATGATATCCCTACTCAAATGCTCTGAACTCTACAGAGCACCAACCATTTCCACTAACTACGAGTTTGAATTTTGTTAGCCTGACACATAGGTTATAAATTAAGAAAAATATAATTAATGTTTGCTTTTCATTTGGGGATGTAGTATCTATGGTTAGGAGAAGAGTAAAGTACAGTGATCAAAGGAAAACAAAAAAATCATAGAAATTACCAAAATAAGAGACTGTTTAAAGTCTGATAGAGCCATAAAATGGAATATTTTACACATTAGAAATGTTGGTAAGCCCATGTTTCTCAAAATATGAATGTTCATGATAAAATATATGAAAAGAGGAAAATAAAATACTGAACACAAATATGACTGTAACAATGTAAAACAAATAATAAATCAAGCAAACATAAAAGACTAGAAGGAAATTAACCAAAATATTAATCACGTTTGTCACTACATGGGAAAATTATACACTTTTTCTCTTTTTTAAGAACTTTCATTTTCCAAATTTTTTTATAATGAGCATGTGTTTTTATTATCATGAGATAAAACCCAATGTAAACACATAAATATTTTTTAAAAGGCTCTCTAAAATTTTTGACAAGATCTTTACTAACACATGCAATTCTTGTGAAAGCCCTAATGATGGCATGACATCCAGCAGAAGAAATATATAAATGGTGGTATGAAAAAACTATGGAAAGAATAGTACATTATACATCAGATGATGTGGTTTCTTGGATTTGCTATTCACTAGCTCTGCAACCTTGAAAAATCATTTAACCTCTCCAAGCCTCAATTTCTTCATCAGTAAAGTAGAGATAATAATATTTTCCCTGTATACCACTGAGAGTTGTTGAGAAGATTGAATGTGTACAGAAATGCTTTGGAAAAGTTAAAATAACACATGATAGAGATCATTCTTATTAAAGAGTAACAGTTAACTATTTCAATCTGTGAATAAAACAGGGATTTCTACTTATGTGTTCCTTAATTAGCTCTGAATATTTACTTTTCCAAATTCCTTTGACCATTTGTGAACAGTTCTATTTTTGAGTGTAATAAATAAAGGCTAGAATTTACCACATTCTAATACGAGTGGTGATAAAATGCGGAATGGAGTGCATGTGACAAATGATTGAGGGAGCATCACTGACCCCAACATCTCCATTGGAAATCCTGGTAGAACCATGGAGGAAATTTTACAACTATTGAGTGAAACAGACATAGAAGATCCTCAGAGGCAGAACATGACTCGGTGATACAGGATGTCAGGAAAATGGAATTATTAAATTAAAGAACAAATGCCTTCTTTCCTTTCTTGTACAAACCTGCTTTTACAACCACTCTAAAAACAAATCATCTCAATGCGATATGCTTAGTGCTACAGTGGTATGTGCAAAAGGCTTTAGGAACATGGCAAAGGATGGGCTCAACCTGCCTATAGAAGTTGGAGAAGACTTCATAAAGTAGGCGATGATGGATGGAACTGGATTATGTGGGATGCTGTATGAGGAAAGAAGGAAAAAGCATTCCAGGAAAGGGAAAAGGAGGTGCAATGACAGGGCCGTGCCAAGGAACATGGACAGTTGTTGAGACTATCCAAGGTTCTCTGTGTCTACATTTAGTTGGGAAAGAAGTGGGAGAAGAAGATAATAGGTGGGACCTGTGCAAAGTTCCTTATGGGACTTTATGAAAAGTGTTTACTTCAGTTTAAAGATAACGGTAACAACTACTGTCTTAGAAATTGGAATTACGTGGGCATATTAGGCTTTTCAAAAGTTAACACCAGCAGCAAGGCAGTGAATGGACAATGGGAAATTTTCTGGTCAGCAGAGACCAGACAGGGAGATACTTTTTCGTAAGGGATGTTAAAAGCCTGAAGGCAATGATGGCAAAGTGGATAAAACAGATTTAAAAGATAATTGGGAGGAAAATAAAACTAGCTCACATTTATAGATCATTAGTATGTGCCAGTCACTGTGTGATGAGCTTTACATGGTGTGTCTTATTTTATCCCTAGAACATTATGGTTTAGGTATCATTATGATGCCTATTTTATGGGAGGTACTGGAGATGGGGTATGGATCCAGCCTGCCTAATTTTGGCATAGAGATGGGCTGCTGGAGAAAGGCTGTGAAAAAATGGGAGAGGTCTAGGTGATTTCCTGTGGTTCCAGATTGGGATGAATGATAGAGAATATAAAAGAGGGGCATGTTTGAGAAGACTGATAATAGAACCAGTATTGGAATAGGTGACCATGAGATAGCTGGCTAGAGATTTGAAGAAACAAGTGGAAACACTGATTTAGCATCAAGGAGAGAGATCTGGGTTGGATATAGTAAATGTTTAATTAATTCAGTGGGTAGTTAAACTATTACTAAAAGAAAATGTTTATAAAAAGTCAGCTGGGTTAATTGACAGAGGAAAAAAAAAGGAAGGAAGGGGGAAAGAGAGGGGAGGCAGGTGTGTGGGAGAAATATGAGGGAGGGATGGTGAGAGGGGGGAAGGAGGAAGGAAGGAAGGAAGGAGGGAAGGAATCTGTATGAAGGGTGCCAGACCATCAACCTCAGAGAAGCAGAACCCCAGAATGGACTGTCAAGTTACACTGAGGGCTACTGGACTATAAGGACATGTTTTCTTTTCTTAAATCAGAAAAGAATCCTAATGAAATGCAGGCTCTATTGTGGGTATGCCAGGGTGATCTGGGGTTGACAAAGAAAATGTCTTGCTAACCTCTGTGCTTAGCATGGCCTCCAAAACCCTGAGATATTTGTTGTAATCCATTATTTTTCCCCACACGAAAGAACACTACAGCTCCCTTTGAACTCTGTGTTTGATCAGTTAATGAAGAGATCCAGTGTTTATGCTGAGATGCAGCTAAAGCCACATCTTGACTTATTGACTCTTCTGGCTTTGATGGAGCAAATTACATACCATCTTAGTGCAGTCAGAATATGCTTCTCTGAGAACAGTTACCTCCCCCCCCACCAAGTTCCTCTCTATTGATTCTTAAAAAAAAAAAACACAGTATCTAAAACAAAACAATGAAACCAGTGCTCATTTACATGGGTGAAGTATTTTAAACTGTGCACTCCTTCTGAGTAATATTCTCCAATGTGAAAGCTATTAATCCTTTCTGAATTTTAACAAACCCAAAGAGCCTCTCCATCAATTTCATGTGAGAAGGGCTGGTGAGGACCACTTTCCACAAACTTCAATTTTATAATAGAGTTCTTCAGTTCAAATGGGCTTTTGACCTAGCTAATTTAATTGTCTTTGTTATTGATAGCTGCAGAGCTGTAAATAAAGTTAGTCTGAGAATGTGTTCCTGAGGTTTACTACCTTTTGTTTTTCCAGGCTTGCTGTCTTTATTAATAGCATCAGGGATGCCAGGACCCAGGGTTTACTCCAAACAACATTTTGGATGACCCTCCACATGGCAAAATTTCCTTTCGTTTCAACGAGGGTATACTGTTTTTCATCATAACCAGTGTAAGAGGGTGATATGAAGTGTTTATTATGGCAGAATATGAGGCATCAAAATGCTTTCCTTCCTCGGAACCATGCTTCCACTGGGATCATCCTGGGCTGGCTCCATAACCACTTTGCCAGGGGAAAATATACATAGTTAAATAAATTAAAATATCCAGTTTGTTGTACCTTTCTGCTCCATCTGACTCATGCTTCTCCTAACTGAATAAAGAGCATTGATAACAAAGTGGCCTGGAGGGGAATGGTCTTTGCTGAGGCTGGGTTAAGAAAGAGCATCTGGGAAGAGTAAGTTCCTTCCTCCTTGTCATCCCCTGTGGAGGTTGGTTGAGTCACTGGAATTTCTGGAGTGTGGGAGGACCTTAGGGGAAAATGGCTAAGTGGTAGTGCCTGGGGGAAGAAGAAAAGACCAATGCCCAAGATTTTTACATTTCTTGAGGGTTGTTGTTTTTGTTTGTGTTTGTGTGTGTGTGTGTGTTTTGTTTTTGTTTGTGTGTGTTTTGTTCTGTTTGTTTGCTTTAGTCTTTCCTACAGAGAGCTGAAGAAATCATGAAATATCATCATCATGGGTCCATGCAAGGCCTGGCTCGTTTTCCCTCCCTCTTTTTCTTCCTACTTTCTTCACTGCTGACTCGAATCCTTGCTCCTATTTCCCACATCACCAACAAACAAGCAACTATTCAAACATGTTTGACATGTATTCTTTAAATATATATTACATCTGTATATATATGAGTTATATGTATTTTTAATGGATAAAAATGGAATTAGGCTCTAAATCTCATTGTCACTTCCTTGGTTCACTCAGCACTGTTTTTTAAGATCTATGTGTGTTGCCGCGGGTCCATCTAGTTGGTTGCTTCTAAGTACTCCGTGGTATCCCGCTGAGTGAATCACCATGTTTTACTTACCCAGTCCCCCAGCTACAGACAACTTGATTGCCTCCAACTCCCCCCTATCTAAAAAAATGCCACACTTAAGTGTCCTTGTGTACACTGTCCACTTTTCCTTCTGATATATATCCAGGAGGTATATTCATAAGACATACTACCTGGCATTTGATTCATTTTGGCTAGAGCGGTTTACAGAAGGACTACACCAGGCAGCATTCCACTGGCAGTACATGATGGTTCCCTTATTCCCATAGTTCCATCAAAGTTTGACATTGTCCAGAATGGTAAACTTAGTGCATCTTTGTATGCTTGCTAGCCTTTTGAGGTTTTTCTTTTGTATATGACCTGTTTATATCTTTTGCAGTTTTTTCTATTTGGTTCTTATATTTTCTTGTCGATTTTCAGGATTTAAAAAAATGATATACATAAGTTCCTTATAAACTTTAGACTTTAAAAGTAACTCCTTCAAATTTATTATTTACATATTAATTTTGTTCCTGATGTCCTTTATTGAACAGAAATCTTTAATTTTAGTGGGATAAAATCAATAATTTGTTTTGCTTCTAAAATTATCCTACGTTATCTTCTATGATCTTTATATATTATCTTTCACATTTACATCATAATCCTAAATCCTTAATCCTGGAGTTCCATATTAGTTTGAGAATACATATTTATTTTATTTATCTATTTTTCTATTTGTCATCTATCAAGAAACAGATGGCCAATTTTCTGAAAAGGCCCTCTTTTCCTATTGGTTTGTGGTACCATTTAATCATGTATTACATTTCTCTATATATGGGATTTTATCACTGAGCTCTCTATTCTGTTCCAGAAATCTATTTGCCTGTCCTTGCACCACTGCATGAACAGTTTTTACTATAAAGACTTTGCAATATGTTTTAATAAGACAAGTTTCCCCTTTACATTTTCAAAGGTGACATTTTTCCCCTTCCATACAAATTTAGAATACGACTTTATTAGATTGCTCTAAAAATATCAAGCTGAAATTTCTTTGGAATTACATGCAATATACAGATTCATTAGAGTATCTAACATATTGTATATTATCAAGTTGTCCTATTCAGGAGTATGCAATGTCTCCTCTTAATCAGTTCTTCTATGTTCCTTAATAGAGGTACATTTTTCCTCCCCCAACAGAGAGCTTGCGTACTCTTGGTTAATTCCCAAACCTTTAAGGGTTTTGCTTCTATTTTGAATGGTATTCTATTTTTGGTTATATTTTCTGTTTGTCTTGATTCAGTTGTTCCTCATCCCTCCCCCACCTTTAGGCTTATGTCTGAAAAAAAAAAAATCACACATCAGCATTCTCCCTTCATAGAAGGGCTAGTATTTTCTTCATCTGGTGGATCTAAAATACACTGAAATCCCAAATCTGGCTGAGAGTGAAACTTTTATACCTATGTCTAGTCCAGGATTTATAACAACAACATTTTTATTACTAGAGAGATTTGAACTTTCTTTTAGGGAGTTTAAAATACTTTGCAAACATCACCCCCTTAAAATCCCACAGCACTTCTAAGAGATAATGATGTGAGACAGTTGGTAAGACACTGTCTTATCTGTCCTCTGTCATCCAAGGCTAAATCTTGACTTCATTTGATGTACCAACCAGTGAGACTCAAGGATGAGCCCTACAGCAGTGAAGACAACTCCCTGACTAGCACAATAAACCTATGCACAAGCTTCGTGATGGGCTCCCTACATAGGCACCAGTGGCTGAAGCCAGACCAATGTCCCCCTGAGAAAATATTTTGCTTTGCCTATATTTGCCTTTTCCTCCCACTCTTTCCAGCCTATCCTTTCCCTTTTTTTTCTTTTTTCCAAATCCAGATATATAAAAAAGCAGTCAAAGTTAATCCAAAACAAACTGCCAAATATATTTTATAAGCTTCAATGTACGACTTAAAATGCCAGACTATTAAACACCAGACATCAAGTGCATTCTCAAGGGCAATGACTATAGGTGCAATGTTTTTACTAGTCTTTAGCCAACAGCTTGTGATCTCTGTATTATTCTACTCTCTTGGGAAAAAAGAAAAGGTCTTCTCTCTCTCCTCTTCCTCCTTCTCCCACTCGTCTGTCTTCCCCTCCTCTGTGTTAATAACGGACCTTTTTAAAATGAGGCAGGGCTTCCCTGGTGGCGCAGTGGTTGAGAATCTGCCTGCCAATGCAGGGGACACGGGTTCGAGCCCTGGTCTGGGAAGATCCCACATGCGGCGGAGCAACTAGGCCTGTGCACCACAACTACTGAGCCTGCGTGTCTGGAGCTTGTGCTCCACAACAAGAGAGACTGCGACAGTGAGAGGCCCGCACACTGCGATGAAGAGTGGCCCCTGCTCGCCGCAACTAGAGAAAGCCCTCGCACAGAAACGAAGACCCAACACAGCCAAAAATTTAAAAAATAAATAAATAAAATAATAATAATAATAAAATGAGGCAAAATAGGCAAAAGAATGTTGTAAAAGCATAAACACATATTATTACCATTTTATCAGTGATATCCAAGGAGATTGATAGAAGAAATGAGAGGAAAATATGTCTTCAAATTTTGCCCAAGTAAAATTGGAATTTAATTAAAATAAAATGTATTAGTTTTCTTTTTTTTTTCCTTAGGACTTAAATCAAGACATGGACCTGGGATAAATTTAAATTTTTACAAAATTATTCTCACAAGTGCTTCTATGATATTTCCTCCAAAAGGTGAAAACAAATATGTTTTAGTCACTTTGATAAAAAATCCGACTCTAAAGATAATAATATTTTTTCCCCACACAATAGCACTACTCATACCATATTCTAGTATATACATATTTACTTCTGGTGTCTTTTCCAGATTTATAACAATTTAGTTTCAAGTATTCCCTAATCACAAACCACCTGATCTGGGGATGATTTGAAAGAAGAAAGGATGAAAAATAGGTATGGTTTCTGTAACGCAGAATTGGAAGATGTGAAAGCATTGAGAATGCTTTTGCTTTTAGAATTTAATCCAGCTGCTTATTTATATTGTTGGGATTGAACTTTATGGAGAAGGGGCAGATGGACAATTAGCCCAATCTGCAAAGTTTCAGTGTTCTCTGGCTTGAAGTTATGATGAACAGAGCAAATATTATAAGTAACCCTGTCTTTGAGGACAGCATTTGAGAAATAAAAGTAAACTTATTAAAGAAAGATTCCATCAGTCTCTTCATCTCAGGTATACAAGTTACTCTGTGCCCCTGGGATGGGTTATAGACCCCAGAGAAGAGAGTCAATAATTTCAAACCTTAAATAATAAAGTATCAAAATTGGAGAAAAACTACACCGACACATTTTAGTTTATGTATAGATCAGGTTAAAATACAGAAAGGATTTAATCCACTAAATTAGTTGCTTAAAAAAATGTGGGAGGGCTTGAGGAGTAGACTCTAGGCAGAGATTCCAAGAATAAATTTGAAAGCAACACTACAAAACTGACCCACCAAAGGAGCTGCTGCCACTGACACAATAAGAAAGGTGAGGGATAATCACAAAGTTCAGGAACAAGGAAGCCATTGCCTCAACTGTGGGCTCCGAACCACACTCCTGCCACCATCTGAGGACCAAGAAGCTATTGCCAAAACAACTGGCTCTAAAACCACACCATCACAGTCACAAGCCATGCCAACGGATGGATAGTCCATCAAACTCTCAATACCCACAAAATTATGAACTGGATGCTTAAAGCCTTGTTTCTTCTATTGCTGAAAAATCAAATGCCCCCTAGCAAATGTTTCCCATTTCATTTTTGCATGCCAGTTCTTTCATGGGTGCATCTGCTCGGTGGGAATCAAATAGTTACAGAATTCAGGCTCTAAGGCAGTCTTGTAATAAGGTATAACACAAGCGGATTAGAACAGAGTTGAATGAGTTAATATCTATCACATACCACAGTATGCATATTATTTGCAACCAAGCAAAACAAATTTATGGGCATCTCATAAAAACTGTCGTGGTAGGAAGATCTTGTAAAGTTACCAGTGGACAAAAATGACAGTAGAAAACTAGTTGTAGTCCAAATTTGTATTAATTTTAGATGTATAAATACCACTGGACCATTTATTTAGTATTATTTTACTAGAGGTAAAATATTTTCAAAATCATCATCAGTTTACGTACAACCTCAGTCCCCCTGACTTTTTTTTTTCCATAAGTTCTCATATTTTCATCTGTAATTCCTTTACTATCAGAATTGTCAGAGACCTAACTGTCAGAGTTAGAGAGGGCATATTCAATATGAATCATTTCTATTAGTATAGAGGTTTATACTTCTAGTAATATATCATCTTAAAATCTCCATTTTCATGTTTTCCTTTTTCCTACTACACTGTAGGACTTTTATCCTAATCAGTCAGAGATATCCAGATTGTTTCAAATTGTAGTTTTGAAAATGAAAAGTGAAGGCCTAATTACAGAAAGACACACAGACCATCTATGCATTACACATGGCTTTAGAGAGACTAAAGTAGGGTAACCTGGGCTGGAGAGTGAGGGGTGCGGGTTGTGACCTCAGAGGGGATCTGGCCTGACAGGGGTAAGGGTGGGGCATTTGGAGAAAAGTAAGGTCAACATTGTCCAGCCATGAGTGTGGGCTATGCAGAAACCCGATTGGGAACTGAGCCAAAAAATAAAAGTAAAAAATAAACTCTACTAATGTCTACAGAACTTATTACCACTCCAGAGAGTCCAACTCATCACTTGGGCAGCATTCTGTATGGTCCCTGAGGTGAGGGCTTTCTTCAGATCAGAAGTAAGAAGCTCATCAATGCCACAAGACTTTACTAAGCTCCATGTTGCCTGCCCTTTGACAAAACTTTGCTCATTGTAAAGAGCCCAGAATACCCATAAGCCTCGGATAATAGAGTGTGCATGGACCTGTAGTCAGGAAAGAGATCGAATGCAAGGTAAATCTTAGCACTAGTACTAGGGTGGCCCCAGACATTGATGACACACTTGCTTATTACCCAGAATACTAGAGGTGTTCATTTACATAATCTCCTTTGACCCTCACAATATTCCCAGGCAGAAGACACAGAGTTATTACCTTCATCTAACAGCTAAAACAATAATGCTCAGAGAGGTTTTAAAACTAGCCAAGAGGGCTTCCCTGGTGGTGCAGTGGTTGAGAGTCCGCCTGCTGATGCAGGGGACACGAGTTCATGCCCTGGTCCGGGAAGATCCCACATGCCGTGGAGCAGCTGGGCCCGTGAGCCATGGCCGCTGAGCCTGCGCATCTGGAGCCTGTGTTCCGCAACAGGAGAGGCCACAACAGTGAGAGGCCCGCGTCCCGCAAAAAAAACAAAAACAAAAACAAAAAACTAGCCAAGAGTCACACTCTCATAAGTGACGAAACACACAATTGGAACCAAATTTTTCTGACTCGAAGACCTGTGCTTTGTCAATGCATTGATTCTGGTGATGTATATCCACTGTAGAGGGGAAAAAACAAAGAAAACCATACCACAAAGTTGAACTTAGTCAAAGTGTTATTCTAACTGCAGTAGATTGAAATCAGTAGGTAAATTTCTTTACTAAGAGGAATAGGATTCTTGAAACCTGAACTTAACTTATTTGAGTAGAAATATATCCTGAAGCTACGTTATTATAAGAAAACAAGTTTTCAGAAAATCATCAGTGTCAAAGCAATGACTGATTCGGTCAATTCAACTAAATTCCCAGTTAGTTACATGAAAAAAAGTTTAAAACTAGGAAAAGATGCAGTCAAGGTAGTTTTTGATGTGAAATCAGATCAACAATCATTATTTTTTTTCCCACTTTTCAAATAATGGTGTTGGCAATGTAGGGAAAAAAACTATGGACTTATAGGATCCTATATTAATGTTTCTCATTACATTATGCATCCATTTATTAAACTCTATATATTTCTACACAAAGGTTGAATTGCCAATCCTAATTTTACTACCATCTCCTCTACCTCCTGTGCTAGAAAATTAATTTAGATAATTTATTTGGTATTCTTTTTCTTCTTTATTCATTCCATACAATTTTAAGCACTAGTAGGTGACAAGTACTGCATGACTGTTATAATGAAAATTCAATGTCATTTCTGTACAAGAGAGAAGCTGACCCTGAAAAACTGTGCTTGAACCAGAATAGATCTGGTGTTTCTAGCTCTAGGCAAAAGCTCTCAGGGAACCCAAGAGAGAATCCTTAAACAAAGATATAATTGATGACACTGGCTATAATAATTAGGCAACATTTCTGGTTGAGTGAAGGCAGGATTTCATCATGGTTAAGATACTGAGATCTGAAAAACTGGAAACAACCCAAATGTCCATCAATGGATGAATGGATAAACATACTGTGGTACATCCATGAAATGGAATAGTACTTTGCAATAAAAAGGGATGACTTGTTGATTTTTTCAACAACATGGATGAATCTCAGTGCATCTTACTACATGAAAGAAGCCAGACTCAAAAGCCTTTATGTTTTATGATTTCATTGATATGACATTCTGGAAAAGTGAAAACTATAAAGAAAGGAGACAGATCAGTGGTTTTCAGGGACTGAGAAAAGGGGAGGGGTTGATTACAAAAGAGTATGAGGGGATTAGGGAAGATGATAAAATTGTTCTATATCTTGAGTGGGTGGCAGTTACATGATTGGGTAAATGTACCAAAACTCATAGAGCTATACACCAAATAAGATCTTCTCACTGTATAGAAATTAAATCGAAAAGATGATATTGGGTTCCAGAGTTTGATTTGTTGAGCTCACATCAAATCCTACCTCAGCTGTATGTTATTTGTATACTTTGGGCAAATTACTTTGCTTATTCATGGTTATTTTAGAGTCCTCATTTATAATACAAATATCAATAATATTGACCTCATTGAGTTGTCATGAGGATTAAGTGAAGTAATCTATGTGAATTGCCTAGCACAATGCTTGACATGGATTTACTTTCAGCAAAGAGAAAATCATAACTTCATGTAAATAACAGCTGCATACTTACCACTGCGGCCTCTTTGGTTATGCCTATCGTCCCCCCAGTATTTCCTCACATTCATACAAATTCTTCAGGGACCACAATTCAGGTCCTGGACTTTCCCATTTGCCCCCAAGCACCAGTAAGCCTACCGTGAGTACACCACCATTCCATCCTTCTCCTTTTGCCAGTCACTGGTGCTTAGAATAGCTGGTTCCATGACACATTTTCTCTTAATGGCAGCCACACACTGTGCTTGTCAAGCCTAGAAAGAAACAGATGACAGCACACAATTCAATCATCTTTCTGTTGATTTATTCATGGTGACTGACTTTTCCTATTTTTTCTATCCAAAATATCAAAGAATGTCATTTATAAACAAATATAAGGAATGCTTGCAATAATATATGCAACTCCTTCCTTGCAATTTGTTTCAAAGCACTACATTATTAGGTCCTGGAAACTCCTCTAGGCAGCATCATTTGGTACTGCAAAGAGTCTAGTTAGTTTGGAGGTCAAGAAAAAAAATGGAAAGTACTTTCTTCAAATATCAATAGTGAGGAACCATGGCACGGATCCTCTAAAACAATGGATAGTGCCCAAATTCTCTACATGGTACAGTGCTTCATTTTGGAAAACATTATCATTTCTTTTTCTGACAGATTGCTTTTGTAATTATATTTTGCTTATATCATTGCCATTACTTTGCATTCTCTGAAAACTCAACAAGGACAACGGGGGTGAGAGGAAACAAAATGACCTAGGGATATACAAGACATCTTCTGGAGGTCAAAAACCTGAAATGTACAGTATTACTTCTTCAACTTGATACCCTAACCAAAAGAAATGATATCATAAGCTTTGATCTTATGTTACACGCAAATTATTCTGGAGAGATAACATATTTAACCTTGTTAGTCATTAACATCTTAGTGAGAACAAGTTTATAACATGATTTGTTGATGGGAGTGAGGATGGAGAAGAGGAGTAAATAAATGAGAGCTTTTGGTAACCGTAGAGAGTGGGGGTGATACACTGCTAAGGGTTGTAATGATGCAGAAAGTAGACACTAGGGTTACTAAAGCCCAACTTCTGTTACTTAACAGTTATCAACTCTTTCAACCCTTGGATCATAAAATGGCTTATTTTTTTTAATGTACTTAGAAGCTGGTTGTACACTGACATGTTTCTGCATTTTTTTCTACAGAACTAAATAGTACTCCTTCTGATTCTTGCTGCAAAAGTGAAGTGCTGGCATCCATCTAGTCACATTAATGCAATATAGCCTTACGTGAGACTTTTTGGAGAGAACACACATACACACACACACACACACACACACACACCTCCCACCTGCACAGACTCTTTTGCCTGTTTTATAAATAGAGCAAAGTTTAATTCCACTCATTATCTGTACCCTGTGCATGTATACAGTATATTACACTTTCCGGGGTAGTCTCAAAAGATAGCCAACAGCAACGTTTCCCTCCTCATACAAGCGTTCCATTCTATCCATCAAGAAGTAGAGTATATTTCCCTCTTCTTTAGTCTAGATGGGAACTCTGATTTGTGACCAAACGAGTGTGGTGAAAATGATATTTGGGACTTCTGAGGTCAGACCTTAAGATTGACAGTCCTGACTTCCTCCTCTTAGAAGCCAGCTGCCATGTAAAAGCGCCAGGCTACCATGTAAGAGACCACCACGCTGTGAGCAGCTGGTCACATGGACCATACAAGTGAGTGAATCCCAGTGAGTGACCCTAGTGGACCTCACATCAAACAAAAGAACCACCCAGCTGAATGTATTCAACTAACAGAATGAATAATAAATTGTGTTTTAAGTCACAAAGTCTTGGAGTGGTTTGTTATTCAGTAATACATAACTGAAACATTTCCCTTCCCCATTCATTCACATGCGTCACATCCCACAAGGATTAAAAAGAAGAGAGTCAATAAACATGCATGCCAAGATTTATAGTTGATCCTTAAACAACATGGGTTTGAACTGCATGGGTCTACTTACATGCAGGATTTTTTTCAATAGTAAATACTACAGTACTATATGATCTGTGATCTGAGGTTGGTTGAATTGCGGATGTGACACTGAGAGTATGGAGGAACTGTAAATGCAGAGGAACTGTGGATATGGAGGGTCGACTATAAGTTATACTCAAATTTTCAACTGTACATAGTGTCGGCGCCCCTAATCCCCGTGTTGTTCAAAGGTCAACTGTAATTAAGATGCATACACATTCATAAGTTATACTCTTTCTGTCAAGACTCCAAGTAACCAAAAATTTGCAATTTAAATTAATCTTTCCATTTAAATTAAGCCATCATGATAGACAACTTTTTTTTTTTTAATTAAGAAATCAGCCTCCATATCCATTAAGTTTGCAGGATCCCTTTCCTATGTGGTATCCCATTCTTCTAATATAAGCTGAAGGCAGTAGTAAAACCAGAAATGCATGTAATTGAAAAGTACATCCATCTATTCATTCACGTTGTTTTCTCCGATGCACATTTAGAAAAATTTATGAGCTTGTTTGAAAAATGTGAAAGAAAAAAGATCAACAGAGCAACCATGATTTATAAAGGTGAAACCCTCATGTCATGAATATTTTATCAGGGAAATGTGGAAGCCATCAGATTTTATCCAAGCATACTCCTCAATCTGATGTGGTCAATTCATAAATGGACCAACACCCATTATTTATGGAAATGATCACTGGATACAGAGGAACAGCACAAGGGCTACAAAACAAACATCAGTTTCAGGAGGCTTCCAGGAGTTTTGGAAATAATCTAGATCACAGGTGGTTAAAGGCCACTGCTGAGGAGAGAACAACAAGAAGAGGTCAAGATTTTCTGCATGCTTTGCAGATCAACATCAAAGTGAGTCAAATCCCATAGTCTAGGGGCTTCCCTGGTGGCGCAGTGGTTGAGAGTCCGCCTGCCGATGCAGGGGACACGGGTTCGTGCCCCGGTCCGGGAAGATCCCACATGCCGTGGAGCGGCTGGGCCCGTGAGCCATGGCCGCTAAGCCTGCGCGCCCGGAGCCTGTGCTCCGCAACGGGAGAGGCCACAACAGTAAGAGGCCCGCGTACCACAAAAAAAAAAAAAAAAAAAAAATCCCATAGTCTGCAGGAAAATTGGTCCAATAGCTCCCCGTTTTTCCTAGGACTAGATCAGATGCTTCCCTCAGAAGCCATTTCAGTGAGGAACCTAGTCACCTTTATCTTTCATGAGCGTAGATCAATTTTCCCAAGTATCTAATAGTTTTTAAGCTCTGGAGAGAGAGCTTAAAAACACACACATTCTGAGAGCTCTGGAGACATTGATATACACAGTGGAGAAAGCAAAAGACATTTTATGAAGGAGAAACAACTGACCACATTCAAGAAGCTCATAGTCAAGCAATTAGTGATACAACTAGTGGCAAAATAAACACCCATTGATCCCCAGCAGAATAGGAGGCAGCACAAAGAACAAGGTAAATTAAAAGCAGATCAAAAGAGAAGCATATTCAGTAAAGAGCTCAGGCGGAATGCTGCCAAGGCCAGCTGAGCACTGAGGTTTCAAATGGCAAAGTCATGATGGGTTGGATGGCCCAAGCTGTGCTTTGCCCTCAAAAGAGTTTTCAAAGATGGCCCATGGTGATGTGATTTCATTCTCAAGCTATTGATTTCATTGAAGAAATCTGAAACTTTCCAAGAGTCATTGGGAAGGATGCAGAAAGGGTCAGAAGTTAATTTAACAGCAGGGGCACTCACTGAGACTAACATGTTTCCTTGCAGAGGAAATTAATCATGGATTTGAAAGCAGTCTTTTCATGACTCTGAAAAACAAAGTCTGTACAGGTGTTTGTGCCTCCATTAATGACCTCCTTAAGGTGGAGCTGAAAGTAGTCTGTTTACATTGACATCAGATCAGCGCAAAGCTGCAAGGTGGCTGGGGAAATACAATTATTAAGGGACAGAGGACATAATGAGAAGGTGTGCTAGTGAGGAAGAAGCACATATATGTTGTGTATCAACGTTCTTGATTGTAACTGGCTGTGCCTTGTTGGTGGGGAAAGTTGGTGGTTTTCCTTACTTACGAGATTAACCCCAGAACAGAGCATACATGTTCAAGAGTCAGATATGGATAGCAGAGACATTTAAAAACCTTTTAGAATGCAAAACTGTTCCTTAGTCTTTCCCTTCCTTACTATGCGTCATATTATACATATTACATATATACACATACAAATAAATATAGGTATTTTTAAATAAACTTTATATGGGGAAAATGGAATCTTGTTTATAGTCTTTTCTATCTCTGGTATCTAGAAAGTAGGTACTCAATATATTCTTTACTAAATAAATGAAAGGAATGAATGAATGAATAAAGTTCATGGAAGTGTTCTGGAAATACAGGGCACATTTATATTTTTACTTAAATATTTAGGTTTCCTTCTTTGATTTAGAGCCAAAGTGGTGCAGGAAAAAAAAGAAGTACAGCAAGGCAAGACAGAAAACAATGAGCTAAACAGATAGGAATTTAGATTCTCATTTATGGAGTTTCACCAACTTGCTGGGCCTTGAGAATTTCACCTTTCTGGATTTTGGTCTCCTCAGCATAAAAGGTAGGAAGGGCAGTAGGGGGAATGTTATCATGTACAAAGTGCTCTCCAGACAATATTCTATGACTCCATAAAGAAGGTGTATTTTTAGAGCATGATATGGGACTTCTCAGTAACTTCATGAGATGAAAGAATCATAACATATGAGAGCTAAGGAATAATTTCAAGAAAGAAATAGAACAGTAAGAAATTTTTTTTTTTTTTTTTTTTTTTTTTTTGCGATACTCGGGCCTCTCACTGTTGTTGCCTCTCCCGTTGCGGAGCACAGGCTCCGGACGCGCAGGCTCAGCGGCCATGGCTCACGGGCCTAAACGCTCCACGGCATGTGGGATCTTCCTGGACCAGGGCACGAACCCGTGTCCCCTGCATCGGCAGGCAGACTCTCAACCACTGCGCCACCAGGGAAGCCCAGAAAATATTTTATAGGATCTGGTTCAACACCATACTTTAAGGAAGATAAATGATTAAAATATGCAGGATGAATGGTGGCCCCATCAGTCTTAAATATTTCCAGTCATGCCTATTTATCTAGAAGCAGATCTGGGATTGCTTAACTGATTGATGTGAATGTGAAAGCTCCAATGGTATTCTCTCTCTCTCTCTCTCTTTCTCAATCTCTCTGTGTCTCTGCTTGTCTATCAGTCTCTCTTTCACACACACACACACACACACACACACACACACACACACACACACACACACACACACACACACACACACGCAGACCAAAAAAATTCCCAGGGGCAACCTTCAAACAATCTAGCAAGTAAGCGGCATACAGCCTCCATGATTCTTTCTGGCCTAGTTGCTAGCCAACGAGGCTGGAGGAATGGTATCTCCCTTTCTCTCACTAGCCATACATGAAGCAGCAGGTTATTCTGATTTTACTCTAATGATAAAGAGATTTATGAATTAAAAAATGCTATCTTCATGTCTAAGAGTCCCATATTTTTGTTATACATATGCCATTCTATAATCTTCCACAGAGTAACCTGCTTATTGAAAGATAGCTTCTACTGAATGAAGCTAAAATGGACTAAATGAAAACAAATCTGAATTCCTTTGGTTTCCTCACTTCCCTCAGCCTCACCCTTCCATCTCTTAATTAGCTGACAAAACAGCTCAACTTGTAAACATGCATGAAAAGTGTGCAAAATGTCCTCTAAAAAGAGATGTTGGCAGTTTAGAATATGCCATTTTAGACATATGATCTGTTATAACATTTGATTCACTTATTGAAAAGCAAAGACCCATGCTAGTTTTTTTCCTCCTTCATTAGTAAAATCAATTTTAAGGTCTCCAGGAGGTAAATTATTTTTAGAATTAGTTTTTATTTTATTAGTCAGGTTGAAGTGTCAAAACTGCACTGAAGCCAGCGGCACTTTGCTGAGCTTATTAATATTGATACGATCACTCTGCTCTGTGCTGACTGACACTGTTAACCTTCCGGGATGACGAGGATTCTTTTTAAAGTGACCACACAATTAAAAAAAAAAAAAAAAAATCCTCAGGTCTTTTCTTCTGGTGGTTCTGAAAAGGGAAAGTAGAATGTCTGCATCAGTTTTCTATGATTCAATTTATTCAGCTCATGTTTCCTGAGCACCAATTTTGAGCTAACACAATGCTAGATGTTGAGGCTTCAAAGACCTCCAGTATGTGATCCTACCCTTCAAGGGGTTCAGTCTACCCGGTAAAGACTTCTCTAGCACCTGATGTGCCAGGTGCTGTGTTGAGAGCTGCAGATTTTAAATGGTTACAGTATGGTCTCTATATTCAAGAGACATTAACTGAGGGGATAAAAGAATTATTCCAGTATAAAGAGCCCCAAGGGACCAGTGAAGTGAGAAATTATGTTCATGGGGAGGAAGTCCTCAAGGACAGATGATATTTGAACAGGGTTTGGAAAGATGGGTGGAGTCTGAGAGGTGGAGATTAGGGATGCAAGAGAGGAGGAAAGGACTAAGGAGATGTTCAGAGGGGACAGCATGAGCAAAGAGAAGCAAATCTAACATAGAATATAGTTAGGGAATAGCAAGTAGTTCTGTTTAAACAGATAATGTGTTTGGGGATATTGTGGGTGATAGCAGAAACTGGGTTGCGGCCATGGTGCTGAAGCTGAAATGTCAGCTGGAGTAGTCTGAGCTAAATTTCCACACGGTGAGTACCTAGCAAAAGTTTCCAAGAAAGGAATCAGATCCACTGCTTATAACAGTGGTTTTTGATGCAAGGTTACATTAATCCTTCCATAGGCAGGCATCATACTTGGGATAGCATTTTACCAAAAATTCTATTTTTCTTTTTGTAGCTGGGACACAGTTTGTCATTTCTGGTATAATCTATCAATCAAAATAATGCTCAGGAGTTATGGAAGGAGAGTCAACCTTTGATTTACCATAGAAGATAAGAGGACATTTTACAATTTATATTAAATGTACAATCAGGAATTTCTTAGACTGTAACTGCTTTCAGTGTGATCTCCGTCACTGTTGCAAGCACACTGTATATTCACAACTGAGATTTCAGAAAAATAAGATTCTGAAAGCTTCTTTCATAGCATAGGGAAAAGAAAGTCTGAGGTCACCTGTCTTGAGTTGCTTGGGAATCAGTCTGGATCTAAGAAAGGACTTGGGAAAAATAGTCTTTAATCATAGCTTTGCCAGTCACTATGTTAAATGTAAAATGCATGCAATGAATTATAGGGTCTTTTGTTTTTCCCAAAACTTTTTCTGAAAAATAAAATAAAGCACACTGAGTATTCCGAACAAACATTACAGGAAGCAGCAGAACTGAACCTAATATAACCAATATTAGAAACAAAATTCTGTTACCTTGTAAAGCATAACATTATACCATGAGAGATAGGGAGATGTTGACAATTGACTTCATTTTCATTCACTCCTAAACACTCTCTAATAAATAAATTAGCAATAGCATTGACGAAATAGACACAATTCAGCCAATTACACTGACCTAATGGTTCCCCAGTCTAATCGGAAAGATAAATGTAAAGGAAAAAATCATAGTATGAGTTGATAAATGTTTAGAAGCTAGGTATAAGGTGAAGGATCAGCTAACCAGTTGCATGTCCGGTTGACAGGATACTCCCTTCATCAACAAGATGCTATTCTCTCCTGAGTGATTAGTTCAGAATTAATAAAACAATTTTAACAGTGTTTTCACTCTAGTGTGGAAGCCGGAATCTAAGTCAGCATTCTCTAGCCTTATTTGCTTGAGTTATATCACTCTAATCTGCAGCAAAAGGAAAGCCTTCCGGCTTCCTTGAACTGGGAGTCCTTTCTGCCCTCTGAAGCACTCAGAGACCTCCAACTCTTTGTCCACGTTTTACATAATTGTCACCAAAAACAAGGTGAGTCTGTCATCATGGTGACACTGCACAAAGGGAACAGGAAGTACCCTGTCCTTCAGTGAACCAGATATGCAAAGGCAAACAGATGCCAACAATTATAAAAACTGAAGAACTGCATCAAGTCCAAAGCTAAGCAAAGAGAACAGTTAAGCACGTAGGATCCCAGAGCAAGGCTGCAGGACAGCCAGGGACATGGTCTTCAGCAAATTCTGCACATCACCCAATCTTCAGACCCTAAGGTGGGACAGGGGCTGGGGGAGTCAAGTGGATGGGCTGGTCCATCTACCATTTTCCCATTCTCCTTACTTCTCTTTTTAGTCTCCTCTTTTGGTTTTCCATCTAACAGATACCCAGACTAATCCAATTTGCCCTCGAATGAGAAAACATATATATATATATATATATATATATATATATATATATATATATATATATACACACACACACACACACACACCTACCTATGTATGTGTATATATTATAATTAATTTTCTCTATAAAATCTCAATTATATCACTTATATTCTTAAAATGGGCTGAGAAGTAACTTGAGCATTGTCATATGTGCAAAATTAAGCTTTTTGTGACTAAATTAGTTTTGACTCTCTCCAGTGAAAGTTGTGAAGGTCCAGCTCAGAAAGGGATTGGATCCTGTAGGACTGACTGATTATAGGAGCAAGTAAGCGATACTGAACAATAAGGCATGATTATAAAAGGAAACGGTATGATAGAGAATTCCCTTTTTTCTTGCAAACGTGTAATTTTTTTCAGATTTTCCTAACTGAGAAGTGGTGTATTTGTCTCTGATTTGTTGAAAGGGAGCAGATGCCAAAGAGCATACATTGAAAAGCTCCGACATGAGTTGATACAATGTAGACCTTATTTTTATGATGTAATTGTGAATTATGTACTTTATGCACTGGTAATTAGAGAGCTGAACAGATGGAGAAGGTTTAGCTTAAAGTGATGTGTCCATTAAAATAACCCGCACTGCCAAGAGTCTACTCATGTTCATGAGTATAGCAAATTTGTTCTAATAAATATGATTGGAAGATAAGGACTTATTGTCATTGTGTTGGAGTCATCCATCTAATGATGGAAGGGAAAATTATCTGTAAATGTCAAATCCACCTATTATCCTATTTTGCTTTGCAGAGGGTTGTAACGGGACATTTTGGCTGCTGTGGAAATTCTGATGTTTGGCGTCTCTTGCTCTCATTATTTAGACATTATCACTAAAGAAAATCAAACTAGCCATCAAATAAAAATAGCAATTTTAACTATTACTTTAAGTGCATATCTTTTAGTTTATTGCTGAAAGGATAGATGGCAACTAATTTTTTCAATGTGAATATTATATTTTTCTATTTTTACTAGACATGTTTGTTCTTATCCCCCACATCTTTTCCCCAACCTTTTTCGATGGCATCTAGGGCTGCTTTTCTGTTTCGTTTTAATCTGCTTTCACAGGGAGGAGAAAATGAGAGTCCAGATTTCTCATGTGCTCCATCTGGAGATAATGCCACAGCTAAAGCATCACAGTTGAGGGTATAGAGGCACACCTTCTCATGTATTGTTGGTGAGGGTATAAACCGATGTGCTCGTCTGGGAAGGAATTTGGCAATACGTATCAGACGTCTTAGGCAATTCATTACCAGGATTTCCAACCTTGAGAATCTATCTTGTAGAAATAACCACAAACATATAGACAAATACACACACACCCAAGTATAACAAAAAAATGCAAACAGCTTTATACCTAAAAACAATCATTGCATTCAGCATATAATACCTAACAATAGGAATTAGACTAAATATACTATAGAGGAGACGGTTAAGAAAATTATAGCATAGCCACATAAAGAACTGCTGGATAGAAATTTAAATTACATATGTGAAGAGCCTGTAATAACATAGCAAAATAGTTATAATGTAGAATAGAAAAGTAAGACATTTAAGATACTAATAAATAAAGATAATAATCACTGAGTGTTTTTTATATACCAGGTACTTTTCTAAGCACTTTATAAGTAAAATACCATAAAATACTCTGTAACCCACTGAGGTAAGTAGTAGTGGAGCTGATAGAGCTGGCAGGAGCTGGGATTAAAACTCAAGTACTCTGATTTCAAAGAATTTGCTTTTAGTTTTTATTCTGTAGTGTGTCTTCAGTGAATAGCAACTAGGTAAAAAATAATACTAAATACACACACACACACACACACACACACACACACACACGGCCTGAAGAAAAACATTTTGTAGTTTTTCCAATCAGAAGATGGATTCTATTTCCCCACCTGGAATCTGAGTGGCACATGACTTGCTTTGAAAATAAAATGCAGTGAAAATGATTCTGTGCGGTTTTCAAGATGAGGCCTTAACAGGCTTTGCAGCTTCCACATTCACATTCTCTCAGTGCTGCCCTGAGATGGCCATGCAAGGAAGCCAGTCTACCCTACTGAAGAATGAGAGATCATGTAGAGGAGAACAGAGGTGCCCGAGCCCACGGCCAGCGTCAACTGCCAGACATGTAAGTAAAGCCATCTTGAACTTTCCATCTCAGCCAACTCAACAGCTGAATGCAGTCATGTGAGCGAGTTCAAATGTACATAGAAAATACCAAGCCAAACCTTTGAATCTTGATGAAAAATAATAATTCATTGTTTCAATCTAAGTTTTAAGATTGTTTGTTATATAGCAATAGATAACTGATATGGCCAAAATACTATGAGATGTTTCTAAAGCAATTATGGGAATATGTATCATATTTTTCTTTTTTGTATGAAACTAATGAAATCTCAATATAGAAACTGTTTAATTTCTTTCGACTTTAGAACCTGACATTGACATTCTTTTGGAACAGACTCCACAGTTTTCCCGGGTTTGCCAGACAAAGGTGGAAGTCTTTCTGAAAGAACCAACCCTTGTGAGGCATGGTTAGTATGTCATTTCATGGTCGCTGAAAATAAATCTTCCTGAGTTGGGCACAGAATGAGCAGCTGTTGGGCAGTTAAGTGTTGAGATGAGGAATCTGCAGTCTGGGAGTCTGAGAAGGTGCTATGACTATTTCTCCCCATCAGCAGAAAGAAGTGCCGAGCTAACTCTCAGAATAAACACTAAACTGGGGACCATTTCACATTGGACCTCGTCTCTCATATGCTGTCCCTTTAACTTTGTTGTTGGTGCTAGGCTGCTCTCCTATTAAAAAGAAGCTGCAGTTCAATTAGTACCTGCTTATGCTCTAGAAATTGTGCCTCCCTTGTTGAGTCACAGAAAATCTGAAATTATAAACAGGGTGGAGCAAGGCAGCTGTCAACAATCAAATTAGGAACTCAGTATTTTATGAGAGAAATTGTGAGGAGGATTAGAATGTCAAAGTGAAAGTCAATTTCCAGCCAAGTGACATTTGTTACTGTTGATCATTTCGTTCTCTTGGAGAACTCTCTACTCCTTTGGCCTCCAAGAACATTCCTCATGACTCTCTTTCTGACTCTCTGGCCACTGTTGCTAATTATCTATCAAGTTTTCTTCTTGAAATGCTCATCCCAAAATTTTGGTCTCTACTCTTCTCATCCCACACACTCTCTTTGAGTGATTTAATACACTTCTGTGGCTTTAATTACCATCGGCTCCCCAACTTGCATATTTAGCTCCCAGTTCTGGGAACAATATCTAACTCTCCACTAGATGTCTTCATCCGAACCTTTCCCAAGTAGCACAGTGTTATCATAATCAAATAAAATTAATTCTCTCTCCCAGATCTCCTTCTCCGCCATCATTTCCATCCAGCTTTTTTCCGGGCTTTTAATGGAATATCCAATCAAATTGTGTTCTTTTGTACTCCTCAGTATTTCTGAGAACAGTATCGCATCCATTCCCAGTAGCATGGCACACATAGGGTTCATGATCTGACCCCTGCGTCACCCCCCAGCTATTTTCTTTACCCTGTTATGCCCTGAGCTGTAGTTATAGCCAATGAATTTCACTCTGGTGTGTGCCCTCACGCCTTCCTGCATTGGTAGGTACAGTACTCCCTATGCAGAATACTCTTTCTTTCTGCCTTCCTCTGGCTAAAACCCTCACCTTACAAAACTCAATCCAAAGGGACTTGTTTGAGGAGGCTTCTCTGACTGCTCTTCCCTGCAGTGTGGATGAGTAGTCCTCCTATCACACTGTGTTATGCATCACTCTATCATTGCATTCTATCATACTGCTTGTAACCGACTCTTTTCTTCCGTGTCTTGCCTGGTAGACCTGTTTCCTGAGGGCAGGGACTGTGTGTTTTATCTTAGTAACTCTATTACTTAATACAATGCTTGGCTCCTAGTAGGCGCACAAGGCATTGTTTGTGGAATGAGTGAATGTAATATAGCCGATCCACAGGACATGGATCACTCTGGAAGGCTCAGTGTGAGTGTACAAGATGCGACAGAAAAATCACACAGTTTGAATATAAGACTGAGTGACTCACGATGCTTAAGCATGTAATCAGTCTGCGTCCAATCTAGGGTGATTTGCCAAACAACCACATGACTATGATTTTGCTAGTCACATTCCCAGATATAGCAAAGGAATCCTGCCTTAGCCACTGGTGATAGGGTCAAATGTCTTACTCCTTGCAACTTGCTGGTCTTGTAATTACCATGGTAATACATTACTACCACTTCCCACACAAGTTTATAGCTACTACTAGCAGAACTACCTCTCCTCTAGGCTCCAGCACTAGGCACTCAAATCTGAGGGAACTTGCTGGTCTCCACTCCCCCCTTAGATCCCAGGAGATCCCCAGGTTTACACTCTGAGCATTCTGGGAGGGATTATTTGGCCAGTCTTCATTAATTTGAATAAACGAGAAAAATATGCACTTAAAACTGCTTCTCCAAGGCATACTAGACCCTTTCGTCTATGGCATTTGCCTGTTTTCACCTTAGAAAACTTCCCCCTCTGCCACAGTTGTGGCAAGAGCCATTCAAACTGCTGAAGTGTTTTTTTCTCTCCGCTACATGCACCATACCATGGCTGCATATACTAACCGGAAGGAGTGTGCGTATGCTCATAGGCTGCACTTCCCTCTGGGACGTAGCTCTCTTCTTTCTGCCAAGGCTATTTACACCAGTTACAACATCAAGCCATCAGTCTGCTGTGCCCGGACAGCTAAAACTATTTTAGTGCTAAGCACTAAAATAGGTGGTAGAGGATATAAACACAAGTAAATAAGACACATGATCCTGATACGGAGCTTAGAATCTCCTTAAGATAAAGAACATGTGAAACACAACAAGGTTATGTAAATAACAAGGTTAAAGACAATATGATAAATTGCTTGAGAGATTATGGGTCGGGTCTTTACCCATGGCACTTTTAATTTAATCCTCATCACCATTCAATGAGGGAAAGTATTACTAGACGAGAATTATGGGTGAGGGAATCAGGGATCATAGGTGAGAGGTAACCTTCCCAACACCACGTGGCCAGTGTGAGTCACAGCTGGAACTCAGGCTTATGCTGTGATGTAATCTCTATTATATACTTTCCTCCTAGAGCCAGAGGAGTTTGGAAGAGATGCAATTGCTGTGGGTTGGAGTGCTCAGGAAAATCTTCACAGAGGAGGTGAAATAGAAGCTAGGCCTTAAAGTATTGCCAGGATTTAGAAAAATACAAGAATATCTGGGGCAGCAACTATTTTTAATAGCACCCTTTTGTAAAGCAAAGGATGAAGATGAAGCTAAAGAGTCCTTGGCAATCCAGTGAGCCCTAAGAATCTCCTTTTTCAAAATAATGGTAATTATTCAACCTGCAGCCCAACTAACTTGCTCGTGCATTCTTCTCTCCACAGTAACACCAGGTCACCGGCAGCTCTGGAGACCAGAAACAGAAGGGATATTTGCAACTTTATTCTGCTGTGATAACTCCTGTTTTCTCTCTGAGCCTGTCAATTTGATATCCCTCGCTAACACTGAACAGGATTGAAAAGAAATGGGTCAGATAGCCATTGCTTGCAGTTTATACAATACAAAAATGAAATCTTGAAATAACACCAGCTGAAGAGACTAGCCATTAAATAAATACAGATACTTCTTTCCTGATCAATGAGCATATCATTGAATTGTGAGAGGTCTTCACTAATGCGAGTCACATGTTGACTGATAGGGAAAAAACTATTTAGCTTATGAGGCTTTTATCCATCACTGGGGAGGTCTGAAAGGGTCACAGTGGTGTCTGAGCTACAGCTTTGTTTGCTTGGTGAAATGAGTTCAGTGGCAACGTCCTCCTGGGTACACCTTGGCAGTGAATCTGAATTTCCTCCCCAAAAGGTTGTAGCCAAACAAACTCTACCAAAAATATCTGATCTTCTGGGTAGCAGGAGAGAAAGTAGACCAGGTGACTAGGAAATCAAACAACTGGAGACCTACGTTGGTCTAGGCCTTTGTCTCACAAGGAACTGAGATTCCTTCAATAACCAGGTTCTCTTAAATGTGTCTTTCTTTAAAAACATTTCCTCTGATTTCTACTCTTCACTTCAGGAAGTAATTTCAATTAGTTTTTAGACCAAAAAACGTGGGTATCCTTTATTCCCTGTTCAGGGAAAAAAACCTGAACCATAAATATTTTATTTGCCTTTGCTCTCAACCCAGGTCACTCTTGAACTCTGCCTTTATCAACAACTTCTACTACTGCATCCTAAGGCTTCTTGTCTTTTTCCATGTATAGTGTCACCAAGAGAAATGCCATAGAGTAACTGTTCTCTCAAGTGTCTGTCTTGACTCAAACCATGACGACACTGTCACAGAGTTCTTCCCAACCAGCACAAGTACCACCCTACTTTGTTCTCAGCTCAGTTTTTGAGATCAAACAGGCAAATACAAGCACACATCCTTTTTCAAATTACCTCATGAGCAACCCCCTGTGAACATGAGCTTAAAACACGGAATCGACTTACATGAAACCACCTATATTGAACATTTGGCATCATGCTTAGTGCATAGATCCTACTCAAGAAGTGTAGACGCTTCCCAGAACTTCTTGGAGAAATAACACATATGACCCGAACAGTGAATTTGAGGTTACCTTTGTATCCACATGTAGCCTACACTTGACCATCTAATGATTTACTAGTTACCTACAGAAAGTCTTATAAAGTTCTCAGTCTCTCTACAGACGCTTTACTTCCAGAGGCATAGACAAGGCAATCAGAATTAAACCACCCAAATTTCTTAAAAGGACAGAAGTACATCAAACTCAATTTACAAGATATCTGTGTCTTAAAGGAAGTTTAGTATCTATGGGCTAAACTCCATTTGAGTCCACAAGGTATTCAAGTTTATATGTTGACAATTGATTGTGACTGATGCATAAAGGAATAACTGGGCTCATTGTGGTCTCTCTCGCTTTCCTTTTATGGGCACTTCCCAGTACAGGGTGGCAAACCAGTCACTGAAAACAGATCTCTGAAAAACTCCGGGTAATGAGCACAGAAGTTGCAAGCCAAGTTTCATTTATACTCATCTTCTTCCACAGACAGACTTTCATTTTTACCTCCCTTTCCCCTCCAACCTCTGAATTTCATTGAGTGTGTATGGTGTTTGGGTAACTGATTTGAGAACTTTGCTGGATCTTTCTGTCTGAGGCATTTATGCAGTGTACGTGGGGATGAATGCAGTAGAGGTGAAATGTAGCTATATTCAGGAAGTATCCCAAAGGGGGATAAAAGGTGGTGGGAAGGGAGTGGTGACCTGCATGCTTGCGGTATATTTTTCCCTCTTAACTGGCAAGCACTCATTCTGATTTGGCTCCAGTGGAATGTTTGCTCTGTGACCTAGGCCAAGCCACATGACCTCTTGAGCTTGTCTTCTCATCTGTAAAATGGGGTTAATACCTTGTAGGGTTATAGCAAGAATTAAGTGACAAACCGTACATGAAAACATTTGTCAGTTTCTTGCTGCATATCTAGTACTCAATAAATATTGGTCTCATCCTCTCTGAAGTTCAAAAGCAGAGTTTGTGAGAGTAGTCCATTCTACTGAAGGAAACCAAAAGGCATATATCAAATTTCACTTCTTCCACTGGAATGTCAGCATGCTGGTACCTGTGCTGTATCTGTGCAAGGAGAATAAATTGAAACGGTTCATGCAGATTCTATTGAGAGAAAAAAAAAATCAAAACTGCAGGCAGGATTCACAAAGAAGATGATTTCCTTTAGATCTGAAACCTGATTTTCTTTCAACATTCTCTGATTTCTTTTAAGCCCTGGACCCACAGGCATATGCTTACGTTCTGGCTGCTTGGAAACATAACTGGTTTCTTTGGTGACTTGGCAACCTTCTTTTCTCCTATTTTCCCTTTATTTTCATCTCACAGAAGAACTGCCATTCTTCTTCCAAGTGATAGGTGCTTGATACATACGCCCTAGCTATGGTCTGTGGTTAGGAACTTGGATTTGCCTCCTTTTCCTACCCATGGGTGGAATATGTTCTTTTTATGATACATGAACTTGAGATTGCAGAACTTTTGATCTGGTTCCTTTATGGCTTTACTGGGTAATGGGTGAAAGGACTGTAAGAGAAGTTTTGGGGGAAAAGGAATGGGAACACTTCTCTCTAATTCCATGAAAGACTTGATTTAGAATATGTCCCTCTTGTCCTATCAGGAGAGGGCTGCTATAATTATGGATTGCTTTGATAAAGCCTTTCTTTAAAATGCACAAAAGTGATTCAGAATCCCATTTTTTTAAAAAAATGAAGTAAGTACAAAGCATTTATATACTTTGCTGATTTACTTATTAGAAGAATTCATCATGATTTCAATGAAATAGTTTAGAGATAGTTAAAACCTAGGTTACACAGTCGGTATGTGCTTGGTACTGTATTGTACTTCACAAATTATTGATGCTTAGCCATTTGCAAGTCCAGCTAGAAATTTACTGATCTTCCCCATTCTTGTAATTTGCATCTTTGTTAATATTTTCTAATCGGTACTACTACTAATAAAATATCATACATTTATTAAATGACTGTATGTCAGGATATATATATTATTTAATACTCCCACCAACACTCTGTGAAGGTACTGTTATTCCCATTTTATAGATGAGACTATTTAGGAATTAGAAGACAAGATATTTTCTCAAGACTGCACAGATATTAAATTTTAGAGGCAGGATTCAAATCCAAGCAATCCAGGTCCCTGCAGGGGCATCCTGGAGCCCCCAGCACCTTGCTGACCTGCCACATGATTGCAGACATAAGCAGGTCTAGTAGAGATCCACTAAGCCCAGCCCAGTTCAGCACCACATCCTTGCTGACTTCTAGAAACACCAGAATTAATAAAACGCTATTATTTTAAGCCACTGAGTTTTGGGGTGGTTTGTTACACAGAAATAGCTAACCAATGCAGTGCTGATCTGATTGGAAGTTTGTTAGTAAGTTTACATCCTCAATTGCAGAGTCATAGCATGTTCAAACCTATCTTAATCAACTTCCTCATTAAAACAAAAACAAAAACTAACACACACACACACACACACACACACACACACACACACACACAAACAGAATTCAAAAAACAAAAAACAAGGCCAGAAAGATTAGTAACTCTTACGCTTATCTCCTTATTCCCTGTCTGAGGTCCTTCCTGTTGTTATTCTGTTTCTATAGGGAGAATTTATTAAAGGCCATTTGCAGCAGACTAGAAATAGTCTACATTTCTAGGCATACAAAAACCACACTAAATGGATTCACAGAAATAATAG
Source organism: Aethalodelphis obliquidens (assembly GCF_003676395.1). Lineage (NCBI taxonomy): Eukaryota > Metazoa > Chordata > Mammalia > Artiodactyla > Delphinidae > Aethalodelphis > Aethalodelphis obliquidens. The sequence goes on along the minus strand of NW_020837951.1, from coordinate 57,746,600 downwards.
TGTAACACATTTCTTAATGCTGAGCATGTATACACAACCTTTGTTCTATTTTTTGGTGAGTGTCCAGACACATGACACTTGTTTTTTATTCTTCTATAGGGACCTTATGAATGGATTTGAAATGCGATTGCCAACTAGGCTTAGCAGACCTTATAAAAGAAAAGCATTGTGGGACTTATCCATCAACTTAACACTCCTATCCTCCTTAAATCATAGAAATTCTAGAACTAGTATTAGCTTGTTCTTTCTGTACATCAATTACCTTAGACCCTATATGCTGCAGCTCCATCAAAAGCATTAAATACTTCCCAGTGGCAAATTCCTGGTTATCTTTAGCTCATGCTGTTAAGTAAGTTTCCACAGTCTTTACAGCTCCAGATTTTATTGTATTTTTTAAATGACTTGGTTTCAGCTGTTAAAGCCTAAGACTTTGACTTAAAGAGAAACTACTGGCCAGCATGTCAGTGTCGAATTTGACTTTTCAGCTTCGCCAAGGCTGATGTGTTTGGGGTATCCCTGCTATGTTGGGGAGTTTTCAAAAAATACTTGCTTGGGTTTCTGACATTAATATTTTACAACTATATTTCTAATAAACTGATTGACCCTCCATCTTGCTAGGCCCTTGACCACTTTGCTGGCTTGCCTCAGCTTTCTCCATCTGGAGGACTTTATGCTTCACAAGCAAACTTTCTGCCTCTTTTAATTTTGCTGTTTTCTGGATTGTGTGACTAGGGGTGAAAGCACATACTTAGCTCCCCTGATCCTCAAGGCCTTCTTTACCACGTCCCTGTTCCTCTTCCTTTCTTCTCTGGGCTATTAATATGACCAGAATGATGCTCCTATTTCACCTGTTTTTTTCTCGCAGGATGTTGCGCCTCCCTCTCTGCTTCCTCTACTCATCTCAACCAGATGAGCTCTGCCTTTTGGATAGGTAGTTACTCTTTTAGGGGCAGGCAGGAGGGAGAGACACAATTAAACTCAGTCACAATTGTGAGGTGGTATTAATGCCTACAAGGTCCTGCCTGGAGTTTTCAAGTTTGTTATAATGTTTGTACTGAGTTCACTGTCAATGTAGCAAAACAAAGCAATTGACCAAGTATATTATAAGTTATTTTGAACAAATTCTGTAACCTTTTTCTTACAATGCCATTTCAGTTAGGCAAGGAATTTTGAACTGCTCTAAACAGAAAAACAGGCCAATCAGCTTAATGATTCCCCTGTCTAAATTTTCAATTTTTTATTAGTATTGCAATTTCCTTCATTCATTTATTTTGGGAAAATGTCTGTCCTGCACTGATACAGCTTTTCTTCTTTATGATATGTTTATTTTCTAAATAATTTTTTTACCTACTTAAAGGCAAATAATTTTTCTACCTACTTAAAGCCTGCTAGACTTTAAGACTTTTAGTGTGGCTAACCTACTTCTTTTCCTCTTCTGTGCATGTGTCTTATTTTCTTAGAGCAGTAGTTTACAAACTTAACCACCCTTGAACACACTATCCAAATATATTGGTATTTATTCTTAAAAATATATCTAATAAGTGAATACCTCATGAACATTATAAAATATTATAAGAATGAGAATTGAATAACAAAGATATTAAAAGTAGCTATGTTTTCTAATATATCCTTCCTGAATATCTAATACATCACATTTGGACACCGTGGCTTGGAGATGTTACACTCTCTGCATGTTATTTATCTGGTGAAATATTTTAATATCATCCATCTCTGAAATGGTGATAAGTAAGAACTTGGAAAATAAAGTTATCTTTAGACTCCAGATTTATTATATGCATGTTGAATTAGAAAGAACTTTCTGTGTTTTTAGTCACCAGATAGTTATTGATACTCCACAAACTACTTGCCACATAGACTTCTACTGTAATCTATAATTCCCTGTCCAAGAAGGAAGACACTTTTATGGCCATAATAAAGTTAAGAATTTCATTTCCTCACCAAAAGATGCTAGTTGGCTTGTTTTCAGTTGACAACCCTTTGAAATTGTTGAAGCCAAACACATTTTGCCAACAGGGAGTAGAGCGCCACAGAACATTTGCATGGGCTCTGTTTTGAGAGAGCTTAGCAAATACTACATAGGAGCAACTGAGGATGACTGAAAATAAAATAGACTTAAAGACATTATAGATAGAACAAATATTATTTTCACACACATGTGTAGGAAGAAAAATGGGAGTGGTTTGTTACCACTTTAATACAATTGTACTTATATAAATACTTAACTTCATTTTAAAAAGCCATGCTAGAAATATTTAATATGCTTTAATAAATTTTCCAAGCTGTGACTATCTTCAAAACCTATACATACACATTTTGCTCTGTTGATCTCTGATTTTAGTCTGTATAAGTATCACTTTAGGGAGAAATATATATATATTTTGGAAGTTTAGTGTAACACCCAGGATCTCCCAGTGAGTCTTTTGAAGATGGATCAGGGATTCATCTTTGAGAAAGATGTATAACTTGTTCCCTCTGATTCCAAAGGGAAGAAAATATGAATGGAATTTTATTTAAAGGTTCCTTTTAGAGATGTGAGGAAACAATGTTATTTCAGAACTGATCTGTTTTATTCTTTTTCTGATGACTACTCGAGCTGTATGTGCTTTCCTGTATGTTAAACACACGTGTGCACACTCGTGTGCGTGCACACACACACACACAACTGTGTTTGCATCATCCCATCGTATTATACCATAGAGGCATACTTTTTTTTTTTTTTTTTTTTTTTTCCTGCAGTACGCGGGCCTCTCACTGCTGTGGCCTCTCCCGTTGCGGAGCACAGGCTCCGGACGCGCAGGCTCAGTGGCCATGGCTCACGGGCCCAGTCGCTCCGCGGCACGCGGGATCCTCCCGGACCGGGGCACGAACCCGCGTCCCCTGCATCGGCAGGCGGACTCCCAACCACCGGGCCACCAGGGAAGCCCTATAAAGGCATACTTTCATAACAATTTAGATACGGCATAAGTAACAGCTGTCAAAGGAACCTAACTACTGAATCAATTTGGGTATTTTTATTTTTGACTAGCAGCAAAAACAAAGTGAGAGATGCAAATGACTGAGAATTTATTTTTGTTTTTGCTACTAAACTTCCTTCTTTATTTCTAACCTTTCTTTCTTCAGCCTTCTATTGTTGTTATAAACGTTTTCTCCACCTTATTGCAGTTGTGATTAGCTTGGAGGTACCTGTATTAGAGTAGAATCTACCAGAGGCTTCAGAGCAGCATGCCTGGGTTCAAGTCCCAGCTCAGCCAATTACTCTGACTTTGTCTAATCTTCTCATGATCCACCCACGCCCATTTTCGTGTGTGTTTTAATAAATATAAACATAAGTCATAAACCTAGAAAAAAATTCAGAAAAGTATAAGGAAGATAACTAAAATGATCTAGAAATCTATCACTCAGATACAATCACTGCAAACATTTTCATGTATATACTTCCTGATTATATTTAGATATAAAAATTGCACACTTAAACATAAAATAAGATCATACTTTACATACTGTCTTGTAACCTGTTTTACTTTGACAATGTATCATGGCCATGTAGAAGTACATATGTTTTTATTTTAATTAATGACTAATTAATATTTTATTGTGTAGACAACCTCTTTTTACTGATTTTAATTTTGGGCATTTCAGAATAAATGGTAGAGAAAATCTATTTGCATAGTTGCGCTGCAAATGTAATTGGAGTAGTATATATTCTATATACATGCCATTTTTATATATAGGGTGAGTTCAATCTATTAATTTCTTCTACTTTTAAATATGAGGAGAATTGGGAAGAGTGTAAGGTTTTAAAAGGAGGGAGACAGTAAGAAAGGTGTATAGCAATATGGAAGAGAATAAAGCAAACATAAGATACTTGTTTTCTCCTTGTCTCTCCATGAGTCCTTGGTATATCTGCTCATTCCTGAAAGGTAAAGCAGCTTACTTTATAGACTCAGAGAGTGAACGCAGATGCATCATCAACTGCATATTTTCCTTCTCATAACCTAGTCTGTTAGAGGATGCTGAGAGTTTATCCATCAAAGTCCTTTCCAGGGAGAAATAACTCTTGGCGGAGACCAGAAAAATTGGCAAGAAGGAAGTGAGGAAATAAAGAGAATATGGAAGCAGCAGAGAAAAAGAATTTAGTTCATTTCTTTCACTTTTACTTTAATTGAGCCAAAATCATATCATTATTCCAAAGTATGTTTCACTGTATATTTGCTTAATGTGGGCTCCATTTCCATTACTGCATACTATATTTTATTCATGTTAATGTTTACTATGACATGTGTACTCTCTATCCTATTTCTTTAGGAAGAACCATTTTACTTGCAGATATTTTCAGAATTGCTCACATTTGTGACAAGTCTAAGAGGTGTCAAACTCCTTGCACAGGTCCTGGCACACAGCCCTCAGAGATGTTTATGGAAGCAGATGCCAAATCTTTCAAAATGAGCCACCGCCACAGTCTCAGCCCCTTCATTTTATATTTAGAAAACACAATTCAGGGAGCATAAACTGTTAGCTTGTTTTCCTGCTGAACAGATTACGAGCCTGGTGTCTACACTTACAGAAAGGAATGCCTTTAAGTCCTCATGTACTTTAACAGCTATAACATTTGCAGAAGCTTCTGAATCAATCTTCCATCTTTCTGGTTTATTGTCATTTAAGAACAGATGTGAATTCCTTTCCTGTGTGAAATTTCATGGCTGGACTCAGCACTACTCTCTGGGCCTACAATTCGTCACTCTGTCGGACTGTGTTGAATTCCAATGTTGGGAAACTGCGGTATATTTCAGCAGGACAATTTTGTTTGCCATATTTCAGTTACCTTTAGGTATAGAGGGGGGCACTCATGAAGAAGAAGACTTAGGTTGCATCAACAATTAATGAACACCTCACTATATTCCCTCCTTGGGCCCCTCCCCATGACTCACTAAATAATAGTATAGCATCAGCTCCTCGTTTCTGTCTCTGCTAATCTTTCTCATTCTAATCAGGCACTACTGTCAAAACTGTGGGCTCACAGTGATAAGTGCTCATGAAGTAAACAGATAGTCGGACTCTCCCAGCTTAAGTGCTCCTTTGCTGCAGGGTATAAGCACTCGCCCAAGTTTTAGTTTTTTTGCATTCTTTCTAAGCAGAGAATTATTTAGTTGCTTTATTCTTCTGCTTCTATTCGTTAATCTCATACAGTTCGATCTGCTTCTCTTTCTAACCTAGCAAATTTAATTTTTATAGGAAGATATGTATGTATGACATTATAGGCAATATGGCTAAGTGTATCTAGCATTTATCTATAATCTATCAATCAATCTATCATCAACTATTTACCTAGTTTAAAAAGTACTGAGAGCTTGCGAACTTAGTTTTTATATTTTTGATTTGTTTCTAGGGAATGTGGATCTGATAAAATTTCTCATGTTCTTGTTGTTTTCTAGTTCAACTGAATGATTCATAAATGCCTTCAATTTAAAATAGAAAACTCATGGGCTTCCCTTGTGGCGCCGTGGTTAAGACTGCACCTGCCAATGCAGGGGACATGCGTTCGATCCCAGGTCTGGGAAGATCCCACATGCTGCAGAGCAACTAAGCCCGTGCACCACAACTACTGAGCCTGCGCTCTAGAGCCCACGAGCCACGACTACTGAGCCCGCCTGCTACAACTACTGAAGCTTGCATGCCTAGAGCCCGTGCTCTGCAACAAGAGAAGCCACTGCAGTGAGAAGCCCGTGCACCGCAACGAAGAGTAGCCCTCGCTCACCGCAACTAGAGAAAGCCCACGTGCAGCAATAAAGATCCAACTCAGCCAAAAATAAATAAATAAATAAAATAAATTTATTAAAAAAATAATAATAATAAAATGAAATAGAAAACCCACTTTGAATCATTAGCTATATAGGGGGCAATAGCTTGATCCTTTTCATTTTATTTGGGAAAATAAACAAGCATACAAACATAAAAACACAAAAGATGGAGATGTACATCCAATCTGGTGTTTAAAAAGACAGATTGAATCAAAAATAAATAAATATCTCTTTCTCATTTCATATATTGAAGAAGACCACTGAATTCATTGCTGGGCAGCACAGTTTGAGAATAATAGATATAAAGTGAAATGCCCTATGAGGAGGTTACATCGTGAGAGAAACCCCAATACATGTTATTGACGAATCTGGGATAATATATCTTTATAAAGAAAAAAAACTCAAAAAGTGAGGCATGGCAGGCATCTTTAAATAGTTGAGAGGCTGTCAGGTGGAAATGGGCTTTTTCTTTTATGTCCAAAATGTGTCATGAACACCAGAGACTATAATGACTTAGATGGCAGACTCTGTTTATTTTTATTTTATTTTATTTTATTTTATTTTTTTGCGATACGCGGGCCTCTCACTGTTGTGGCCTCTCCCGTTGCAGAGCACAGGCTCTGGATGCACAGGCTCAGCGGCCGTGGCTCACGGGCCCAGCTGCTCCGCGGCATGTGGGATCCTCCTGGACCGGGGCACAAACCTGCGTCCCCTGCATCGGCAGGTGGACTCTCAACCACTGCGCCACCCGGGAAGCCCAGACTCTGTTTAATTATAAGTATTTGGAATTCTCTAAGGGGGTCCCTAATAAATAGCATCCTTCTTTCCCACTTGAGTTCTGAGGTTTTTGAGAACAACAGAGGAGTGCCAGATAAAGATCAAAGCACTGTACTTATTAATGATTGAGTTCAACTGGAAGGATGCTCTTAGTGTGAAAACCAACCGCAGAATTAGGCAGATTCCTGTCTCAGGCAGCATCAGTCAGGGAGGCTTCCCCACAAGGGTGATGCTCCCAGAGGAAGGAGGGATGTGTATTCCCATGTGTTCCCAGATCTCACTTCAAAGAGGAGGAACATCAGCACTGAGCCAATCATGCCCTGTATTCATCTCCATCAACCAGAGGAGCCATCTGCTTCCTTGGTTATAGACTGAGTAAACAGGGCCGAGAGAGTCCAGGGTTGTGTTTAGGGAAACCACCTTTACATAGAAATCAGAAGTGAGGACAACATAATACCCCTCAAAAGGATAAGGAAAGTCTTTTTTATTGATCAGTACTCCCCAAGTTTCATGTGTTGCTTTTGGAGTGTATTGAAGATTTCCACTCATTTAATAATAATTGTTCAGTGCCCCAAGTTCTCAGGCTCTGTGCTAAATGCTAGGGACATAATTCTGCAGGAAAATAGGCACAATTCCTCCCCTCTTGGAGCTTAAAGTGCAAGAACATGCAAGCTCAGGGTAGTTTATCATTTGGTGGGGGTGTGGTACAGTAGCAACTCTTTACTTTGGCTGCCCTTGGAAATCACCTGGAGAGCTTAAAAAAAACTGAGGCTCAGGCCCCACCCAATTCTTATACTGATTTAGTTGGTCTGAAGTTTAGTCTGGGCATGAGGATTTTCAAAAGTGCCCAGGTAATTCTAATGGGCAATCAGGGCTGAAAAACCACTGTGGTTAAGGGAATTCGAGGGTAGGATGGTGGATGAAATAGATGCCTATGCAGGTCTTGATCATGTTGATACTCCCAGTGCTGGTGCATTTATAGGTACTCAAAAATTAATTAATTGATTAAGATGATAAGCATTTACTGAAAGCTTCCTATGTACTAATTACTGTTCCAGGCATATATGAGTCAGACGGTCATGGTGCCTGCTCTCAAGGATCTTACATTATGGAAAGTGGAAATTATATTCAGTGAATAAACAGAAAAATTAAGAAGATAATTTCTTATAAGGAAATGTAAAGACAATAAAATAAGATGATAGGGGTACCTCAGTGATGGGCCACTTTGGATAGAGTGTTCAGCAAGAGCCTCTGTGTTGAGAAAACATTGGAACTGAGACCTAAAATACGGTAAGAAGCCAGTTTCTAGGAAATAGGGTTCCAGGTAGAGAGAGTAGTAAAATGGGAAAGTGCTTGATGCAACTGAGAAATGTATGGAAGGCTAGTGGTTGCAACTTGCTAAAGTGGCAAACAAACTTGTTTCTCTTGGGAATCGTAACTATTGACTTAGATAAATCTACAGGGACACTTACATTTCTGACAATATGGAAGACTTAAAACCCTGAATAAAAATACAAGCACCGGGGCTTCCCTGGTGGCGCAGTGGTTGAGAGTCCGCCTGCCGATGCAGGGGACACGGGTTCGTGCCCCAGCCCAGGAGGATCCCACATGCCGCGGAGTGGCTGGGCCCGTGAGCTGTGGCCACTGAGCCTGCGCGTCCGGAGCCTGTGCTCCGCAACGGGAGAGGCCACAACAGTGAGAGGCCCGCATACCGCAAAAAAAAAAAAATAATAATAATAATAATACAAACACCGGACATAAAGAAGTTGGCGGAAGAGTAAGACACGGAGATCACCTTCCTCCCCACAGATACATCAGAAATACATCTACACGTGGAACTGCTCCTATAGAATACCCATTGAATGCTGGCAGAAAACCTCAGATCCCCCAAAAGGCAAGAAACTCCCCACATACCTGGAGAAACTCCCCACGTACCTGAGTAGGGCAAAAGGAAAAAGTAAAAACAGAGACAAAAGAATAGGGATGGGACCTGCCAGTGGGAGGGAGCTGTGAAGGAGGAAAGGTTTCCACACACTAAGACCCTCCACTTGCGGAGACTGTGGGTGGCGGAGGGGGCAAGCTTCAGAGCAACGGAGGAGAGCACAGCCACAGGGTTGCGGAGGACAAAGCAGAGAGATTCCCGCCCAGAGGATCGGTGCCGACCAGCACTCACCAGCCTGAGAGGCTTCTCTGCTCACCTGCCGGGGCAGGCGGGGGCTGGGAGCTGAGGCTCCAGCTTTGGAGGTCGGATCCCAGGGAGAGGATTGGGGTTGGCTGCATGAACACAACCTGAAGTGGCTAGTGCGCCACGGCTAGCTGGGAGGGAGTCCGGAAAAAGTCTGGACCTGTCGAAGAGGCAAAAGACTTTTTTTTTCCTCTTTGTTTCCTGGTGCGCGAGGAGAGGGGATTAAGAGCACCACGTAAAGGAGCTCCAGGGATGGCCGCGAGCTGTGGCTAACAGCACGGACGGCAGAGATGGGCATGAGATGCTAAGGCTGCTGCCGCTGCCACCAAGAAACCTGTGTGCGAGTACATGTCACTCTCCACACCCGCCTTCCGGGGAGCCTGTACAGCCCGCCACTGCCAGGGTCCTGTGATCCAGGGACAACTTCCCCGGGAGAACGCACGGCGCGCCTCAGGCTGCTGCAACGTCACGCTGGCGGCTGCTGCCGCAGGCTCACCCTGCATCCGTACCCCTCCCTCCTCCTGGCCTGAGTGAGCCAGAGCCCCCGAAGCAGCTGCTCCTTTAACCCCGTCCTGTCTGAGCGAAGAACAGACGCCCTCAGGAGACCTACACGCAGAGGCGGGGCCAAATCCAAAGCTGAACCACGGGAGCTGTACGAACAAAGAAGAGAAGGAGCTGTACGAACAAAAAAGAGAAAGGGAAATCTCTCCCAGCAGCCTCAGGAGCAGCAGATTAAATCTCCACAATCAACGTGATGTACCCTGCATCGGTGGAATACCGGAATAGACAACAAATCATCCCAAATTGAGGAGGTGGACTTTGAGAGCAAGATATATTATTTTTACCCCTTTTCCTCTTTTTGTGAGTGTGTATGTGTATGCTTCTGTGTGAGATTTTGTCTGTATAGCTTTGCTTTCACCATTTGTCCTAGGGTTCTGTCCGAGCTCTTTTTTTTTAATTAAATTTTTTTTTTCTTAATACTTATTTTTTTTATGTTTTCTTTTAATAACTTTATTTTATATTATTTTATCCCCTTCCTTCCTTCCTTCCTTCCTTCCTTCCTTCCTTTCTTCCCTCCC
>NW_020837951.1:57615459-57736640 GCF_003676395.1 Aethalodelphis obliquidens | reverse complement strand
CACTCTCTCTCTTTCTTTCTTTCTTTCTTTCTTTCTTTCTTCTCCCTTTTATTCGGAACCATGTGGATGAAAGGCTCTTGGTGCTGCAGCCAGGACTCAGTGCTGTGCCTCTGAGGTGTGCCTCTGTGCCAACTTCACGACACTGGTCCACAAGAGACCTCCCAGGTCCATGTAATATCAAATGGCAAAAATCTCCCAGAGATCTCCAACTCAACACAAACACGCAGCTTCACTCAACAACCAGCAAGCTACAGTGCTGGACACCCTATGCCAAACAACTAGCAGGACAGGAACACAACCCCACCCATTAGCAGAGAGGCTGCCTAAAATCATAATAAGTTCACAGACACCCCAAAACACACCACCAGACATGGACCTGCCCACCAGAAAGACAAGATCCAGCCTCATCCACCAGAACACAGGCACTAGTCCCCTCCACCAGGAAGCCTACACAACCCACTGAACCAACTTCAGCCACTGGGGACAGATACGAAAAACAACGGGAACTACAAACCTGCAGACTGCAAAAAGGAGACCCCAAACACAGTAAGATAAGCAAAATGAGAAGACAGAGAAACACACAGCAGGTGAAGGAGCAAGGTACAAACCCACCAGACCTAACAAATGAACAGGAAATAGGCAGTTTATCTGCAAAAGAATTCAGAATAATGATAGTAAAGATGATCCAAAATCTTGGAAATAGGATAGAGAAAATGCAAGAAACATTTAACAAGGATTTAGAAGAACTAAAGAGGAAACAAGCAACAATGAACAACACAATAAATGAAATTAAAAATACTCTAGAAGGGATCAATAGCACAATAACGAGGGAGAAGAATGGATAAGTGACCTGGAAGATAAAATAGTGGAAATAACTACTACAGAGCAGAATGAAGAAAAAAGAATGAAAAGAACTGAAGACAGTCTCAGAGACGTCTGGGACAACATTAAATGCACCAACATTCGAATTATAGGGGTCCCAGAAGAAGAAGAGAAAAAGAAAGGGACTGAGAAAATATTTGAAGAGATCATAGTTGAAAACTTCCCTAATATGGGAAAGGAAATAGTTAATCAAATTCAGGAAGTACAGAGAGACCCATAGAGGATAAATCCAAGGAGAAACATGCCAAGACACATTATTAATCAAACTATCAAAAATTAAGTACAAAGAAAACATATTAAAAGCAGCAAGGGAACAACAACAAATAACACACAGGGAATCCCCGTAAGTTTAACAGCTGATCTTTCAGCAAAAACTCTGCAAGCCAGAAGGGACTGGCAGGACATATTTAAAGTGATGAAGGAGAAAAACCTACAACCAAGAATACTCTACCCAGCAAGGATCTCATTCAGATTTGATGGAGAAATTAAAACCTTTACACACAAGCAAAAGCTCAGCACCACCAAACCAGCTTTACAACAAATGCTAAAGGAACTTTTCTAGGCAAGAAACACAAGAGAAGAAAAAGACCTACAATAACAAACCCAAAACAATTAAGAAAATGGGAATAGGAACATACATGTCGATAAATATCTTAAATGTAAATGGATTAAACCTCCCACCAAAAGACACAGACTGGCTGAATGGATACAAAAACAAAACCCATATATATGCTGTCTACAAGAGACCCACTTCAGACCTAGGGACACATACAGACTGAAAGTGAGGGGATGGAAAAAGATATTGCATGCAAATGGAAATCAAAAGAAAGCTGGAGAAGCAATTCTCATATCAGACAAAATAGACTTTAAAATAAAGACTATTACAAGAGACAAAGAAGGACACTACATAGTGATCAAGGGATCGATCCAAGAAAGATATAACAATTGTAAATATTTATGTACCCAACATAGGAGCACCTCAATACATAAGGCAAATACTAACAGCCATAAAAGGGGAAATCGACAGTAACACATTCATAGTAGGGGACTTTAACACCCCACTTTCCCCAATGGACAGATCATCCAAAATAGAAAATAAATAAGGAAACACAAGCTTTAAATGATACATTAAACAAGATGGACTTAATTGATATTTATAGGACACTCCATCCAAAAACAACAGAATACACATTTTTCTCAAGTACTCATGGAACATTCTCCAGGACAGATCATACCTTGGGTCACAAATCAAGCCATGGTAAATTTAAGAAAACTGAAATTGTATCAAGTATCTTTTCTGACCACAACGCTATGAGACTACATATCAATTACAGGAAAAGATCTGTAAAAAATACAAACACATGGAGGCAAAACAATACACTACTTAATAACGAAGTGATCACTGAAGAAATCAAATAGGAAATCAAAAACTACCTAGAAACAAATGACAATGGAGACACAATGACCAAAAAACCTATGGGATGCAGCAAAAGCAGTTTTAAGTGGGAAGTTCATAGCAATACAATCCTACCTTAAGAAACAGGAAACATCTCAAACAACCTAACCTTGCACCTAAAGCAATTAGAGAAAGAAGAACAAAAAAAACCCAAAGTTAGTAGAAGGAAAGAAATCACAAAGATCAGATCAGCAATAAATGAAAAAGAAATGAAGGAAACGAGAGCAAAGATCAATAAAACTAAAAGCTGGTTCTTTGAGAAGATAAACAAAATTGACAAACCATTAGCCAGACTCATCAAGAAAAAAAGGGAGGAGACTCAAATCAATAGAATTAGAAATGAAAAAGGAGAAGTAACAACTGACACTGCAGAAATACAAAAGATCATGAGAGATTACTACAAGCAACTCTATGCCAATAAAATGGACAACCTGGAAGAAATGGACAAATTCTTAGAAATGCACAACGTGCCAAGACTGAATCAGGAAGAAATAGAAAATATGAACAGACCAATCACAAGCACTGAAATTGAAACTGTGATTAAAAATCTTCCAACAAACAAAAGCCTAGGACCAGATGGCTTCACAGGCAAATTCTATCAAACATTTAGAGAAGAGCTAACACCTATCCTTCTCAAACTCTTCCAAAATATAGCAGAGGGAGAAACACTCCCAAACTCCTTCTACGAGGCCACCATCACCCTGATACCAAAACCAGAAAAAGATGTCAGAAAGAAAGAAAACTACAGGCCAATATCACTGATGAACATATGCAAAAATCCTCAATAAATTCTAGCACACAGAATCCAACAGCACATTAAAGGATTGTACACCATGATCAAGTGGGGTTTATTCCAGGAATGCAAGGATTCTTCAATATACGCAAATCAATCAACGTGATACACCATATTAACAAATTGAAGGAGAAAAACCATATGATCACCTCTATAGATGCAGAGAAAGCTTTCAACAAAATTCAACACCCATTTATGATAAAAACCCTGCAGAAAGTAGGCATAGAGGGAACTTTCCTCAACATAATAAAGCCCATATATGACAAACCCACAGCCAACATCGTCCTCAATGGTGAAAAACTGAAACCATTCCTACTAAGATCAGGACCAAGACAAGGTTGCCCACTCTCACCACTCTTATTCAACATAGTTTTGGAATTTTTAGCCACAGCAATTAGGGAAGAAAAAGAAATAAAAGGAATCCAAATCGGGAAAGAAGAAGTAAAGCTGTCACTGTTTGCAGATGACATGATACTATATATAGAGAATCCTAAAGATGCTACCAGAAAACTCCTAGAGCTAATCAATGAATTTGGTAAAGTAGCAGGATACAAAATTAATACACAGAAATCTCTGGCATTCCTATCCACTAATGATGGAAAATCTGAAAGTGATATTAAGAAAACACTCCCATTTACCATTGCAACAAAAAGAATAAAATATCTAGGAATAAACCTACCTAAGGAGACAAAAGACCTGTATGCAGAAAACTATAAGACACTGATGAAAGAATTTAAAGATGATACAAACAGATGGAGAGATATTCCATGTTCTTGGATTGTAAGAATCAACATTGTGAAAATGACTCTACTACCCAAAGTAATCTACAGATTCAATGCAATCCCTATCAAACTACCACTGGCATTTTTCACAGAAGTAGAACAAAAAATTTCACAATTTGTATGGAAACACAAAAGACTCTGAATAGCCAAAGCAATCTTGAGAACAAAAAATGGAGCTGGAGGAATCAGAGCCCCTGACTTCAGACTATACTACAAAGCTACAGTAATCAAGACAGTATGGTACTGGCACAAAAACAGAAATATAGATCAGTGGAACAGGATAGAAAGCCCAGAGATAAACCCACGCACATATGGTCACCTTATCTTTGATAAAGGAGGCAAGAATATACAATGGAGAAAAGACAGCCTCTTCAATAAGTGGTGCTGGGAAAACTGGACAGGTACATGTAAAAGAATGAGATTAGAACACTCCCTAACACCATACACAAAAATAAGCTCAAAATGGATTAAAGACGTAAATGTAAGGCCAGGAACTATCAAACTCTTAGAGGAAAACATAAGCAGAACACTCTATGACATAAATCACAGCAAGATCCTTTTTGACCCACCTCCTAGAGAAATGGAAATAAAAACAAAAATAAACAAATGGGACCTAATGAAACTTCAAAGCTTTTGCACAGCAAAGGAAACCATAAACAAGACCTAAAGACAACCCTCAGAAAGGGAGAAAATATTTGCAAATGAAGCAACTGACAAAGGATTAATCTCCAAAATATACAAGCAGCTCATGCAGCTCAGTAACAAAAAATCAAACAACTCAATCCAAAAATGGGCAGAAGGCCTAAAAAGACATTTCTCCAAAGAAGATATACAGATTGCCAACAGACACATGAAAGAATGCTCAACATCATTAGTCATTAGAGAAATACAAATCAAAACTACAATGAGATATCATCTCACACCGGTCAGAATGGCCATCATCAAAAAATATAGAAACAGTAAATCCTGGAGAGGGTGTGGAGAAAAGGGAACACTCTTGCACTGCTGGTGTGAATGTAAATTGATACAGCCACTATGGAGAACAGTATGGTGGTCCCTTAAAAAACTACAAATAGAACAACCATATGGGGCTTCCCTGGTGGTGCAGTGGTTGGGAGTCTGCCTGCCGATGCAGGGGGCGCAGGTTCGTGCCCCGGTCTGGGAGGATCCCGCATGCCACAGAGCAGCTGGGCCCGTGGGCCATGTCCTCTGGGTCTGCGTGTCCGAAGCCTGTGCTGTCGCAGTGGGAGGCTCGTGTACCACAAAAAAAAAAAAAAAAAAGTACAACCATACGACCCAGCAATCCCACTACTGGGCATATACCCTGAGAAAACCATAATTCAAAAAGAGCCATGTACCAAAATGTTCATTGCATCTCTATTTACAATAGCCAGAACATGGAAGCAACCTAAGTGTCCATCATCGGATGAATGGATAAAGAAGATGTGGCACATATATACAATGGAATATTACTCAGCCATAAAAAGAAATGAAATTGAGTTATTTGTAGTGAGGTGGATGGACCTAGAGTCTGTCACACAGAGTGAAGTAAGTCAGAAAGAGAAAAACAAATACCATATGCTAACACATGTATATGGAATCTAAGAAAAAAAAAAAGTCATGAAGAACCTAGGGGAAGACAGGAATAAAGACACAGACCTACTAGAAAATGGACTTGAGGATATGGGGAGGGGAAGGGTAAGCTGTGACGAAGTGAGAGATTGGCATGGACATATATACACTACCAAACGTAAAATAGCTAGCCAGTGGGAAGCAGCCGCATAGCACAGGGAGATCAGCTCGGTGCTTTGTGACCACCTAGAGGGGTGGGATAGGGAGGGTGCGAGTGAGGGAGACACAAGAGGGAAGAAATATGGGAACATATGTATATGTATAACTGATTCACTTTGTTACAAAGCAGAAACTAACATACCATTATAAAGCAATTATACTCCAATAAAGATGTTAAAAAAAAAATACAAGCACCTTTTGAAATTTAGAGCTAAGCTCACAAGAAAGGAAAGGAAAATCCCAGAGGCCAGAAATGAACAGGGAGCTGGAAATTAGAAATGTAAATGAAAGATGAAGCCTTTGCCTCCCTGTGGAGGGAGAAAGGAAGATGAAGATGGAGAGAGTGAATAACTATACTTCTTGTATTTTAATGGCTCCTAAGTCCCATGAGACAAGGCAGACTTCCAGCCCACACACTGTGTAAAGCTGGAATGGATAACCCATTGTAAAGTCAGAACCCATGAAGCGTTCTACCCTCAATAAAAGGGTGGACCAGTAAAAGAAATTCTGCCCACTGGTAAGGGAAAACTACTAGGAATCCATCTTGGCCTGAGTGTTAAATAAAGGCTCTGAGAATTTGTAACCACAAGTCTGCTGCCAGGAAGTCCTGTGTTACAAGTTTTTCACTATAGTGTGATCTGAGAAAGAAAGCACAAATAGAAAATTAAATTAAAATGTCACAGATTAGCTGTCTCTGATAGGGAGAAAAGAGAATAAGACAAGGAAGAGGCACCTGGAAGGCTTCAAGTGTACCACTTACGTTTTGTTTCTTAAGTGGAGTGACAGTAGGAGTTTATAATCTTAATTTTAATTGCATGTCTACTTTTAAAATAAAAATTTCAAATATTGATATAAGATATAAACTTTTAAAATAATGTCAAATGGTAAACTATAGAAAAAAGAAAGAATTGCTTAACTAATATTTGGTCACAGATTTTCATTATGTGAAACCCAATACTGTGAAGACAATTCTACACATCTACTACCGTATAATTTACTCCTAATTATCACTGTGCAAATATTCATGTAATGGGTTATCTATCCAAGGCAACCTTCAATCCCTCCCAACTCAACAGCACATAGTTTCTTTCCCATTTCCTTGATTCTCTTGTTAATGGTCACCAATATCATCATCATCATATCATCATCATCACCACCACCACCATCATCATCATACCTAAATTCTTAACTTTTATATTAGATTATGAGCTTCTTGAGGGCGAGACCCACATCAGATTCATCTCTGTATTTGCATACAGTAGACATCACCACCATCAATCAGTCTTAATAGAAACTAGGTTGTACTGAGGATTAGGAATACCAAAGGAAAAAAAAAAAAAAAAAAGATGAGAAGGAGTCTGGCCTAGAAGAGCTAATAATGTAATTGGATAGGGAGGGCAGGGGGCAGTGTGGAATAATGACATCTTAACAGCTGGCATGAGATTTCTCTTGAAAAGAAACTATCTTTGGGAGGAAAAATCTTGATATTTTGGGATAGAAGGTTAAGACCCTGATTGCAGAAATATTCACAAGCCAAACAACCAAAGTGATGGCTTAGGTACTCTGCATGAGAAACTGAGAGAAAGTCTGTTCTACTGTGAAAAGGAAGGGGAGAAAAGAGTGACTGATGGGGGAAGAGAGGTCCCAGACAGACGGTATGAGGCCTGGGGCATGACCTAGTCAATAAAAAGTCCCTCTAGGTGAGATGACTGAAGGAACAGGGATCTCCCACATTCAATTTACAGCTGTTTGTGTTGCCATGAAGTGGGTCCCTTCTCCATTATTCTCAATTCATCAGAAATAACTACTGCGTTATGAATGCTTTCACTGAAGAAGAGAGACTCTGTGGAAACTGAGAAGGGGCTGAATTTTATATTTAGGTGTACCCCAAACAGAATAAAGGCAGTACCCTAGGGCATTAAGATGATCTATAACCTGAAATATTTCAAAAGGAGTATAAGCCCACAGTCAGAGGTGACCATATGAAAAGTAACCCCTAAAGGACTTTGAAGAAATCCTGAGGACGGCTTTGAATTTCCACTAGGTGTTAAACAGAGTTTAAAATTGATGCTATTTCGCTCTAAAACTGCCAAGAGAGCCTTGTTAACATCTGGGATTCATTTTCAAAAGGCAAATAGCAATACAAAGTGGAAAATATTAAGGACCAAATGAACACTACTCATTGTTAAAGCAACATAGACGTGGGACGTACTGAAGTTTGTGAGAGTCAGGCATGGAATTCTAGAAGAGACACTTGAGCTAGATATCCAAGGAAGAATAAGATGGAGGGGAAGAGAGGAAAGCAGTGAGGAAAGTGATAAAGGGAATGATTGAGTACAGACATGGAAACGGGAAGGTTGGCCACCTGACAGCTAATACGTGCTCAAGGAAAGTAAGCAATCTTTAACAGTAGTCCAAGCAAAATATAAATTGTTAAAAAAAAATTTGTAATACATTCCCAATCTAAATATGAATGGTTTTAGGAGTTTTCTGGGTTTTTGGACTAACTACTCTATGGCTTCCCTCATTTGTACATGTAATTGTTTCTATGAATTACAAGTAGCCAACTTGCACATTCTTGCCAGGTGTGGGAACTCTGTGTGTGAGTGTCTTGTGTGTGTGTGTGTGTGTGCTGTGTACATGTCAATCACATATTTGGGAACAGACAGCAAACCAGCCTATTTCCTTGGAATTAACTCAGAGGAGTGCAGGTCTCTAGGAATGGATAAAAAGCCTAGTGGTGTTCCAGTGGGCTGCTCTCTAGTGGTGGTCCTTGTCAGATGGAATATCTGACACTTTGCTTTCTGACAGTGGATATGTTTGGAAGAGTTGACATGAGGCCTGAATTTCACATTGCTTCTGAGGCTACAGGTAGCTGAGCCCTGCCCTGGGAGTCTGAAAGCCAGGCTGTGGCCCAGGTGAGGTCAACAACAGAGACACCCAGGGAGGACTGAGTAACAAAAGGACACATGCAGCACCACCACCGAGCACACATCACTAATCTGCTGCAAGAATGGTAAGATTATTTAGCATTTATATGGAACTTTGCAATCACTAATTAGTTAATCCACAAAACTCCCCTGTGAGGAGAGTATTTTTAGTTCTTTTTTGTTTCCACATGAGGAACCAAAGACGTAGTGAGGATAAACAACTTGCCCTAAGCTAAACATCAAGTCAGTTAATAGCAGGAGTGTTGTGGGAATATAGGGTTTCTAAATTCTTATTTTGTCCACTTAGTCCATAAATACCCCTTGGTCTTTGGGGAAAGATGGTCAAGTTGATCCTCAGAGAGATGAGACTCTTCACTACAATAAATGGTATAGTTTTTCTGCTAATAAGACCTGCTTAGGGAGAGTTTCTGTTTCAGGAGTGGGTGCTTTTTGCCCACTCTGAAATAATGAAACCAAAATAACGTCTACTGGAGCAGGGCATTTGTTTTTGTGAGCTGGGATGCAGGGACTGCTGGTATGTTCCCAGCAGTACTTAGGCACGGGGATTTCCGTGTTGTACTTTGTAAAGTAGTGAGTATTGGGAATAAGAAGAGGCTGAATGGAGAAGGGAAAAAGAAGGCAAAGAATGGAGCCCACTTCTTATCCAGCCTTTTGGACAGAGTCTGACTCTTTGTGATTTGAGAGATGGGGACCAGAAATTGATGGAAGGATTCTTGAGAGTCTGAAATGGTAGCACAAAGATTACTGCATCCAGGTCCAGCTGAGCAGTGTGGTTAAGAAAATGGAGGAGGCCCTTCTGTCTGTTCTGCAAAGACTAAAAACATCAGAACAGTCGGACACAGTGTCCTTGGCACATACTTTGATCACAGCGCCATCAGCAGGGGCAATGACAAGGCTTCTCCAAGCTGCTTTGAAGACGGCGATGTCAAGGAGAGGGATCAAGAGCAGTGGAGAAAAAAACAGGCGGAGTTTTTTCGGGACCCTCGTTGATGGACTGGTTTGTGAGACACCCTTCTGAAGATTTCCAGAAGTACCTGGCATGCATTTCGGAAACGTGCAAGTTGATCACTCAGAGTCACAGCATACGTAACCATGGCTTTACATTTATGGGAACAAGCTAGTGAGGGCAGGGGCCGTTTGGAGTTTATCACTGCAGTAGATCCCCTTCCCGTTTGCTGCACATCTTACCTTCCTTCTGTTCCAGTAAGTTAATCATGTTTTGTTTTAAATATTAAAAATGAAAAGCAGTCCCGTATGCTCGATGATGATGTCTTATAATCACATCTGAGAAGGCTGAAGAACAATCTGATGAGACTTTCTTGGTGAAAACACTTTTACAATGTAGCGCAGTAGGAAGAGCATGGCTTTGGAATTAAGAATCCTGGGTTCAAATCTCAAATCTGTTATTCGCAGCCATAAGCTTGGATAAGTCATTTAACTTAATTAGTTTCAATTTCCTTAACTATTAAGTGGGAACGTAATGCTATCCTCATGTCATACATGTCTGGGGGCCAAATGGCATGACGTATGCAAAAATGCTTTGCAAAGTGCAATTTATAATTGCTACTTTTGCATGATTACTTGCTGTTACGCATGTTTCACGGATTGCTCAATCAGGAACTCAATGAGGTAGGCACAATTACTATGTGGATTTGTATCATTTAGGGCCCTGCAATAAACAAATAGCACCCTCAAGTGGGAATCACCTGAGGAGAGTTTAAAAAAGGAGCTGTTTACAAAGTCATGGGCATGGTGTATGGAAATTACAAATATAATGGTACCCTGGTGATGCTCACAGAAGGCGCAGTTAACCATCCCTGGGCCTCAAGGGATGAGAGAAGGAAGCAGGTACTGGAACCTGGAAATAACTGCCTGGAGAAATCCACCCACTAGCTCTTGTGGTCTTTGGTCAATGGCCTTAGCCAGTTGTTGGCAATACCACAAAGAGTAAGTCAGGGAAATCAATACGCTGGCAACATTCTCTTCTCTTCTTCCATACTCCTGGCAGCCAATTAAAATGCAATGTCAGAGGGCAAATGAACCCACTCTCATAGTCCATTTAAGGGATGACCATATTTCTGGGTTTGCCTGGAACCATATCAGTTTATACCCTTTCCTGATATGGACAGCCCCTTCCTTTTACTTCCATGTGTCCCGTTTTGGACAATAAATTTCCATTCTATCTAGGATGGTTTACCTCCTAGTATTGGTACAAGATTGGAGAAGGGAGTTCAGTGGATCTGGAGGGGGGAAACAGAACAAATCCCACACATTACTTTCCAGAAGAAGAAATAAAGACTTAGAGCCCCAAACAACCTGCCCAAATTCACACAGCTAGTGAAGGCCAGAGCGGGGTTGAAGGCAGGCAGTGGGAAAGCAGTTGAACTACAGAAGCTAAGCTCGTAACCACTGCTGCAGGAAGCCCCTGACATGCAGAGGATATCTACCTAGAGGGGGATTAAAGAGTTTGTTTTAAGACTCAGTGGCTCAGGCAGTCAGTATTATGGTAAGAACTTCAGTTGCACTGGTGAATCTAGCATAGCTGAATATCATATTTTCTTATTATTACGTTTGGCTGACAAGAGGCTCATTCCTTACAAGGGGAACAGACGGCCAGATCTGTAGTTCCCATGTCAGGAGGATTTCCTGGATGCTCCCCTTAAAGGAGTGTATCAAATCTGCTCATTTTAAAAGACCTCTTAGATGTACTAATTCAACACTCGTACAGATAGAAAACCATCAGTTCATCCTACGATTTTGCTCTATGTCAGTCAATTATCCACGGTCTTTTTGGTGGAGTGAATCTTCCTAATGACTTACACTTACGGCAATAAGTGAAAACAAAGGCAATAAAGAAAGCCCAAGGATGTTTTATGGCTTTGGTCTTTTTAAAATGATGTCTCCTGGAGATGAAAGTTGGTCTTACAAGGTAATCGAAGAGCCTCCCACAACCTTTTTAAGATGCTCTGCTTCAGCCTGCCTGCTAGAGACTGGATGCAGGCAGTACATAATCAACCACAGCTCTGGGCAGGGAGCTGTGGCCTATTTGAGAACTTGTTTCCTTAAACCAAGTACGGTGAGACTGAGCCTACATAAAATCATTTTGGAAGCAACTCATCACCATTGTCAGAAATAATTAACTGAGCTCTTAATTTTCTTTGCTTGGAGAAAATTATGCAAACACATGATGCTTACCCTTTGAAAGCTTAAACTAATTTGGCACAAGCGAAAGGAATACACAGACATAAAAATAAGATACTGAGGGGGCTTCCCTGGTGGCGCAGTGGTTGAGAGTCCGCCTGCTGATGCAGGGGATGCGGGTTCGTGCCCCGGTCCGGGAGGATCCCACATGCCCCGGAGTGGCTGGGCCCGTGAGCCATGGCCACTGAGCCTGCGGATGGCATTGAACATAATATATACCTACCTACATACTTTTATATATGCATGTACATATGTATATAATACATATTTATGTACATGCATATATGTACATACATATACAAGTATGTAGGTAGGTATATATTATCTTTGGTTCCATCCACAACTTCCTCAATAACATATATACACACACACATATATGTACATATATATATGTTATTTCATATATGTGTGTGTATATATATACACACACGAAAGAGAGGGAGATAGAAAATAGAAAGTGAGAAAGTCCACCCCTAAGTCATATATGTATGTATGTATATATATTTGTAAATTAATTTTAAAGATAGCTAATAGGGACAATTTTTCTAATTGAGAAAAAATTTAAGCCTTCTTATCCGAGCACCAAGGCACCAATGCCATATTTTCAACTATCTATACAACCTCTGTGCTTGGATGTTTCATGATCACATCAATCTCAATAGATTTGGAAGATAACCTCTTCCTCTAATCAGGTATTTTTCCTCTAATCAGATCTCTTTCCCCAAAGAACACCAATATTTTGGAGTTGGAGAGATATTTTTGCCCACGGATCATCTAGCTTATGTTTGAACTCCTGCACAGTGCTTAAACAGTTCATTCTAGCATTGACTCTTTGGGCTCTGCAATACCCTCCAAGACAAACTAGGCCCAGGGTGGGTTCATGGAGATCTTTGCTGGGCAAAGCAGGGGATGTGGAATTGGCTGGCATGAAGACTGTGGAGTTCAAGGTGATCTCAGTCGGGGGTTCAGGTATTAAAATAAAATTGAAAGCCAACCGTACAGTCCAATAGACTGTCAAATAGACTGTTATTTGAGAGACAAAAGCCAAAGTCTGAGGCAATGGGGTCAACCAAGAAAATATGAAACTGAATTAATTGGGTTCAAACTGTGGATCACAGGCAGCATACAGCTATTGGCTCCCTAAACACAATTTATATGATTTTATCTAAGGGTAGGATGACCTTGTTAAAAAGTTAAATGAGCTTAGTCAAACAAAGTCTGAGAGGGAGAATAAATGTTTTTGCCTCTCCCTCTAGGCTAACCCCTCAAGCTTGCTTTGATGGTATTCTTACCAATTTCTCCTTCATCAGTTATCCCCACATCTCTTCTTTATCTTCAGGCTTTGTTTTCCATTGATTCCCCTATTCATATAAAGTTACTTAGAGTTCTTCTTGCCAATTCTTTTGCCCCCACAAGTTAGCACGGTCCCCTTTCCCTTTTACAATGCTGAACACTTTGAAAGAATAATTGTACCCTCAATGACTTTCTTTGTCTCCCATTTTTTTTGTCACCTGGTACGATCTGACTTCCCCCCTCACAAATTTACTTAAAACTGCACTCCACTAAAATCACCATGGGCTTCCTGAATGCTAAATTCAATGGTACTTCTCAGTGTATATGACTAACCATTCCTTCTAGAAAGCATCTCAACATCTGGCCTTAATAATGCCACTATCCTTGGTTATCTTCCTAATTCTTAACTCCTTCAATGATTTCTCCTCTTTTTTGTCCCTGAAATGTTTTTATTCCCTAGGCTAAGATCCAATCCTTAGCCCCTATCTTCCATGTTTCCGTTCTGAAGCAATCTCATTAAATGCCAGAGATTCAATGTTAACACACCTCTTGGCTGAAACTTATTCTACAGGTATAGCCTTGACTTTTCCTCTAGGTTCCAAGCAAGTATTTTATATTCCTTTTGGATATTAACATAACGATGACCTATTAGTACTTCAAACTCAGTATGTTCCCACTAGAATTTATTTTCACATGTCCCAAACCTGCTTTAGTTCCATATTCCTTATTTCAGTTAAGGATGTTACCATCCTCTCACTTACATAAACAAGAAATCTTAGTTAAATGGATGCCAATCAATTTTACATTCAATTAATAGGCTTTTAAGAGTCTACCTCTGCAGGTATTCCTAAATTGTTTCTTTTATTGTGACTATTTTCACAGCTCCCAGTCAACATTACTTCAAGCTGACCTCATCATCACCAATCTTTCCCCCAACTGCTTCCCATAATCCATCTTCAATGCATGGTCAGGGTTATCATTATCATGCATCGATCTGATTGGTTGATTTCTCTGCTGAAAAGCTTCTATGACCCCCCATTGGCTTCTTGATAAAGTCTAAATTTTCTCCTTGGGATTCAGACCTTCCCTGATTTTATGCCTCCCACGTTGCCTGTCTATCTATGTCCTTGTACCCTCCTCCCTGGACCATACACCTTACATTCCAATTCTGCCTCCATTTCTCAAGAATGTCATGCCCTTGATGTTTCTAGCTTTTCCAGATCTTCATTTTTCATAGTCTTAGTGAGTCTTTGTGAAACCTCACCTAATTACCTCAGATAAAATAAATACCTATCCTCTCCGATTGCTTCTACTACTCTTTTTAGAAGCATGTATGGGCCCGTATTGCTCAGTACTGAACTCACTGCTCTATATCTGCAACCCCCATTCCAGATTTTAAACTCATGAAACACAGCCTTGTCCTCTTACGGTTTCCTGCAGTGCTTTTCATAGTTCATTGTACAGAGATATATTCAATAAATGTTTACTCTATTGAATTAAATTCTTATTGCTGGTTCCTTTGAAAAATGTACTAGATTTTCCATTCTTTTTATTCCAACAATGCTATCCCCAATCCAGGCCCTAGGCACAGTTCACCTTGTTTACTACCTTTATGAAATTTCCCTTTCAACTCATCTTGTGTAAGTCATCACTTTCATTATGTTATTCCCTACTTCCAATCCCAAAATAGCCTTGATTGGTTTTGACACCAAATTCAGACCCTTCTTTCCATCTCTACAGGTCATCTGAGATCCCCATTTCCTCCCTCTTCAACCCAAACTTGCTTCCTAATACTCATAAACTATATTCTTCATACCAGTCAGATCCACTTCACCCTAAATTCCATACACGCCATGCAATTCTCACCTTTGGGCCTCTGCTCACCCTGTATACTTTACCTGACATCTCCAACTTTCATGTCATCCAATGTCTAGCTCAAATTTCACTTTTTCTCTCAGGCAATTTCTCATTACCATTCTTCTGTGCGTGGCTATTGTACTTAAAATCAGTATCCCAGAGGAACAATCAATTGTGTTCTCATTGCTACAGGTTGGTTAGTTCTCTCTCTCCAGCTGGCTCTGTGAGGCTAGGTGCTATCACGCATGTACCTCTCTATCCCTGCCAGCACTTTTAAGGACACTGCTGGCCCTTAAAACATAACGCTTACTAATTGATGAAGAATAATCATAAATGGGGGCTCCATTCCCTAATAAAATGGCTTTATATAATTCATATATCAATACAATTCCAGGAAATTGCACGTGGTGAGTGGCTTTTAGAAGGGCTGCCATGCTCTGGATTGGGATGCCCAGCCCTAAGCTCAAGTGGACACGATGCAGGACCAGAGAAGCAGCCAGCTGAGCCTGCCTTATTCAATGAGATGGTTTATTGTGCCAACCTCATCTGCCGATCCCATCAACCCTAATTATAATCAACTAATTCTATTAGCTCCTTAAAGCTATTTCAGGAGAGAGTGCATTATACTAAGCAAGCATCATCGAGTAACAGAGTTATGCTCTTCCTACATCAGGCTTCATTCTAGTCAGTCAAGCAGAAAGAACATTTTGCATTAATGTTCTCATCGAAGTGTCCAGTTTTCACTTCTAAAACTTTGTTTCTTTGGTCAATTATTTTAGTCTGCAAAAGTCCAAAACAGGTGTGATATTTATCTGCTGATTCTTAAGAGGGATAGGCAGAATGAAATAAAGGAATATTTTATTTCATGCCGTCAGGGAAGAACCAACCTTGATTCTGCAAAGCTTATTAGCTGGAGGTAATAGAGAAGGAAAGGTGTCTAGGAATGCTGTAACTGCTGTCTTTCTGGTGTTATGCAGAACATTGTGTCTTGGGGCTATTTAAAAATATTTCCCCAATCCAGAAAGACACCGTTATTCTCCACTCCCCAGAGTTCTGAAGCAGGTTAACATGAAATTTAATATAATATTAGGTTGAGATTCAGTCGTAGAAATAAGAAAGGCAAGCACTTTGTCTATTTATCTACACCTTGGAAGGTGATGCCGGTGACAGAGGTGCTTGCCGGGAGTGAGCTCCTAATCCGCAAACTAGAAGAAAGCATTAGGGGTAATTTTCAAAAGATATAAACCCATGACTCTTACATGGATGAAAAATGAACATGTGTTAAAGATTTTATTCAACTCCTTAATGAGGGAACTGGTCAGATGTTGCAACCAGTTCAAAGAAGAGTCCACAGAACACACGCATTTCTAGATTGGACACAGGGAAAGCAATGTGCCAATGGGGGCAAAACTAGCTCTTCTCAGGTGGGGAGAGAAGTCAGTGGATAGAATCTGCTTGTCTCTAGGCAAGAATGATTTTTCACCACTATCAGCTATCTACAATTTATAGATTTGTAACATGGCTACACTAGAATCAGAATCACATAGCCTGAAATGGTGTGATCTAGATAATGCAGTTTTCCAGTAAATCATCAAAGTTTCCCTACAAATACTTCTAGGGTAATATGTGAAATATAATGTGCTCTTTATGAATTGAAGGAATAGGCCTTTCTCTAAGAAACTCAGAAAGAAAATGTTATTAAATATGATCCCAGGTGTACTTTATTTACTTATTTATTTGGCCGTGGCATATGGCACGCAGGATCTTAGTTCCCTGACCAGGGATCGAACCTGTACCCTCTGTAGTGGAAGCACAGAGTCTTAACCCCTGGACCACCAGAGAAGTCCCTCCTAGGTGTACTTTAGATGCTTGTTTAAATATGTCCAGATCCTGGCCAGAAGTTTATTCTTGAGCATAAGCCCTGCACACCAGGTCTGAAAGAAACTTCTCACTGGATGGGGATGATTTTAAATGCTTTTTTCCCCTCTATTTCCTTTTCTTTTTTTGGTTGTTGTTGTTATTCATATTTTCTTCCACCTTAAAAAGAAAAGAGCGACCACTTTCATACACAAAACAATGGTTAAAATGATCAGTCAGCAGCAGGTAGGGGGAGAAGTATGAAGCAGGTGGGGAGAAGTAACAGGACGGTACCAGCAGCTTCGGCCACTATTAACAGGCTTGATTCTACCCTTAGAACTAATCAGGCTTCTCCACCTCATCTAGGTCTTAATTTTATACAGGGACAGGAGCCACTAGCAAGAGGTTCCAATCTACACCAGAGAAAGGGAGGTGTTAACCTAATATTTGGAAAACTTCTTGAAGTTGTGAGCTCTTTGTGGACAAAAGCTCTCTCTATATATTATGTAAAACTATCGTAACACTTTAGTGCCTATTGCAAGAACTTCATGAATGCCTCTTTCATGGTGATTAGAATGTCTTCATTTGCATCAATAAAAACAAGCAAGGAAGAACAAACTTTTCGACTTAGTTTTTTATTGTTGATCAACTGTTTACTCAGACCTAAAACCTATCTATTATCCCTCCTTTCCTCCTCCTCGGCCCCCGCAGCACAAGGTTAGGCTAAGTTAGATTTTTCAACTTGTATGAGCATCACACCCACCCAAGATGAGCACTCTTACGCAAAGGAGTTAGTTTTTCTCCCATCCAATCTATGCCTTCATTTTGCATAACCAATGTGTCCATTAAAAGATCTCTCTAACCAAATAGCATCTCCATCACTAAATGAGACTTTAACTGTCTGGTAAAAAAAACCCTTAAAGGGCTTCCCTGGTGGCGCAAGTGGTTGAGAGTCTGCCTGCCGATGCATGGGACACGGGTTCGTGTCCCGGTCCAGGAAGATCCCACGTGCCGCGGAGCGCCTGGGCCCGTGAGCCATGGCCGCTGAGCCTGCGCGTCCGGAGCCTGTGCTCCGCAACGGGAGAGGCCACAACAGTGAGAGGCCCGCATACCACAAAACAAAACAAAAACCCTTAAAATATTGAGGTTTTTATTTTCCCTCCAATTGCCCCTTCTCCTGCCCCTTCTTTATTATGGCAGATCTTGGAACTAAACAGTCTGGCCCACAAAACATAATATAATTACTATCTGGTCCTTTATAGTGGAAGTTTTCTGGCCCCTGGTTTAGGATCTTGTCTCTGCCACTTTGTCATCCCAGTGACTTTGTACAGGTTACTTAGTCTCCTGATGCCTCAGTTTCTTCATTTGTAAAGGGGGACTAGTAATGATAGAACTCTCTCATTCGTTTGTTATGCGGACTAAAGAGCTAAAATACAGAAAGTGCCGAGCAGAGCGTCTGGAATTTAGTAAACTCTATACGAACATTACCTATTATTATCATTATTATTATTTCTATTTTTTCACTACTGCTAATATTTCTGTTATGCTCATATCTCCATTTATAGGGTGGCTTCTTTGTGTCAGGCACTGTGCTAATAAGTTTTCATGGGATTTCTGTCCTCTCCACTTTTACGAATGAGGGAACAAAGGCCTGGTCAGCATAAATAACTTGCCAAAGTCACTTAGCAAATAGAGAAGCTAAGATCTGAATACAGTTCTGACTTCAAAACTGAAGGACATCCTACGATACCAGGGCGTTTTAACCTCTTTTCCTTTTTTTTGTAATGAACCCTTCATTTTCCCTCAACCAAATTTTACCAAACATCCAGATTTTTCTGGTGGCTCAAAATGTTTCTCCTCTAGTTGATCTGGTCTATAACTCTGCCTGCCCCTTGCTGCCCACTGGCCCCTGAGTCAAACCCCGGGGCACTGTGTGTCCCCTTGAATGCAGCATGACAACGGCTGCACGTGCTCTCATGTCTGCTTCAGCAGCATAGAAATCTCGGATCTTCTTGCAGGACCATTCTTTGAGGATGGTGAAGAATGAGGGTGAAAGGTCTTGCCAATATCATATTAGCAGATTCCTTAAACTCAACTATAACAATAGCATAGCATAAGGTGTTCAAATCACAGCTCTAGCACTTTCTTGCTCTGGGAAACTGAACACATCATTTAACTTCAATATGCTTCAATTTCCTCATTCATATGCCTACCTCTAGCATTTGTGCAGCCTGGGAAAAGAGTATGAATGGAGGCCCACTTATCATACATCCAATGAAAGATCATAACTCAAGCTAGTATACTGTTTTATCTTCTATCATTCTAGAAAGACAAAGTTCACATGTAGAATTCTCAGGGTATCATATCGGGACATAGTGGCACCAGGACAGCTGGCCAGTAGCTCACACTCCTTTCTTCCACCACGCTTTTCCTTTATGGTAAGGATACAATGTTTACACTACTCTGACCATGAATGTGAGCTCCTTCCATGACTCCCACAAGCAGCTACCGCTTGGCTTTCCCTTGACCATCCAGTTGAACATGCACCCTTGGCTCCATAGACCCTTTGTCCACTGGGAGGGGTACAGCTGGAGAAGAGCCCAAAGCAGAGCCTACTGAAGCACAGGGGTCAGGACAGAGACTCCTCTTGCCCTGCCCCAGGAGTGGTACTACTTATTTGTATATTGAAGATAATAATGGAGAATCCACTTATTAATAAGAATTAATAAGTTAATATATTTAAAGTGCTTAGAACAATGCCCAGTAAATGGTAAGAACCATATATATGTTTGCTATTACCATTAATTTTAACCCCATTGTCAATGACTAGAAATCTATGCTTTTGCAAACAACCAATGAAGAATGTAACTGGTCTGAGATAGATCTAGGAACTTGAAAAGAAGTTACATAAGATGGAATGACCTTATATAAAGTCAATATAGATTCTTGGCCAAGTCTTCTTTTCAAAACAACTTTAAAAACATATGAGATGCTAAATGAACAAAAGTTCAACACTATGCTATGGCAGTTGAGAATCTAGAGATTAACCTCAGTGTCAGTGAACTGATGACAGTCAACTGGGATGCAAATCATACCTCTCCAACCAAATAACTATGAACGCTGGTACATTTTATGATTCTCTACTGCTATTCTTTTTTTTTTTTTTTTGCGGTACACGGGCCTCTCACTGTGTGGCCTCTCCCATTGCGGAGCACAGGCTCCGGACGCGCAGGCTCAGCGGCCATGGCTCACGGGCCCAGCCGCTCCGCGGCATGTGGGATCTTCCCGGACCGGGGCACGAACCTGTGTACCCTGCATCGGCAGGCGGACTCTCAACCACTGCGCCACCAGGGAAGCCCTCTACTTCTATTCTTAACGAAGGGAGGCCATCTCTTGATCCTGTTCTCTATTACCAGTTCATTAAGAGTATATATCTAAAAGCAACCTACTAACCTTTGCAATTATATGTAGAACAAGTGACCAGAGAAATAATCACTGAGAACAACAAAAAATAATGCTAATACAACCAATACAGAATCATTTTAGAGTTAAATAGTGACAATGATACCTGCAATTTATAAAGTGTTTTACATATTTACAAATTAGAACCATTATTTTCATTCTACAGGTGAGAAAACTGAGGCTCAGGAAGGTTAAATGACTCTTCCAAGGCCATGCAGTTTGTAAGTAGCAGAGCTGGCCTTTTAATCCAGAACTATCTCATGCCTAAGCCACCTTTTTGACTCCAAAACATGCAGTCTCTCTCTCTTTTTTTTTTTTAACATGCAGTCTCTTAATGTACACTGCAATTGAAAAGAGTATATTGTTTTATGTACAACATAGTGCCTAATGACTGTCACCCAATGTGATCATCCCTGTGTTCTAGTGAACTTAATTCAGGTTTATGTGCCTCTTGCACGTGGCTGTTGCCATTTTGGTTTAGTCCCTGGATTGTCAAAATCTTCACTAATGTAGCCGTCATGGTCCCTGAATTAAGGTTTTTACTAAAATATCATAGACATAAACATCAAGAATGCCTACTGACAAGCAAAAACAAGAAATCCCTAGCAGAAACCACATTCTATAGGGTTTCTTTACCCCAGTCTTGGCAGGCAGAGTTGTTTCTTTTTAATTTTAGTTCTGGGAAGGGATGGCCAGAGTCATCCCCTTGACACTCTTTGCACTGATCCTTTTCTCCTCTGCAAAGATGTTTCCTCTTTCGTTCCATGTCTGCAGTGTCTCTGCCACCTGGCTGCTCATGAAAAAGGAACAGATTCTAGAACATCACTTCCCAAGGTGAGGTATAGCCATTTCAACGTCTAAATGAGGAAACTGTTGGTGCAGAAAATCACTAAACAAAAAAGCATCTCCTTCAAACGCCCTCATGAAAGGACACATTCCCTGGCAGTGGGATGAGGAAGTGAGAAACCATTACAAAGGAGTACCAACACAAGGAATATCTGTTCATTCCAAAGTTCTGTGCCAGTCTCCCAGATCTGTTAGCCATTGAGTGCTATGCTAGGCCAGCGTGGAAGCACTGACAGCAGAAGAAAGACCCCAGGCTTAATGTTAGGTGTTGGAAGTGATGCCAAGGAAAGCCCTTGCTTTTAGCAATCACAGTCTCCGAGATCCAAAAATCAGTGCTTGACCAAGGCCAATGTCATCTCAACTCCTCACAAGGGCATCCCATTCTACCCTGATATGATTTTTCTAAATACAGAGCTTTGTTTTCCTGGAGAAAGCTGTGTTATAATGGAAAGAATTTTCTAACCTGATGTAATATTAGCTTTCAATTCCCGACTTTTGCCTCTTACTATCTGCATAAACTGCACCAAATTCCGTGAGCCTGTTTTCCCAATGACACAAAGGAAAAATAATATCTTCCCCTTGGTGTTCTTGTGAGAATCAAATGGTATATTGTACTGAATATATGAAACCTCCTTATAAAGCTAATAACATTATCCGAGTCTATGTTGGTACAGCCCAGTTCCTTCTGTTCTATGGGTCGTCTCCGTTTTAAATTGGCCTTTTAGTTTAGAAAGGAAGCAATTACCAAGAGCTGTGGAAGTCAAGAGTGTAGGCTCTAAGTATCCTATCTTTTCTCCTAATCTGCTAACAGTATTTCATCATAAAGTGGCTGTCACCAACCCTCTCTTAAACAGCCAAGATCCCCCTGTGTAGGGGTTGCGTTAGGTGACAGTGAGATATGAGTAGGGCTTGTTAAAGAGAAAGGGTAAGCGCCTTCCACTTCTGGCTTCTTTGATTAAAATTATACCTTCCCTTGACTCTTCAGTGTTGTCAAGGAATTTAGCTGTCATCCATCCACTGTATACTCCAGATTCCTTTTTTGGACTGCTGGCAGTATGATTATTGACAGACAAGCAAGTCTGAATACTGAGGCTGGTGAATGACTGGCATCCTTAAACATGGTAAAGATGAAGACTTTTCATCTGTAAGACACTGATTTTGCTTCTGGCAATGATGAGGGATGGGTCATGTCAAAACCAAATGAGAATCTACAGTTCTGTGAAAAAACAGACTCTTCCTAGAAAGGAGAACTTGCTGCTGGATCTGACTTCATGAGTCTTTTCCCAAGTCTGCCTCCTTTGCTTTTTCTCTTCCTTTGCCTTTTTCTTTAGAGAATGACCTTTACTTGTTCTTCACCTCTCTCGTTTCACCTTCCATAATAAAATATACAATATATAATCAACGCATAACATCCTAACTGGTTTACCTTCGGAGCGTCTTCTCAGAATTGTGTCGCTTAAATCTCAGCGCATTCACTGATCTAGCTGCATAACCCTGAAAAGCTTATTTTACCATTCTCTGATACGGAGCTGCAACGCCATAGGCTTCCCCTGCTCAATCCTCATGCACATATACTCACACCCCACTGGGGGCAAAATTAAGAAAAAGAAAACTAAAAACTGGTTGTATACACAGGATGGAACTAGATAGAATCTTGTGTCTCCCAAACAGGAAATAGTTGATCAAATCTAATGAGCTTTCAGCTCATAAAAAACAATGGAGCTACACAGATGGTCAAGGACAAATGATTTTCAAGAGAAACAGAAAATAGCTTGAACTCAAGAAGACTCCTTGGTATTTATTTATTTGTTTGTTTGCTTGTTTGTTTTCAAATGTGCAGATTCTACAAACACTAAGCATATTTTATGCCAAGTACTTCCTCCTCTACTTCAATTCATTGGCATTTATATATAATAAGCTGGCTCACCAAGTTACATGGGCAGATGTTCTACAAAAATATAGTTATAAAGAGTCTTAGGCATCATCAATTCCAATCCTCATTTTACAAATGAGTAAACTGAGGTCTAGAGATGTAAACTGACTTGCAGAAAGTCACATAGTCCATGGCAGAGATGAGCCCGGATACCATGTCTATGGAGTTCTAATTCATGATTCTTCCCGGTACACTAAGGCTGCCTGGCAAACCTCAGAGAAATAAGCCAAACATTTTGGTGGAAATCAGAGTGTTATGTCGTTTCCAAAGAACGAACAGAACATGGGCCTCTCAGCAGAAATTGCTGAAATTTAGTATTCCTAAATTCTTGTATAGCCCTGCAACTTGGCAAGAATCTCCTTTCAGAAGACTTGTGCTATTATCAACAGGATAAATGGGTGGCTACTTACTCAAAACAACACTGGAAGAAAGAAACATAGAAGAGTGTGACATAGATGCCTTCCCATTGCATAGCTGTTATTCTCCAAGAATCTCATAGAGAAAACACTCTTTCAGGAAGCGCCAGCTGAGCAAAAGTGGAGACCTAAGAGCTTGCATAAAATTCGCAGTTTGCAATCCACAATGGAGCCTCTGAATTTTAAACTCTGTGGTATGACAATGACATAAAGCAAGTTTGTTTGTTTCTTTTTCCTTAAAAGCCTAATAAAGACATTGTTCAGAATATATTATTAAATCTTGGCTGGAGCCTTTAATCTAAGGTCTGATGCCCTAAAAGTTCAATCACCACAAAATGCCCACCACAGCTGGTACGCTGACCTGAATGGCAAGTCACAGAGCCAGCAGCACGGGCAAAATGACAACAGCTACACACACACGCACACACACACACACACACACAATATTTTCATGTGTATATGTGTGTGTCTATATATGCAAGCCCATACCACTCTCTTTGATAATAAGAATCTTTTACCCTCTGAAAAGCTGCAGAAATCTCAGCTACTACTGTAGCCCTGTTAACAGCCAACTCTGTGACAAGGGCCTACTCAAAAGAGAGGAAAGTCAATAAAAGTAAAGTGTAAGTGTCCTGTTAATGACAGGTTCTTCCAGGCACTTTCCCCCAAATTATACCATTCCTATTCAAATACCATCTCAAGAGTCTCAGACAGTGTCAAGTGCAATCATTGTTATTGCAGTTGCCAAGGTAATCAATTGAAATCATAATGAAGGGAACAGAAGGAAATCAATAGAGTCTGAAATTACAAATAAAGAGAAGCTATCGTTTAAGAGCATTTGGCTGAAATCTTCCATATTAATGGAGTCAGAAATGGCTGTGTCATTCAGAAGCAGTGTGGTGCGTAATTCAGCCGAGTGCATTAGAACACCTAAAAGAGACTGCAGTAATTAGGACTGCCTACCAAGAATCTGTCCACCTTAGAAGGCATATTGCAGAGCTGTTTATTATAGCTGCACTGTGTTTTTATATCTCAATATTTTCAATCATCTCCCCGGCACCCCTAGGTAGGAGGCACGATTAGCTTGCTCAGAGACATTAAGAACAGGTTGTTAGTCCAGTCTGACTCTGAGATTAGGAAGTAAGAGGGACTAATGCATTTTATTTTAGAAGTATGTTCTTTTACAAAAATTCTATTGATTTGGTAGAGCCATATATCTGGTAGAGAAAACAAGGGATAAGTATGGAAATAGACTATAGGAAAATTGATTAGTGCCTAGTCTTTAATCACATGCCTCAGAAGTTCATTGGGCTCCATTAGAGTGACATAAAAGTTTTCAATTTCACTGTTATTTGTAAAGGTAAAATGAACATTCTAGAAGTGCCTAATACTCATGATCAACTACACCCTAAAGAGAGAACAGGAACCAAATGACAATAAAGGTTGAATAGCTATCCAGTTCTTTTAACAAAAAATAGTCCATAAAAAGGATAAGGAATTATGAAAAAATCATGTACTTTCCTATATTGGCTTATCTTTGGGAACTGAAAACGACAGGTTTCTGGATTTCAGCAGAAATACATTTATTTCATTTTCAATAGTCTGTGACAGGCTTTCCATATTCCACTCCACTGCTTTGCAGGCCTTGGCTTACCAGCTGTCTGTTTGAGAAATCCTAAACTTTTAATCTCAATCTATAGATGGCAGGAATACATAAAAAGCTTACATGTGTTTGGCATCAATATCACGAGAACACTGGGACTACAAGCATATAATTTATACATATTTAACTATACTCTTTTGGTCAAAAATAGAAAAAGGAAGAGAGGAATACAACAATACAACTCACGTAGCGTGAGTTCTGATTGCCATTCTGCTCAGTAAACCTATACCCAAGAATGAACATGAGATGGGAGGTTAGAAGATATTTTTCACACAGCAGGCTTAGTTCCCACATGCTTCTCAGAGAGTAAGCATTATAATTCTAGTGTTTTAAGATATTTATCTGTTTAACTATTTATTTATCATTTATTTATTTTTATGCCACGTGATCTCTACCTGTAAACTGACTCCTTCACATGGTACTCAACCAAAGAATTATCAAATTTCTGCAGACAAGACAGTGAATAAACTCTCCATACCATGTTGATCAAAATTGTTTTTCCGGTTTTAAATATGAGCCAGACATAGAGAATGTTGGACCGTAGACTTGGGTGCACAGTCTGGATAGAACCAGTTAATTATGTGCACTTCACGGATCCTTTGTCAGGTGTCAAACACTGAAGGATCAAGTGTATAAAGATATACTAAACTTATTGAGAAAACTGTTCCCTTACTGTGCCCTTCTCCACCACGGCAACTTCCTATGATATTTTCAAAGATAATTTTAACTATATGTAGTGTTGGCTGATTTTAGAACCCAAACCTCATCTGAGATATAAATTCTTCATGCATAAATTTTCTGCCAGGCCTTAGCGCTCATTTAATTCACAACAATGGACACGTTTTCTAGGACGTAAAGGTCACTTGTGTTGGTCTCTTTGGGGAGCATATTAGAAATGCATACTCTCAGGATTCACTCCAGATCTACTGCATCAGAATCTGTACTTTAACTAAATACCCAGATACTTAATATGCAAGTTCATGTTTGAGATCCACTGTGTTTGGGAGGAAAATGTATGGCATAATAGACCTCAGAGCATTATCCAACTGCTAAACAAGAAGAAAGCAAGAGAGAGAGAAAGCCTAAGCACATTTGTGCAGGCGTAATAGTTGGGGCAGAGTTCTATTGCTATGTGTACTAGCATATTATAATCATCACATTAGCTTTGGCATCATGGTTATTAGTAATCATAAATAGATTCAGAATGTGTTCGTATTTTATAATATTGAATCATCTCCCCTCCCACCTCCAGGCCAGAAGAACGCATGTAAACAAATAATAAAAAGATAACATGATAACTGCTATAATAAAGATATAAATAAAATGCTTGGAAAGTTGAGAAAATTGAACTATCCATTTTGCGTGGAGAGATTGAAGAAAGGCTTTTTCAAATAGACAGGTGGATACTGAGGAGACGGGCATTCCAGACAACAAGAACACAAGGGGTATTGAAAGGCTTTGCCATTTAGTAGCTGCTAAGTACCTGAGTGTGCCTAGAGCTTATGGTGTATGTGGTTTTGCAATCTCTTTAGGGGAGGTAGGAGAGGAAGGGATGATAGGAAAAGATGAGGATCAAAAGATTGGAATAGGGTAGAGAGAGCTGGACTCTAATGCTGAGGCATGACCACAAGGCCTAAGATTAACATATTATCAGTGTTATTGAACCCAAGAATCAAACTTATTAAAGTTGATATGATATGGTCAGATTTTTAACAGCTTTATCAAAACCACTTATATAAAATTGCATTTGCATATTAAGACTAGGTTGCTGGGGCTTCCCTGGTGGCACAGTGGTTGAGAGTCCGCCTGCTGATACAGGGGACACGGGTTTGTGCCCCGGTCCGGGAAGATCCCACATGCCGCGGAGCGGCTGGGCCCGTGAGCCATGGCCGCTGAGCCTGCGCATCCGGAGCCTGTGCTCCGCAACGGGAGGGGCCACAGCGGTGAGAGGCCCGCGTACCGCAAAAAAAAAAAAAAAAAAAAAAGACTAGGTTGCTGAAAAATCAATGACTGGTCCATCCAATAAAATTGAAAACCTGGTTTTCAGGATACGAAACACATTATAGTGTTTGATATCATTTTTTGCAAAGGAATACACAATAAGTCGTATAATACTTAAATATATACTTTATCTTCCCAGTGTTAGGGGTGGCTGCTCATTTGTTTTCAAACATATAAGTAATATTGCCTTTAAACCTCCGACTCTAACACCTATGGATATTTAAATCTTTCCCAAGATACGCATGTAGTAACTTGGGTGATTTTGTCTTCATATCCTTCTCTGTGCCTGGGCTCTTGTACCCTCATTTACTATCTGTACCGGGTGCTGTACCGTGTGAAGGTAAACAAGAAATTCAGTTCCTCCACCAGCTGCTACAAAATGAAGCTGCTCAGGCATTCTTAAATGTTTGAAGGCTCAAGAGAGAATAATACCACACAGCAAAGAGTTTTGTGCTACCCACAACTCCTCTTCCCTTTCCCCTCTCATCAATATGACCCTTCCCAAAGTCTCAAGAAAAGGACAAATACTTTCCCCTCTGTTAGGGAAAGCAGCTTCCTCCCCCGTCAGGAGCTCACCTTCTACTCCAAGCACTTACTAAAGTAGTTGTCAAAAGTAGGAACTATTCTATGCCTTAAAGGAATTGTGATAGCCACTGTTAAGAGAAAAACTGTTTAACTTGTTACTCAATATATACTATTCAGACACACAATACATTTGTGTGTGTATATGTGTGTATATATACATGCACGTACTTATATATATTATATATATACCCACACATACAGATATATGTATACAAATATTTGTACATAGGGTATGAACATATATATATATATACACATATATTATGTACATATATAAGCATACGGTATGTGTGTATATTCATTAACATACATATGTGGACAGAAGGTTGGAAGGATATGTAAAACGATGTTAACCATGGTTATATATGGGTAATGAGATTATGGATAATTTTTACTTTCTTACTTTCCCCTATATGTCTGTGTTACATACAGGAATATGTAATTTGAAAAAATTGGTTAGTAAAAGGGAATGTGATCATTTTATTTGAAGGAACAGTTTCATTTGAAGAGTGAGCAAAAGCTGACGAGCAAGGGCTTCCTGACTCAATAGGTGCTGATGGACTTGAGGCAATCTATGTACACTATGGTTTGGAGAAGCTGTGCCTTGAAAAGAAAGGTCAATTGAGATGGTAGTTCTAGAGTAGTATTTTTTGCACTCCTCTTTTTTTTTTTTTTAAGTTTTATTGGAGTATAGTTGCTTTACAATGTTGTGTTAGTTTCTGCTGTACAGCAAAGTGAATCAGATATACATATACATATATCCACTCTTTTTTAGATTCTATTCCCATATAGGTCATTACACAGCATTGGGGACAGTCCCCTGTGCTATACAGTAGGTCCTTATTAGTTATCCATTTTATATATAGTAGTGTGTATATGTCAATGCCAATCTCCCAATTTATCCCTCGCCCCCCACTTTCCCGCTGGTAATCACAAGTCTGTTTTCTCCATCTGTAACTCTATTTCTGTTTTGTAAATAAGTTCACTTGTACCATTTTTTTTAGATTCCACATGTAAGTAATACCATATGACTGACAAGGGATTTATCTCCAAAATATACAAACAGCTCATGCAGCTCAATATCAAAAAAAGAAACAGCCCAATCAAAAAATTGGTGGAAGATCTAAATAGACATTTCTCCGAAGAAGACATACAGATGGCCAAAAAGCACATGAAAAGATGTTCAACATTACTAATTATTAGAGAAATGCAAATTGAAACTATAATGAGGTATCACGTCACACCAGTGAGAATAGCCATCATCAAAAACCTACAAACAATAAATGCTGCAGAGGGTGTAGAGAAAAGGGAACCCTCCTATACTGTTGGTGGGAATGTAAGTTGGTATAACCATTATGCAGAACAGTATGGAGGTTCCTTAAAAAACTAAATATAGGGCTACCATATGGAGGGCATAGGAGGGCAATCCCACTCCTAAGCATATATCTGGAGAAAACTGTAATTCAAAAAGATACCTGCACCCCAATGTTCAATGCAGCACTATTTACAATAGCCAAGACATGGAAGCAACCTAAATGTCCATCGACAGTGGAGTGGGTAAAGAAGATGTGGTACATATACACAATGGAATACTACTCAGCCGTAAAAAAAGAAAGAAATAATGCCATTTGCAGCAAAATGGATGGACCTAGAGATTGTCATACTGAGTGAAGTAAGTCAGAGTT
This sequence comes from Aethalodelphis obliquidens, assembly GCF_003676395.1. Lineage (NCBI taxonomy): Eukaryota > Metazoa > Chordata > Mammalia > Artiodactyla > Delphinidae > Aethalodelphis > Aethalodelphis obliquidens. Next base: position 57,707,186 of record NW_020837951.1, on the reverse strand, counting down.
CTAGAATCGTATTTACTAAACTAATTCCAGAGTTGGTGCTTAAGGAATTACATGTAGAAAACACTGTCAAAAGAAATCTTTGCACTATGTTTTATTTAACATTTCCAAATGTATTTGACATAGAATCCACTTTTTTGCATGGAATACTATGAAATACTAATGAAAAATTATTGTTCCATAGAACATATTTTGAGAAATGCTACTTTAAGGAATAGTGGAGTTAATAAAAGCTTATATTTGCTAGACTTGACTATGCTTGTGGGTCTAGGGGAGGGAGACTGTGAAGAAGAAATTGAAGATGTAAGACAAAAGGAAAATAGTTTTTGGACCAAAGTTCCAGAGAAAGCATAAGGGGATGAAAACTAAGACATTCCTACTCAAAAGACTGGTTTCTAAACCAATTTCAGCATCAATTGTTGACATTTCATTTTAACAAGGTTCCCAGGAGATGCATTCGTACATTAATATTAAAGAAACACTGCTCTAAGAAAAAGGAATCATGTCAGAGGCCTGAAAAATGTGGGAAAATGTTTGAAACAGCTAGTGTGGGGCTTGGCAGCACAGTCTGGATAGAACCAGTGTTTTGACAGGGAATTGACAAGGGTCCATTTGATACTGATTCTAATCAGTGTCTTGGTTTGGTTGTTATTTAAGTTTCTCCAGTGAAGCTCAGAACTTAAGAGTAGAGAAACAGAATTATGGTTGTGGCCCAGGTTGGGGATCGACAGAGGAGCATTACTGAAGAGCAAGGGAGTAGGAAGTCCTAAAGCAACCGAGAGAGTAGTATTGAAATAGCTGAGTTAGAGGGCATTTGAGGATCCAAAAAAGCCAGAAGGAACCTGATGCTTGTGGGGGGATTAGGAAAAACCTCAAGAGGTGTGAGGTGAGCAAAGTGATAGATAAGGAAGTCAGGTTTGGAAGCGCTAAGTTCTGGTATTTCATTTGTAGAGGAGAGAAGATGAGGAAAACAATGGGAACAGAAAAAGGGGAAGAGATGATAGGAAAAGTCCAACGGGTATAGTTTTTCTGCTGTCTACAGAATTGTCATGCAGAGTGCTGGGTGGGTCAGAATCTCCTCCCTTCTGTAGTTCCAGAGGGGAACTGAGCCAATGTAATCCCCAAATAAGGACTGTTTTTATACTCTTCTAGATTTTATATGTGGCCTTAACCAGCTTATAGTAAGACTCTTGGGTTATGCCATTTTCCATGCTGGCTATCAAGGATCAGTGAACAGAAGTGGGATTACTAGGGTGAAACCAAGTTTCATTTTAGGAGAAACAGTAGAGAACATTCAAACAAAAGTTTCAATGCATAGAGGAGTTTGGTCACAACAGAAGTAAGATAATCAAAGGGAAACTTTATGCACAAGATATTACTACTACTGCTGCTACTGCTGCTGCTGCTATTAGTAGAACACTGACTATTTACCAGGTACTTCTAAGCACCGTGGGTATTTATTACCTCATTCCATCTCCAGAATACCTCTATTAGGTTGGTATCATTAACACATCCATATTGCTAATAAGGAAACTGGAAGATGTTAAGTAATTTATCTGAGGTCATGCAGTTAATAAGAGGTACAGCCAGGATTTGGTCCTATTTCGCTAATTCCAGATTCCATGTTCTAATTCACCTCACTATACCCATCATCTTTATGCAGATGCAGTGACCGTTTTCATCATTGGCATCATCATCACCCTAATCATCATCATCATCATCATCATCATCATCATCATCATCACTAATAGGTCTTATAGAGTGATTTAAAATTTATGAGTTACTACCTTCATATGATGAGAAGGCTTTTAGAGCTTAAATCAATATGTATGGTTTCCACATCCAATTCCTTGCTCTCTACAATCTTGCTCTAGACCAGCAACACCAGTATCACTTGGAAGCTAGTTACTGAATCTGAATCTTAACAAACTTCCCTAGAGACTCTACATTGTTTGAGAAGTTCTAATCTACACTGTTCTATGTTGCAATGTATTGCCATGAAGGACCATTTCTGGGAAACATTGAAATAAGAGTTTTTATTATCAGGGCCTTCCTACTTTGCCCTCTTATAACTCCACTTTCCTCTCCTAGGAAACTACATCAGTTTGAAAGTTTCAGCAGCAAATATCAGAACACCATAAGTGTGATGGGCTTCAGCTACGAGGAAATGAGTTATCTCATATAACAGGATGTCAACAACTCAGAGTTCAAGGCTTACTGATTCAGTGGCTCATCCAGGCCATCACCAAATTCCTTCCATGAACTATGACCTCAAGTTAGTTTCTCTTGGCCATAAAATGGCTGCAGCAGTTCCATGTTTTACCTTCCTTCACAGAAACATTGAGAGGAAGAATTAGGGAAACTTCTTTGTGTCTACTTGATAGATGAGGCTCCAAATAGATTTTTCTCTCATGTCTTACTTGCCAGAATTGGGTTGCTTGTTACTTCCTAAACAAATTACTAGGTAAGGGAAAGGGATTGCATGGACCAGTTTACACTAATCTCTGGGATGGACTGGATGATGGAGAATCAACAAACGTGGTTACTTCAGAATCCAAGTCACCCATGCTGCCACTGGCTTCCAGGAGATTACTGCTCCTATCTGCCATCCTGGTGTCCTGCTTTCTGCCCTCTTCCTCTACCTCCTCTCAGCTTGCTGTCAAGACACTCTTATAAACTCATTCATAAAATATTAATGACCAGTCAGATTTTGCCAGTGTAATCCATCTGAAAAGCGAATCCAATTCCAGGTGACTGTTCCCAGTTGTTTAGACAGCAACATCCCTTAAGTGGAAAGCTGAGTTCAAAAGGCAACTACAGTTAGGTAGGAAAATAATATAAAAATAAAAGAGACTCCCATTGCTTTGATGAAGTTTGGAGTGCCAAGAACACTGGACTGAGAGACCAGCGATAAGGCAGCTAAATCTGGAGAGAGGCGGTGCCCTGCCGATGTACACAAGTCATTTCACTATCTGAGCTTTGGTTCATTCATCTGAAAAGTGATCATACATTGGCCTGGTTCACCTCATACCATGAGGACAATAAATGATAACGCATAGGATGAATATTAGAAAGCAAATATAGAGTGTTATTATTCCTCCAGTACAAAGAACAGTACCTTGCTCTAGATGTTGAATATATATTTGTTGAATGAATGATTAACTGTACTTTCACCTTTGCAAGGAAAGGTATTTAAATGTAACCCAACAGAGCATATTTTACAGTGTCTATCATGCTTAAGTAGCAGGTGTCTAGTGGCCTTTCCAAAGCTCTACAAATCATCCTAGTCCATTTATAATAACTTACCTCTACTCTAGTCATATATGAAGGAAAAGAGCAGCTTTACATTATTTTGAGTAAGGTAAAATACTTATGACATTTCATAAAAAGTTACAGACATGCCCTTCATTTATTTTTTGAAAGTAAAATATTTATTTCTTTGATTACAGAAAGCAGTACTCATTGCAAAAAGAAGGTTGGAAAAAGTATAAGATACAAGTTTAAATCTAATAAAATCCTATCACTCAGGTGTAACCACTAATAAAATCTTGGCCCCTTTAAGCCTGTTGCCTTTAATATTATTAATTTATATTCTTTTCTACCCATATATACACACACATTATTCTATAATAAAAATCATACTACATATGCTGTTTATCAATGAGCTTTTTAAACTAATCAATTGGAAATGTATATATTATCAAATCAGTAAATATAGATAAACATTATCATATTTTATGGTGGCCTGGTAGTTCTTCATGTAGATAACAGAAGATTAATTTAGTCAGTCCTCTGCAAATGGAATATTATGTTTCTCTCCAGAGAGTTTGTTTTTTTCTTCCCAAGGAAGGCAGCACTTACTGTCATTTTTTTAAGAAGCAGGTTTTGGAAAAAGAAATGAGCTTCAGAAATTCTGCTTCTTCCCACCTGAATGACAATGTGGGATGCTATGGAGATCAGATGTTTAGGAGCCAGAGAGATGAGTGGCATCTGACCAAATAACATCTGTGTAATGGCAATTACATCACAGCCATGATCTGAAGTGCTATTGTAGCTCTGAAGAGCAGTAGAGAAACAAACACACATAATGCAGCCAGCCATTAGCCCATCAAGGAAAGCATGCTTATTAGAGCACTACAGAAATAAAGTCATTTCAGAAGGAAAAAAACACACTATTTCCCCCTCATTTGGAACCTTCTCTTTAAACACAAAACTTGCCACAGATAATTTTCAGACATCCTGCTTTACCCTACAGCACCATAATTTTAGCTAGAGAGCAGGAGATTAAATGTAGAGGTTCTCTAATCTATTAAATTCTTTTTGCCTCTGAACATGAAGTGTGAGTTACCAGTTCCAGAGTTTGCCTACATATTTCAATGCCTCTGTCACTCCCAATTGTCTTTATACCAGAGCACGTTCATCTTTTGTCATAAAGGTCTCAAGGAAGCACCAAGTCACACAATAGGTCCCTGCTCTCTGACCCACCAGTCTCCAAAGACCTGATATGCATTTTGTCATTTTGGGGGCCTTCTTCTTCTGCTTTTTCCTACACTAATCATCTTCTCTGACTTTTTCTTCACTTCCTTTACCAGAAGACAGCCAGCATCCTGCTCTCTTTACTCTCTTTCCTACCAAAACTTTCCTTTAAACAGAACCCAATTCATTCATTCACATTACTATTTAACTATTGTGATGATAATGCTATATTACATCCCAAATCTCAGTGGCTTCCATTAAAAACCATTTATTCTGGGTCTACAGGCAGCTCTGCTTTAGGCTGCAGTTTGAGCTCAGGTCTGCTCCACATTTCTCTCATCCTCTTTGGACCAGCAGAAACCCAGGCATGTTCTCCTTGTGGTGACAGGCAGGAGTACAAAAGGACATGTGGTAATATTCCATGCCTTTGATGGTCTTGGCCTAGAACTGGCACACTGTCACTTCTTCCACATTCCATTGGTCAAAGAAAGTTTCATGGCCAAACTTGACATCAAGCTAATGGAAAGAAACTCTACTTTTAAAGGGAAGAACTTCAAGGTCACATGGCAAAGGGTATGGATATACAATTCTACAGGGAGTGCATGAAGAAAAGGGGAACCATGATCTAATGTACCACACATCCTGAGGCTGATAACAGATTGTTGGTCCTTCTTGGGGAAATTTTTAACAGAGGAAACCAGCTTTAAGCCAAATTCCAATGAAATTCTAAACGTGTGTTTACAGAAAGCAATACACTGGAGATGAGAACATTCCAGAGTCCCTTTACAGGAACTCCTTTCCTACTCATAGAGTAGAACCGAAATGATAGTGAGCCAGTGGATAGATGAGAAGTCATCCATCTACTGGGAACCTGAAAGCATGCCCAGAAATAGTCTTGGGTTTGGGATTACAATGGAGGCATAGGTTTAAATCCCACTATTTCAGCTGTGTGACTAATATTCCTAAGCCTTAGTTCCTTCACCTGTGAATGAAACATTAGGAGTAACCAGTTCTTAGGATTGCTGAGGTGACAGAATTAAATACTGTATATAAATTGCTTTGTTTCTAATTAAGGGTCTGGCACATAGTAGGCATATTCATAATTTTCCCTTCATTTATAGTCATCTTTCAGAAAAGAATTACCATGTTTATTATACTCTGAAGAGGAAGTAAACTGCGTTTGTTAAATAATTGATGCAGAAGCACATTTCAGGCTATTCTTTACTTACTTTGTGCATTTCCTGCTGGCTCTGACATCCATTCCATTGAAAATGACTCTAACACAGCCCTCTAACCTGTATAAACATAGCTGCTGGTAGGTGGCTTTTAGATCATGCTAGATCTTGGGGGCTAGAGAGAATGGGTTGAAAATGCAGTGACACTTTACTGTATTCCTAGCAACTAAACTGAGTTAATCCATGCACAGCATTTTTTCGTTTCCAAAGCTGTTATCCATGGCAAATACTGAAAGTGGGAAACTATAGCAGGTTCCTCCTCAAAAACAGTAACCCACTAACCATCACTTTCACTTTCACCAAATCCTCATAAATTATTTTATATCAGTTCAATCTTTAATCTGGTTGCAGCTCTTCCGGATTAAATGAGAGGTTCTTAATGAAATTGACTAGCATAATGCCTAGCATGGAATAAGAGCTCAACAAATCCTTTTGATCCTAGAAAAAAATCTGAAATGTCTAAAATCACAAAAGTCCTCCAAAGGTATGATTACTTGTAGTATAGACATCTGTAGATTATCTCACTTTCAATATTGGGTTGGCCCAAAAGTTCATTCGGGTTTTCCGAAAGATGTTATGGAAAAACCCGAACGAACTTTTTGGCCAGCCCAATACAAAGACCCATGCCCTTTAAATTGGGTAAAGAGGAGCAGAGAGGGAAACAATGTTCTTAAGGCCACAGATCTAAAGAATGGTAGAGTTGGGACTTGAATGCAGGCATTCCCACTCTAAATCCAATAACCTCTCAAAGTCAGCCACTTCTTTACAGAGGTCAAGTTTCTGATTCACTTGTGATAGATCACACAAAAACTACAAAATGGCACAGAACGATTCATGTTCTACCGTCACCCATTTTCAGGATTAGCTCTTTTTCAAAAGCAAATGTGCTTTTTACTTATCAACATAGCTCACTGAGTAGTTAGGAGAGTGTGACACCGATAGAAAGAGACAGGTTTGACAGTATGCTGAATTTGATAAAAATTGTTTTGGATAATCTTGCAGAAGTTTGGGGATCTGGGAAATAACAACTATGATCTACTGATCAAGTTTCTATTTTAGTTTTAAAATATATGCATTTTGTGAGAAACAGAATTCTCATCTTAGCATGCATGTACTTTATGCAAAGAATGGAGTACTAAAAGTTGTGTAAAATAATTTTATAACACAAATTATTATATGCCTATACTGAGGTTGCTTAGACCTTCATAGAATTGATGAATCTTAGAGCTAGCAAAAAGTCCTCAGAACTTTATCCAAAGCTGCATTTTACAGATGAACACTCAGACCCAGAGAAATTAAAGAAGTGCCCTAGTTATAGGTAGGTAGTGATGACTAGAACCCAAGTGTTCTGTCTTCCAGCCGAATGCTTTTTCCATTGTAATACTAGGAAAACAAATAAAGGAACAAAAATCTTTGTGTTAAACTATTTTGAAAAGAAAACACTATTTTTATAAATATTCAATTTTAATGTATCTCTTATTCTGACTCTTGATGTTGTATATTGAATTGCTCTTTAGTAGAATGCATATATATGTCTATACAAATGCATATATCTATATTTATTTTGGTTTCCATGGTAGCTATTTGCTTGCTTCAAATCATTAGATCCTCTGCAGCATGGGCTTATTTTTTCTAATCCCCAACAGTCCCCGACACATTTATGATATTGCCATATGCATACTGGGTACTTGATAAATATTTGTGGTTGCTGATAGAACTGCCCCTGCTGACAAACTACTGTTGGAAAAGCCTGAGGTCTATATTAGAGAGAAGCTTTTCTCTTTTAAACTATCGATTGACTCTTGTGTGACATTTAATAAAACCTTTCCATTACCACTTACATAACAGCAATTAAAACCCTCATCAAATCTATCTTAACTGCTTAGTCTTCCACTGGGGAGCATTTTCCTTGGTAAACATCTGCAATAAAAGGCTATTTAATCTTCATAACTGAAACAGCCAGTTATGGTAATTCGTCTCTTTTATTGTCAGTTTACATTGGAATCACACACAGCTCTAGTCCTTTCAAAAGTACAAAAGAGAGCATAGTTCCTCTAGCAAAAATAGCTAGTAGTGAGGTCCCTGTCACTGGAAGCAGCCATATCTGGCCCAAGTGATCATTTGTTAATAACACTACCCAAAGGATTTCTCAATGGGAGTGAGTTAGACTAATGAAGACCTATGATGCCTTCCAATTAGAGGTTCTTTATTTTTAGGTTCTCCAAGTCTAAGAATGATGCTCTCAAACACTGAGAGAGTGACTCCATATTAAAATCCTGAAACCAGGTTTCAAAAATGGAGAAAAAAATCTCCATTTATACTTCATTTTCCTTTTTAAAATTCTTTGTTTCACTTCATAATAAGATGGGGAAATACTCACTTTGGAGCATTTAAATAAAAATAAGGCAAGACGTAAAATTGTATATGCAATATAATCTTGAAATAATAATAAGAGTAGTAATTTCCATGTATCAAACACAGGCATGAGTCAAGCACCATGTTAGGGGCCCTGGTTGCTTCACTGTCTGTTCATATATTGATCATATGTGTGTCACTGAGTCTTTTCAAATACAGCTTCCTGGGGTAAGTTACATTTAAGTGGAGTCTTTAAACACAAATAGGAGTTGGCCTAATCTAATTGGTGATTTAATTGATGATAAACATGTGTGATAAAATTTAGATTGCTGAGTAGTATTTTCACTTTACAGAGGAGGAAAAAGAGGCTCAGGGAAGTTCAACAAGTCACCCAAGATCCACAGATAGTAGTATTTGGGTTAGTATTCAAATCATGCATATCTTACTTCAAAGTCCACAAGGAGCATTAAAAAAAAAGTGGGGAAGATAACACAATAAAATAATGGTAATGGTCATTTCTTTATACAGTTTGTCTTTATACTTTCTATATAATTTGTGTCTTCTAACCATTCTACAAAGAGCACCTACGATTTTTTTTTTTTAATTTTGACTTTATAGTGCAGTTTAAGGTTCAGAGCAAAACTAACGGGTAGGTACAGAGATTTCTCGTATATACCCTGCCTTCACACATGCGTAGCCTCCTTTATTATCAACATTCCCAACCAGAGTGATATACATTTTTTTACAATTAATGAACCTATACTGACACATCGATAATCATCCAAAGTCCATAGTTTACATTACAGTTCACTCTTGGTGCTGTACATTCTAGGGCTTTGGACAAATGTACAATGACATGTATTCATCATTATCGTCTCATATAGAGTATTTTTTACTAACCTAAAAATCCTCTGTGCTCTACCTATTCATCCCTCCCTTCACCCAACCCCTGCCAAACACTGGTCTTTTGCCTTTTTCAGATGTTATACAGTAAAAAACATACAGTGTTTATTTAACTTTTTCAGATTGGCTTCTTTTACATTTACTTTAAATGTAAATGGATAAAGTTCTCTAGTCAAAAGATACAGAATAGCTGAATGTATAAAAAAAAGATTAAATAATATGCTGTCTACCAGAGAGTCACTTTAGCTTTAAAAACACACATAGACTGAGAATGAAAGGATGGAAAAAGATATTTTAAGCAACAGTAACAACAACAACAAAAAGCTGGGATAGCTAGAACTCATATCAGAGAAAGATTAAAAATGGTACAAAAAATGAAAAAGAAAGTCATTATATAATGATAAAGAGGTCAATCCATCAAGAAGATAGTTATATCAAATATTTATACACCAAACATCAAAGCACCTAAATATATTGAGCAAATACTAACTGAACTAAAAGAAGTATACAGATATATAATAATAGTTAGGATTTGTAATATCAACTACTAAAGTTGGTACCAAGCTACAATTGTTTCACTCTCAATAATGGACAGATCATCCAGACAGAAAATAAGGATGTAAACAGTGGATTTGAACAACATTATAGAGCAAATAAGCCTAACAGAGATATAGAGAACATCCCATCCAATAACAGCAGAATACACATTTATCTCAAGTGCACATTAAATATTTTCTAGGTAGATTATATATCAGGACACAAAGTAAGTCTTAGCATATTTAAGAAGACTTAAATCATAAAGAGTATGTTTTTGGACCACAATGGTATGAAACTAGAAATCAATAAAAAAAGAAAACTAGAAAATTTACAAATACATGGAAATTAAACAATACACACCTGAACAACCAATGCATCAAAGAAGAAAGGATAAGGAAATAAAAAGTATCTTAGAATGAACAAAAATGGAAAAACAACAGACTACAACTTACAGGACGCAGAAAAAGTAGTTCTAAGAGGAAAGTTCATAACAATGAAGGCATACATTAAGAAAATAGAAAGATCTCAAACAACCTAACTTTATACCTTAAGGAACAAGAAAAATAAATTAAGCCCAAAGTTAGCAGAAGGAAGGAAAAATAAACATTAAAGCAGAAATATGTGAAAGTTTGTACCCTTTTACCAATCTCTCCCTATTTCCCCCACCCCCTATCCCCTGGCAACCACTTTTCTACTCTCTGTTTCACTGAGTTCAACTTTCTTACTCTCTTTTTTTTTTTATTTTCAGATTGCACATATAAGTGATACAATGCAGTATGAAGTATTTGTCTTTTTCTGTCAGGCTTATTTCACTTAGCTTAGTGCCCTCCAGATTCATCCATGTAGTTACAAATGGCAGGATTTCTTTCTTTTTTAAGGCTGAATTTTATATGTATATATAACAATTTATTGATCCATTCATCCATCAATGACACTTAGATTGGTTCTATAACTTGGCTATCGTGAATGATGCTGCAATGAACATGGGAGTACACATATCTCTTTTAGATAATGGTTTTGTTTCCTTTGAATATATACCAAAAAATGGAATTGCTGGGTCATATAGTAACTCTCTATTTTTAAAATTTATTTATTTACAATCTCTAAAGGGGTAAATCTATTTTTAATTTCCTCTGGAACCTCCATACTGTTTTTCATAATGGGTATCAGTTTACATTCCCACCAACAGTGTCAAAGGGTTCCATTTTCTCCACATCCTCCTCAGCATTTGTTATCTCCTGTCTTTTTTGAGAATAGTCATCCTAACAGGTGTGAGGTGACATTGTGTTTTTTTTTGGGGGGGAGGGTCTTCTATGTTATATTAAGTGAAATAAGTCATTGTGGCTTTGATTTGCAATCTCCTGATAACTAGTGATGTTGAGTACCTTTTCAATCTGTTGGGCTTTTGTGTGTCTTCTTTGGTAAAATGTTTATTCAGGTCCTTTGCCCATTTTTTAATTGGGTTATCTGCCTACCTATCGATTTATTTATTTATTTATTTGCTATTGAGTTGTATGAGTTCCTTATACATTTTGGATATTAACCCCTTATCATATGACTAATTTGCAAATTAGGTTACCATTTTATACTTTTGATTGTTTGCTGGGCAGAAGTTTTTTAATTTGATGCAGCCTCTCATTTATTTTGCTTCTGTTGCCTTTGCTTTGGGTATTTGAGTATCAAAACCCAAAGCATAATCGTTAAGACCGATGTCAAGGAGCTTTCCCCCGCTAGGTTTTCTTCTAGGAATTTATGGTTTCAAGTCTGATGTTCAAGATTCAAGCTGAATTGATTTTTGTGTATGATGTAAGGTAGGACTCTAGCTTCATTCTTTTGCATGTGACCCAGCACCATTTATTGAAGAGACTATCCTTTCCTCTTTGTATATTCTTGTCTCCTTTGTTTAAAATTTATTGACTACATATGCATGGGTTTATTTCTGACCTCTTGATCCTGTTCCATTATTCTATATGTCTGTTTTTATGCCAATACTATACTGTTTTCATTACCATAGCTTTCTAATATAGTTTGAAGGCAGGAAGTGTGATTCCTCCACCTCTGTTCTCCTTTCTCAAGATTGCTTTGGAAATCTTGTACAGAGCTAGGTTACCTCTTACTATATTTCTCAACTTCCTCCTCTTCTTTCTCTCTTGCTGTAAAACGTACATTCCTAGAGTGTCTATTAGACCAGAATTTTTTAAAAAGTTTAATTTTTCCACTTTAGCTTTTATTTCTATTGATTTTTTACACTTACATAATTTAAATACAAATAATTCTACATCTTCTTCTTTATAAAACAAATAGTTTTTTTAAAAGCAGTGCCCTGACCTATTGTCACCTCTTCCTGCTTCTGCAGATAAAACATTCAGTTGGTAATTCAATCATATTATCAGTCAATAATATGGTATTTGCTTTCATATTCCTAAATGTCATGCTGACACTGCAGCTTCTTGATTCTCGAGTTTAGGTATCATCTCTTAATTTCTTGCATTTGCCTTTCTCCTTGCAAAGGAAATTTTGCAATTCAATTACTTCAATATTTTATGTTTATATTATTATGATCATGTTATTCTCTTTTAAGACCTGAGTCATATGGTCATTTATCATTAATTTTTTTTCTGATCAACAGCTACTATTTCCTGCTGTTAGTATTTGGTTTTTTGTTTGCTTTCTATGTACTTATCATTCAAGGAACTCCAAACTCTCTACTATTTGTGTAAACCTCCTCTCAATACACTGAAACATATTTTCTATTACTTTGATATTCCTAATGATGCCTCATTGGGAGCTTTCTGACCTACTCCAATATGGACTGTTTATGATTTAGACCTGCTAAATCATAAGCACAGCTGTCTTCTTGAGATTTCCCTGCACAATCATCCTAAGGATTTTGCCCTCCTGTCTCTTTTGTTAGAGACAGGAATGTGAGAACATTAAGGAGGAGATTTAGTTATGATAACCCCATCTCTGTCTACCTCTTCCACAACTAATTTTTTGCCTATTCCTGGGCATTTGAGGATTTCTGTGATATAATTTGCTTCTCTGTCTTTCCCTTTGTTGCCTCAGGATTTAGCTTCCTAGGACTGATAAATTAATTATCACTCACACACTATCTTGTTTTATAGCTACAAAATTGTGTTGCTATGTCTTCTTTTCCCTTCTCTTTGTCCTTATGGGTTGCTGCTTTAACTCTTTTTTCAGCAAGGCCATATTATTGGAGTTTGGGGTGAGAGAAGATCTAAATATAAATTTTCAATCTATCTGGCTGAAATATTAGATGAAAATTGCCAAACTTTAAATATTTCCAAAGTTTATCAACTAATAAGAATCATTATTATTATTATTGGCCACACCATGTGGCTTGTGAGATCTTAGTTCCCCAACCAGGGATTGAACCCGGGCCCTCTGCAGTGGAAGCACAGAGTTCTAACCACTGGACCGCTGGGGAATTCCTAATAAGAATCTTTAGAGATTTTGTTAAAACACTTATTCCGGGGTTTTATCTAAGATTTACTAAATTGCAAGCTTCAGGGAAAATGCCAGGGAATTTGTATTGTTAACAAGTGCACAAAGAGATGATATGATAATCTGATTCGTGAAACACCATTTCAAGATGTGAAAAGAAGGAAATTTTCATGAATAATTGTAAGATGTCAGCATAGCCCTCATACCAAAAATACATAAACATTTGCACACACACAGGCATACACTCAAACTATAAGTCACTCTGAATTACAAACATACATTCAAAATTTCTAAACAAGTATTAGCAAATTGAATATAACATTATAATAAAAGAATAATAAATTATTACCAACTTATGAATCATCAAAAAATTGCTAGAATGTGTCAGGATTGGGGAGGTTTTTTTCATGTAAATCACAAAATGAACCTTTTAAAAAATATTTATGTAATGATCTCAGTACATGTTGAAAAGCATCAAGTAATAGTCAACATGCATTTCAGATAGTTATCAAACAACATCCTTCTAGGAATCACACACACACACAAAAAAGTCCTTGACCAGATTAAGTGCTAGAAACTCACAAACATCTTACTCAATGAGCTAATAATAGAACCATTTCCATAGAAATCAGGAAAAAGGCAAAGACATCATTATCTCTACTATTGAATATAGTTGGAAGCCTTCCTCAATGCAATAAGATAAAATAATAGAGGAATACATATTGCAAGAAAAGAAACTAGCCTGTCATTTTCTACTTAGAAAATCCAAGAGAATCATCTGAAAAATAATGAGAATTCATTTAAGTGGTGTCTGCATACAAAATTAACATTTAAAAATTCAACAGAATTCTTAAATACTTACAGTAGTTAACTAGAAAATAGACAACAGATTGACGAACAAATGAGTAGTCAGAAACAGTACATGATAAAAGTAGCAGTTCAAATCAGCAGAGAAATAATGGAATATTCATAAAATTATTTGGAAAATATGTTCTTTTAATTTAGGAAATTCACATCCAACAAAATATAAAAATGTGCTTAGTCTATAACTAAGAAATTCTTGAAAGAGATATGTATGTGACTAATAAACATATTTAAAAATTAAATCTCATTAAGCATATTTTAAAAGCATATTTTAAAATCTCCAAGATATATTAAAATTATATTTCCCTCATTGAGAAATACAAATTACAATACCAATCAATTTTTTTGTCATTCACATGGGCAAAAGAATTTTCTAATCTGACCCTATCCTGTGTTTGTGAGAATGGTGGGAACAGCACTGGGATATATTTTTCTGCTAACACAGAATTAAAAAACCCACTTGAAGGAATTTGGCACCATCTTCCAAAATTGAAAATACTTAAAACATTTACTCAGGTGTTCCATTTCTAAGAATCTCTCACATAGAAACACTCTCATATAAGCACAGAAAACTATGTCCCAAAATGTTAATTGAATAATTATTTTTAATGGTAAAAATATGTGGAAAATAGACTAGACATTAATCACAAAGGAAGCTTGAAATTGATATGCACATAACTATGGCTGTGTAATTCTTTAGAGGAATGATATATGTACTATCATGGAAAAAGCTTCAAGACATTCTAAGTAAAAAGAGCAAATCACAAGGATACATAAAATGATATCATTTAAAACAGAACTAAAGGGTTATACATGGAATGATTAACAGAGGTTACCTCTAGTAAGAGGAGTGGGAGTTAGAAAGTGATATTTATCTCTGTGTTTTCTATGTTTTACAACAAGATACAATATCTCTTATATTACTTCAGAAATTATTTATCTACAAAAGTAGTCTTAGTTTCTGAAATTCATTAGATGCTGTTATGAGAATTTTCTCTTAAAATATTGGTCACTGTAGTTCTTTTTTTTTTCTTCGTCTTTATCTAAATGGGAATGTGGCATTTGAATTCTGCCTCAGCTCCTGTTGATTTGACAGAACAGAAGGAAAATAGTCTTCTTTTACTTCATGCCTTCTCAGATCTGCCAAGTTGACTATCTTTTCTGTCCTATTGGTCCTTATTCACGCTCTCATTTCCTGAGAGATCCCTACCCTAGTTTTCTCTCTTGGCCAATTAAAGCTTTTATCAAACAGAGAGAATGAACACCTATATCTGTGTGACTATGTGCTGTTTTTTCTGAGTATTTCGAGATAAACCAGATTAGAGGATACTTTTACTTTATAATGGGGTAGAGGGGAGGCGGTAAGAGAGCTCCCTGAAGAGGAGGTCTTCCTTGGCCTTGCTTCTTGGCATGAGCTGTGAAGTTTTACTTCTTAGGACAACTATAAATTTAGATGCATGTCCACTAGCCTTTCTTTTTCCTTTTATTTTTTATTTTTATCATTTTAGCCTTTAAAAATGAAACCCCAACAACTTCATAGGCCAGATCTGGCTGGGTATGGCTTGTAGCAAAACATAAAAAGGAGGAGAAGGGAAAAAGCCAAACAAAAGAGTAAAATAGTATTACAAATGTTTGGATATAGGTAAAAAATAAATCAAATAGGTATTCACACTTTAAAGAGTGCCCTGAATGTTTCTCTACTGTAAACCCTTCATAACAGATCAATACTGTTTACACCACTCACTCACAGCAAGCAGTAAATGTCTTTCACCTCACCTGTTTCTAACCATTTAACATCGTTAAAAAGATGGCTAAAAACGTCAATTGAGGTGACTTCTCCTAACCTGAAAATGGGTCAGTTAGCCTTGGTGACATTCATTGCATGAAACAGGACCTAGAGAAGGAATGGGGGAGGGAAAGTCACAAAATGAATGTAAATGTATTAGTTTTCCAAGTTCATGAAAGTTAATCTTTGTTGACCTTTGTTCAACAAAACAAGCCGACAGAGGGAATGAAAATTCTGCTCTTATACTGTATCTCTAACTTGTTTGATATATTTGTACTATGGATTGCCTAAAATATTGATTATGCTGTAAGTATATCAAGTTAAACAATAACTCTGAACCTCCAGCCCTGGACATTTGTCATGTCAAATCTCCTCAGTGGCAGTGGAAATTGGTGATCAATGCCATTATAAAAGGAACAGATATTCATTTTTAATAAACATGGCAAGGCTGAAACGAGGTAATTAAGTAGAAATAAATTAACTTCTGCTCTATTGTAAGGGAAAAACCTGCCAGGATTGATTGCTGCATTCATTTAATTAATGTTTCAGGGCAATTCAGAAGTAGTAGAAAGACTGAGGATTGGCACATGCTATATAACATTCCAAAAAGGGAATGGGGATATTTTAGGAGAAAAAAAATTGCTTTTTATCAAGTCTCACATTGCCTAAATTAATTGCTTCATTCTGGCAACACGATGTTTGTTGGAGTGGGTTTTACACTCTGGAACCCCAAACCCATTTCTTCTATGTAACCTGGCTAAAGAAAGGAATGAAACATGAACTTTTGGCCTGGGCAAACTATGGCTGAGTTGATGCCTCTTTCAGTTTGTGACCGTGTTCACTTTCCCTAAGGCCCAGTGGGAAATGTGCCGAGTACTCCCTTGGCAATTTGGCATCACTGCTGGCTCCCTGGAATTCACTGCTGCATTGCAGTGCAGAAGCTGGGAACTACATTTCCTAGAATCCCCTTCCCCTTATTGTTCCAGGTTCCAGTCAGCCCATAAGAACACTTGTAGAAGAGCTGGAAGGTGTTAGAAAAAGAGAGGCCAGTATGCTGCAGGCAGATTTATGGGATTAAAGCAAATTTCCAGCTAATCCTGCAAAACCATCCATTTTACTCTTGTAAACTACATAAAAAATTTCCCAGAAATTCTTAAGATCTGCAGCGGCTTATAAATAAGCTGTTGAGAATCGGTCCACTTCAGGACCAAGAGGCTCTCTGGTACTCCCTGTCCTTTATTCCTCTGTGTTTCTCAATAATTGATAAGACTAACCTCCTTTGTTAAAACCCTCACACTTGGAATACATAGAGTTGCTTCTGTTTTCCTTTGCAAACTCCCTTGACTGATATACCATGGTTGAAATCATCTTTGGATCATTGGAATGGATGTTTTTCCCAGTAGTGATACCTACTTCATCCAGAGCTGAGCATTCTCTTGGATGCAAAGCTAGAATTACAAATACCAGAAACGTTCTAAGTCTGTCACCTTGGTGAGTCTGACATGATATGACATTTAATTTTGTGATTAATAAAGATCACATGATACCAATCAACATGAAAATCTTCGTTACATATAAGAGATGCCTCTGTCTGAACAGTCAGAGTAAGGGGCGGAGAGCTGCGAGGGGCAGTGATATCCTGAGGGGAGATGCAAAGGAGTATTCAGGAAGAAGACTGAGATTATGGAGGGTGTGTTTACCATGTAACGAAGATTCTAGGTGTGACAGAAGAAAGCTAAGAGAGGAGAGGAACCGTGAACATCTGGCTCAACAGAAAGGAACAGAGCAGAAAGGAATAGGAGTAAGAGGCAACAATGGGATGTGAATCATGAAATAGCTGGTACAAAATGTTATCACTAAAAATCAGTGTGGTTGACCCTCTTCTGTTAAAACAGTCTTACTAAATGAAATGGTAGCAAGATTTTATTTGTTTATTCAGGAAATACTGAGCATTTTCTAAGTTCTAGTAACTGTGTTAAATGGAAGGTTTATAAAGCTAAACAAAAGTTATTATTCTTTTTGAAAGTGTTCTCCAAAGAGTGAGGGGTTATAAAGAGCCAATGTAATTCCAACTGGATTGTACCACTTCAACTGAACCTAGAAATCATATCCTGTTCAAAGGGAAAATTTTTTACACATTCAGCATCGAAACACTCCAGGTGTTCTCAAAGTTCTTACACATCCCTGCTGATCATCTGTGTTGCCCACCACATCAATACTGAATGTCTTAGTTAACACTCTTGGTTGCAAGCAACAGAACCAACTCAATTTAGTTTAAGAATAAACAGGAAATTGTTGGTCATCTATTGAGTACTACAGGTTGGGTTCTCCAGAAGGAGATATTGAGGTGGAATTTGGCACATAGGAAATGTCTTAGGTATTCTAGCAAAGTGTGTGTGTGTGTGTGTGGCTGGGGTGGGGGGTGGTGGTGGAATGAAAGCAGATATGGTTAGAAAGAGAAATTATGCACTCACTGTGATCAGAAAGGGATATGGGTCATCCTGGAAACGGCAAACTTTGGGTGAGGCAGCTCTCTGCAGCCAAGGCAAAGCCTGAAGGCGCTGACCACATTCTCAGAAGTTAGGGGAGCAAGCCTGTTCCTGAAGGGGGATGTAGGTGGCACACCTTTATGGCCATCACACTAATTATCTTGTGTTGTCCAAGAAAAAGAAAAATAATCAGGTCTTCCAGAAGACCGGGGACTTGGGCGACTCTGGACTATTGTAGTAGCATTTTGTGGACTTCATTTCTACATCTCTGCTTTTAACTTTATTAAGATTTCAATGTCTAATCCTTTTGTCTCCCAATCCAGTTCCCAAAAAGAGACTTTGGCTGGCTCTGATTTGATCAGGTAATCAACGATGGGCCAATTCTTTGCAGTCAAGGTCCTATAGTGCAAACATGGCCTCCAGGACCCTGTTAGTAGATAAGTGGTGGTGTTGGTGGTGAATTAGTTCTCAGGAAAGAGAGAATGGCTCATGGATTGGGAAGACACCTCAAAAAGTAATCATGTAATCAGTAGCCACTGAAAGTGTTTTTTAAGTCTCTTACATATCACTTATGCTGGGGACTACTATCATTCAATACCCTAGGATCTTTGTTAAAGGAATGAAATTTGTAACACTTGCTCTTGCCCAAGCTTATCAAAATGTGTTGGTAGTATCTCTCACCCGCCAACATTAAGCATAGTTAGCTTGGTATCTCTGTCACTTGCATATATTTCCTGGTACAGATTCCAGGACAAGATGCTTAGATTCTAGGTATGACAGTACATTTTCATGATGAATCATTGTGAGCAGTCCCCAGAAAATAATATAAGGTATCCATGATGATACCTAAGTGAGGCTAGAGAGAGGGAGAGAAATGTGAGCCAGGAACTTAGTGTTACATTCTTTCTTTATTGCTTTAGACATTCATCACAGAAATGTAAGATGGGACTACTGCAAAAACAAAGGAAGAGCTATAAGCCTTCTTAGAGCTACTCAGTTTCTAAATGTTTTACAAGTACATGAAATGCTACAATTACTGAAAAATTTCCTGCCCTACTAGATAAAGGCAAGAGATTGATCAGCAGAAATAGAGAAGACTGAAGATTAAGTAGTCCTTGAAGTCTGAGTCTTTGCTAGAACGTATTGATGAATAGAAACCACTGCCTTTTTTTTTTAAGCCATGGATAATTCACTTTATAGTGTTGAGGCTGTGTTCCCTATGAAAGGCCAGATGGCAGAGACACACCAATTATTTACTCCTCAAAAATAATGTCACTTATAGCATGAGAATACACGAAAAGCCCATCTATCAAAAGTTATCACCTCCAGGCAGTAATGTATAGATTAAATACTCTGATGGTCCTTCCATTATAAAACTATACTAGATTTGGACAAAGTAGGATTTTTAATGAATTGCTAGAGCTAAATAAGAATAATCTCTAAGTGACTAAAAAAGTGAGGTTAAATAAAGGTAGTTGTAATCTTTTCAAGCTTGTGCAAAAAGGGGCGAGATTACCCTAAAGGCAACTGCAAATATCAACATAGCAATGAGGGGTAAGGTTGGGGGCACAGGGAGAAGACTGTGCCTGGGGCCAGCAAAAGATGGAAAGTTGAGTCTCAGAATCCTATCTTAAGCCTGGATCCGAAGGGGCTAAAATGTTTCCCACATTCCCATATGTTTTATCATCAACATAATGCTAGATATTTACAAGATAATTAGTCAGTTGGTCACACCACTAAGTGATGCAAGCACCCTAAATTTTTTTTTTCTTTTCTGTAGCCAGAGGAATAAAGCAAACTTCACCCTAAAACCAATCACTTTACAAAGCTTTGAAAACGCAGAAAAATGCAAAGGCAGAGAGTGGAAGCAGTGAAGTTTACACTGATGGAAGGAAAAGGATGGAAGGAAAGTGTATTGGTTTTTGTAAGAACAAAAAAGACTAAGAAAGAAAATGTGATTCCATAGAGTGATAACATATTTTGGCTGGAATTAAGCTATTGTTCCTCAGCTTCAAATCCACCCCTCTCTCCCCTGCTTTGGTGATACTAGGACTGAAACTCTGAAAGTCATGTTTCTCCTTTGCCAGCTGGGACCCTGTTACAGTTCATCAATAAAGAATGTAGATGGACACTTGCAGGTAGGAGAAGAAAGAAGGGACTTGTGTTTTCCTGTTTGCTTTCTGTGAATTCCAGTAGAAGCTGTTGATCATAGTAGTGCTTCTAATACTCACAAGCCAGTCTTGTTATGCTCCTCAGAGATATCAACAGCAGTCAGCCACACATCTGGCTCAGAGATTTGAGTCCCAACTCTGTAGGATCCCTCCTGTAAGCTCAGACTCTCTACCACCAACTAAGCAGCACCACTTAGAGTAGATTTGAGTCTCAGCTACATGGTTTGAGTAGATTTGAGTCTCAGCTACATGATCCTCTAAGCTTCTAAGTTTTCATTATTCCAAACTCTCCTCTTTGTGCCTCCACCTCTAGGGAGTGGTAGCTGCTTCCTGCAATTCCACTCTCATGAAACCTTATTATTCCATTTTTGTCTATTCAATTCTAATTAATGATTCGTTACATTAAATCCTCTCCATTGAAATAACTGGTGTGGCTTCTGTCTCCTGACAAGATCCTGATGAATACATATATGGGACTCCTTATTTCTTAAACCAACTATTTTCATCCTTATTTTAATCTTAGTGAAAGGTGGCCAAACACCTCAAAGGTCAAGCAATTTGAGGAGTAAAATGATAGAGCGGGGAGCACGCAAGGAAGAGAAGGGAGTCATAGGCTTCTCTACTTTCTGGGCTGTGAGGTGTGAAAGAACATGATATAGCTGACCTCAGCCCCTGCTCCCCAGCAACCTGAAATAACAATTGCAATCTTGATTTTAATGAGCTCACCACTGAAAATCAATCAGCAGTTGAGATCGAATGTTGAAACAAAACAAAACAAAACAAACCCAAGCTATCAGCACTCACATAAAAATTCTGTCTTCTTTCCTGTTGATGTTTCCATTTGCCAACTATTTAAAAATGAGACTGCAGTGAGCAGCAGCAATTGCTTTATATTCAGTGCCCTTAAATGAATGTTTGATATAAAGGGAGATTAACTGCATATAGTCTTTTTCTGTCCGTGGTATTAAGCATGAGGTTTCAGTTCTGCACCACGCAGTGAGGGAAATGCACACATAGAACGTTAGGGCTGAAGCAATGACTATTCCATCTCTGAGGACTGTTCAGGATGATGTGCCTTCCTTCTGCTCTATATGGAGAAAGAGCTGTGTGCTTCCGGGGAGGAGTGGGCATAGGACAGGGTGCCAATTCAGACTCTCTTGAAAAGCCTAAGGTATTCACCTAGTCATCACTGCAGTATACTTCAAAGGCTAGGTACACCAGACTGCACACCCAGATAAGAGGTTACAAGGATATCTGACATATTTTCAGGGCCTAATTGATGCCACAGCTGAGAGTGCCTCAGGGTAATTCTTGTGCTAAAGTAGGCTGGCCAAGTTGTAAAAAGATTTTTTTTTTTTCTGGTACGCGGGCCTCTCACTGTTGTGGCCTCTCCCATTGCGGAGCATAACGCTCCGGACGCGCAGGCTCAGCAGCCACGGCTCACGGGCCCAGCCGCTCTGCGGCATGTGGGATCTTCCCGGACCGAAGCACGAACCCGTGTCCCCTGCATCGGCAGGTGGACTCTCAACCACTGCACCACCAGGGAAGCCCCGGATATTTTTTTTTAATGTATCACTAGTTGGTTTGTTTCCCTGATAAATGTTTCTTTCTCTTGTGTTTTTATCTTCTTGTTCTGGCAATTGTCAGGTAAAACTTAGATGGCATCCAACTTGAGAAAAGAGAAAGGAGTTTTTAGTTCATAGGTAAGATGAGGATGATCAGAGAGAAAGAGAAGAAAGTAACTCTGATAATAAGAAAAGTAAAGGGATGTTGCTGTGGATGCCATTGAGACTCTAAGAAATATTCTTTAAGTAAATTGTATTTTGAGCGTTAGAAACATGAAACAGAAAATCAAATGTGAGGGCACTACTCATTGCTGTTCAGTTGTTTTTTAAGGAACTCCTAGGCTGTTCTAGAAGATGATCGATACTGGCCTCTATCCAATCACCACACAGGCATGATAATGACACTGTCCCTTGTCCTGATGCTAGTGGTACATTGCTGGCTCTGGAGCAAATCACTTGCATCTTAATGTGCAAACATAGTTGTCTTTTAAAATACTGGATCTACTGGGCAGGAAAGTTACCTACCCACTTGATTCACAGAAAAGAAGGTCAGATTTGCTCTGACATAAACATCTATAGTGAATGAAAGAGAAAGAAAAACTAACTTAATAGACATTTTAATAAGTTTGCAGATCTATAATGGCTACATTGTTCCATATGATGGTCTGCTACGGGCTGCATGTTTGTGCCTCCCCCCACCCCACCCCCAAATATTTATGTTGGAATTCTAATGCTCAGTATGATGGATTTAGAAGGTGGGGCCTTTGGGAGGTGATTAGGTCCTGAGGGTGGAGCCCTCATGAATGGGATTAGGGCTCTTATAAAAGAGATCGCACAGAGCTCCCTAACCCCTTGATACAATGAGGAGTCAGGGATCCAGAAGAGGGCCCTCATCCAACCATGAACTGTGAGAAACAGACTTCTGTTGTTTACATGATACCCAGTGGGAGGTATTTCGTTAAGGCAGCCTGACACACTAAGACATGGTCTCTCTTAATTTTTTTTCTTCTCAATAATTTTGAGCAAGTTTAACAGAAGATTAGTGGGTATGTTTGTGTTTGAGATATTAGGAAATAATTGAAATAGGTGGGCTATATCGGTGTCTTTTAAGGTTTTGAAACTATGGATAAGGATACTCATTTGATGCTCGGATGATGTTACTGTAATAGGTTATCAAATTCACCTCTTTGACATATATTGAGCACCAGCTATATACCAGACTATGCTTGGTGCTAGAGATATAGAGATAAAAGACTGCCTTGAAGAATTTTAGTTTAGTATGGAGATTAAAAAACCTAATCCTAGCAATGACAAATAATAATTGAAAGCACACCATGCTGTGAGAGTTCAAGAATGGAACATGTGGGTGTTGGAATGGGTGGAGGGGAAGAGATGAGTTAATAATGAAAGAGTTCCTGGGGGAGGAAAAAGGTGTTTAAACCAAAGGGCAGAAGATGAGAGATGAGACAGAGAGGTAAATGAGCAATAAATAGGACTAAGAAGTTACTCTCGGTTTCGCCCTGTCTCCTTTCCTGGTTCTGTGCTTTGCTGACCCCATTCATAGTTTCTCTATGTTCCCCCCCGCCCCTCATTACCATCAGGCTTACTCTTCCCAGAACTAGGACATCAATTTTGCATTCACCAGAGAGTCATACAACACCTCACGCCCTTCCCAGATAAATGAAGTCCTTGGGGGAATGGCAAAACACTTTGTAGGGGCAAACTCATTTTGAAACACCTTACAGGATTTTCTTAGGTTCCTTTGAAGAAAGTTGCACTAGAAATAGAAGCATATCCTTGGACATAGTGAATCTATTTCTAGGAATCCATCCTACATAAATTAGGATACATAAATTTTATACATACACAGATATAGAGACATAGACAGACAGACAGACACACACACACAGCACACTACATATATGGTATATATATGGTATATGCCTACTGAAGATTTTGTCCTGGTTTCTCTGCATCTTCCCCATCTCCACCTTCCACTGAGATCATCCTTTACTAGAACAGTTCTTTTGGTTTTTAATGGTATTGAATATGGAGGTTGAGGGGAATGAGAAGAAAAACAAGAAACAGATAAATAAGGGTAGAGGAAGTACCTTAGAAAGGAGTTTTGAAGAATTCTCATTTTTATAATGAAAAGAAACTATGGATCTACTTATGTAGATTTAAAGGTATGTCTACCCATATGCACTGATGCAGTTTCTTCAAGATATATGTATTCATAAAATGCATTCATACATACATAGAAAAAAGCCTGGAAGGATACCCTCAATACTGCTAACCTTTATTCTAAGGAATGCAACTGAAGTAGTGGGCAAATTTTCACATTTTACTTTGTATTCTTTTAAAATAAGCATGTGTTAACTTTGTAATTTGACAAAACCATAAAAATTTTTAAAAGAAAGGCATAGATTCACAGTACTAAAAAAAAAAAAAAATCTGTGGCATTCATTTTGCCTCTACAAAAAATCATAGATGCCTAGAGCTGAAAGGGAGCCCAAGAGACCACCCAGCCCAGACAGGGCTGTGTCTAGCCCATCCAGCAGATGGTTTCATATTCTTTTCTTTATTTTCTCTGGGAATGGAGAGATTCCCATGGTAGTCTATTCTTGGGTTCAATTATCCTTCCTCTCTTGAAATTTCCACTTCTGAAGAAATCGATTCCCAAAGGTAAAAGACATTGTTAGTAAAGGATTATTTTTAGCTATTATTCTGAAGCATATGGGTTGAATGATGATGGGTAAAAATTTCAAATACCTGATACATTTGCCAAGAAGAAATTATCTGTTGAATGACTTCTGAGTGACCCAGTATAAGTCATAGCATCTGAGATATTAGCATGTCTTACAGGGAAGAATCTGAGTAAACTGGACAGGTTTCTAAGTATGACTTAAAGAAAGAGGTCTCCAGAGTCTTGACTTGGTTCTATCATATCCTGGATTCTCGAGTATTCTACCACCTCACAATGGGATGAAAACCAGCTGCTAATTCTAATCCAAGAAAAGTTTACAGATAAATAATTTTAGATATGCAAAATCGTACAACTTGGGAAAGAAACAAGAACTCATCATCAAATTCCCTAACTGTATTCCTTAAGACTAGCTTCCAGGGTCTTTTTCTACTTCCCTCTATATCTAGAAAATATGAGAACATTTTCTGCCCAGAACATAAATACTCCAAGAAAGCCATTTCTAGCATATTTGTTGCCATGTCCAAATAAGAAACAATGTTTTAAAGATGAAGAGAAATCTAAAATCATTGGGGTCACTTTAGAGTTGATCTTGATTAAGATTATACTCATTCTGAACCTAGTCTTCTTTTTGGTTATTCTCATAAAAATGGCAGCATCAGAGGTGTCTTGTTGAATGATTCATTTTGTAGCAAATAAAAACACCTCTCAACCATGTGGTGTCAGGAGTTGTAACTCACATATACTCTAAAGAATCAATTATTTGCTAATATTGTATGAAGACTGGAACGCATTTCAGGAGGTTTACTATTGGCATGCTTTGTTACTAGCTCTCTCCCACCTTAGTAACCTAACTTACATCTATGCACTTTAGATAAATATGCCAAATCTAAGCTGCAGGCAAACCTTTCAACACTGACCACTCAAAAGAGTTAGCTATTTTCAATTAATGTTTAGGTAAAATGAATACAATGCTTACTTAAGGAGATACATCATGTGTTAACTTTTATTACTTTAAGGAAACACCTTCATTCTAAAAACTTATTATCCTATTAGGAATATAGTTCAATATTACATATTTCACATGATGAAACAAAAGCTACATAATATTGCTTCACATTCTGAATAGATAAATAAAAACACAAGCCTTGGGGCTTAGTAGAATTGAAACTGACCCTTAAAGTTGGAGGCCTAGGAAGTTGCAGCCTCAATTTTTTGCATGTTCAGTCATTATATTCTGGCCAGGAGGTGGATGGTGAGGTCAGATGATTAGTCAATAAAGCCTTAGAAGTGTTAGTTACGAAGAACTACGAGGATCTCCCGTACAACTTTTTATTCCATATAAAACTACTTTTCATTCACTAGCTCACAGGTTCTCCACAGGGAAGGGAAAAGGACAATTTTGCCCTTTGGGGGCATGTGGTAACATCTGGAGATGTCTTTTGTCACAACTTGAGGGGAGTGGGTGCTCCTGGCATGTGTTGGGTAGAGGCCAGGGATGATGCTGAACATCCTACCATGGATGGCACAGCCCTCACAACAAGGAATCCAGCCCAAGACGTCAATGATGCTGAGGTTGAAAAATCCCGCATTACCACGTTAATCTTTCTGTTCCTTGAAAAATCCAAGGCCTTTCCACTTGCTCTTCTCTCTCCGTGGAAGGCTTATCCCCTGGATCCCACTGCTGCTTGGAATCTCTCCTCTCCTCTGCTCAAATGTCACACCTCAGAGGGTCTTCAATGCACCCCAATCCCAGTTCCCACACCCCAACTCCCCATTCCAGCCAGTCTCTACTACATCTCCCTCTTTGCTTTTCTTCATGCCATATTCTATTTATTACTGTCTTGTCACCTCTATTTCTATTGTGGAAAGAACCATGCCTGCCACATAAGCATTTGTAGTAAAAGTGAATATATACTTGTTTATATTTATGTTTATTCACATTCACACTTGGGATTATTTAGCTAAGACATTATCTAGGAGTAATACTTACAGCCACAATTTATTGTGCACTTGCTATGGGGTAGACACTCTTCTAAGAGCTTTGCGTGGATTATCTCATTTAATCCTCACAACAACTTAATCAGGGAAGTATTCTAACAATTTCTATCTTACCAGTGAGGAACCTGAGGGTGTGGTAACTTACCAAAGTTAAGCAGTTAATACGTGAATAGGCAGAGAGTCCACCTTGGCAATGACTGTGCTTTGAACCAGGGAGACTGCTCAAGCTCCTTCGTCATTAAATACGAGCCAAACTTTGTTTAAGAGACACAGCTGGATTTCCACATTTTTCCATGCGGGTGACCAAAGCCATAATTTTCTTCAATTCATTTCAATTCAAGAGAAGTTTATTGACAATCTTCCAGGTGTCAATGCTGTGACTACTACTCAGCTACTGAGCACTCAAAGACGAATACTCTCTCCTGATAATAAGCACACAGATCTCAATCGTTCTTTGGCAAATGACAACCCACAATGCTGGGTGGTCTCAGAGTCCTCTTGCAAAGAAAAGTTGGCCGAATGGAACTGTCCTGCTCTTTCACTGTATCTTAATGCCATTAACATATACAAAACGTACATATTGTGTATGGCTTGGTGAAACAGTTTATATATAATGGACCAATCTGAAGTGCTGAAAGAGCAGAGTTTGCACTTAAAAATGCTGCCCATGTCTTGGGTCCTTCACATGCTTTTTAAGTTAAGAAAATTCTCTCTCTTAACCTTTTATAAATGCAGTTCACAATTATATTGAATAAATCCACAGGCTGTTATTTGGAAACATAAAACAGGCACATGAACAAATTCACAGCAGGGTAACAATTTTCTTTTTCTTTTAACCTCTTGCAAATGTCAACTCGCCATTCCCCAAATTGCTCTTAGGAGAAAATAAAGGCGATATAGTTTTAAAACACACTCTAAGTGTGCTTGCTGTCAGGAGCGGAGCCATCTCGGCTTTCTCGGTTGTTTCTCTTCCCATTTCAGAATAACCTGCTTGGAAGGTCCTTGCCTTCAGCCGGAGAACCCAGGTGTGCAGGAAAGATCAAGCTATTTTCCTGACCACATGAAAAATCTTCCAAAAATGGAAAAGAAAAATTACATGTGACCACCCCATCCTATACAATGACTCCTGGCAGCTATAAAGTATTTGAACCTAGAATTTACCAAACTTTCTTTCTCCTTCTCATTTCAAACAAAAGAAATTGATGAAACACAGTCATAGAATATCACACATGGACTTTGTTACTATCGGATATTCCTTATCAGAGATTATCTATTCCTTCTTCCTGCTTCAAGGAAAAAACTATACTATACATTTTGTCTTAAAATTCTCTGAAAACATATTGCTTTAACATACCTTTATTGTATGCCCCTCCCATCCCTCCAAAATCTAATAGCTCTTATTACCAGAAGGGTGATTTTTTTCTTTAGTCAAGATGAAATTCTTCTACTATTTAATGCAATTTCTCTGTCTTGGGAAAAGATGGATAACTATAATAACCTCTCTTAGCAAAGTACCTTCAGTCAATAGCAGTGGATATTTTTGTAGTGCTTTAGATGTTTACAGAGGACTTTCACATACACTGTCTTATTTGAGAGTCAAAACATCTCGTCTCATTGTAGACATGAGGAAATTGATATCCACAGAGGAAAAGGCCAAGTAGTTAGTATGCAACAGAACTGGAATTCAACTTGAGTTATTTCTGGCTTTCTTCTCTTGAAGAAAAATGGAACTTTCATTTGTTTTAGTGGGTAATATTATGACACCATTTTCTCATTTCCTAAGGTTCTTTTTGAAATTTTACCAAATATTCCACATTTCTTAAATTATGCAGAGATGATTCCGGACATTGTTGAGGATAATGGGTGATGAATTCCTACAAATTTACACTCAGTGTGTGTGTGTGTGTGTGGCAGGGGAGGGCAGTTAGCCCACAGTACATTCGTGGTATAAAATGACAGTTCGTAAAAATGACCCGTCTTCTGTTATTATTTAGTCATGTAACCTTGGCAAAACACCTCACTCTTGGGACTCTGGGTCCTCATCTAAGAAGTGAAGTGAGAAGTTCAGAGTCACTGGTTGTGAGAAGTGAGAGAGACTTGAAGACCAGGTGAGCCAACTTCTTGGACCTGATTACCAGTCTATAAAGACCTGCTGAATTTCACTGAATTTGATTTTGCCTCTGAGCAAAGAGGAGCCTGGAGAAAGTGAAAAACTGACCAGTCACACAGCAAGAAGACTACAGGATTCTGACTCTTGGTTCTTGGTTTGTACCCTATAGTCATACTTTCGGATCTCTAAGGACATTGCTCCCTTTAAAAACCTATGATTATTAAATGTTTTCTGTCTAGCTAGCCATTCTCTAAATTACATTCTGCATGTCTCTCCTTAAACGTCTTACTCATTACTGGTCTGCAATGAACTCTCAGGTGCTTTCTCAGACTACAACTTTATGTTGATACATACATTTTTTTTTAAATTTCCAAGGTGTGAATCATTTATCCCTACTTAGGACTAACAATAAATCCCAGACATTGCTACTTCTCCTTTAAAGCCCTACCTAAATTATTTTAGAAGTTTATTATGAGAGGAGACCTAACAAAACATTTAAGAGAGCAGGCTTATCCCAATTTCTAGTTTTATCAGAGAGTTAATCAACAGCAACATGCTGCCTTTTCCAATTCATTCATTCATCCAACAGTTTACTGTAGTTTTTAAGAGACCAGTTCATATCTGCCACTTTCCTTCAGTTTAACTTTGGGCAAATTATTTACCAAATCTAAGCCTCAGTTTCCTGATCTGTAAAATTAGGAATATTTGTAGGGCCTAATCATGGGATAGGTTTTAAGGAAAAACAGAAATAATACATGTAACAGACTAGGCATAACAGAAGGTTTCATAGAAATTGCTCAGTAAATACTGACTCATGAATAAAGGACAAATATTTATAAGGTATCACCTGTAAGACTGGTGCTGTGCTAGGCACTTAGGTCACAATTATGGACAATGTGGACAATATTTATTTTCCAACCTGGAGGAACTCACAGTCTAGCAGTGAAGACAGACATGGAGTCATGTGGTTGTAACGAAGAGATATATGTCCTATCATGAAGGGAGCACCAGGACCCATGGTGACATAAAGAAAAATGTGACCATCTTGGCTCTGGGGAAGTCAGAGAAGAAGCCTTGAAGGGAGAGTGTGTTGGTCAGATAGAGGGGAAGGAAGCTATGATCAAAGAGCAATGAGAGGCCAGAGCATAGGACATATGGTAGGAAGTACAGGGTCATCAAACTTGAACTGGTGTTTTGGGACCAGATTGTGAAGGGCCTTGAGGACCATGTTAATAAGGAGCTTGGACTTTTATTTTGGATAAGAGTAAGCCTGTTATAGCTAGTGGGAAGCACCCGCATAGCACAGGGAGATCAGCTGGGTGCTTTGTGACCGCCTGGAGGGGTGGGATAGGGAGAGTGGGAGGGAGGGAGACGCAAGAGGGAAGAGATATGGGAACATATGTATATGTATAACTGATTCACTTTGTTATACAGCAGGAACTAACACACCATTGTAAAGCAATTATACTCCAATAAAGATGTAAAAAAAAAAAAAGAGTAAGCCTGTTAAATAGAGAAGCAATGCAAAGAAATGTGTTTTTAGGAAGATGACTCTACTGGACATAAAGTGCACTGGAAAAGTAAAAGTCAGATGACAAGAAAACCAGTTCAGGGGCTTTTGTCATGGCTTGGACAGGAGATACTGGGGCCTGGACGGTGATGTTGGCTGTGAGTGTGGACTGGAGATTGTAATAAGGAGCACAACGTTTGCGGCCATCACAGTGCATGCTGCAGGTTAGAGATGTCTGCAAACATATCCAAAGTATTAGAGCTCCACAAAAGATGCACTAATATGCTTTAATTTAAGCCTGCTTTGATGGTGGTGAAAGTAAAAAGCATAGATTATGTGGAGTAGTTCTTTTTTATTTCAATGAAAAGACTAAATTAGATGCTTTAACTTCCTCAACCACTCCCAGGACTTTTCTAAAAGGTAAAAATACGCGGACCTACTCATTTCTTAATGACTGACTCCCACCTCTTCCCCAGGCTGGGTTAGATTCTTCTGCCTTATACTGTAGCCTGAGCTTATCTCAAATTAGCCGTTATCACACCTGTATTGGAACTGCCTTTTCACTGACTTCCTTTCGTGTCCAAGTCACACGAGGGTGAGGGCAGGAAGTACCTGCTGCTCCCCACTGCATTCCCATGCCCAGCACATAGATGTGCTCTAGAAATGAAAGAATAAATGGAGGAAACAAAGTCTTGGCTAGGAAGATAGGAGAGAGAATCATGCCTGATATAGGTCCTGAATACAATAATACATTCTTCCTCTTTTGCATAAATCTATGCATTTTCCATCCCTATATGAATGGCAGAGACATACTGGGTTTAGATTGCAGGCCCAAACAGTCTCAAGGTACCTTTTAGTAGAGTGAAAACTATGTGGTTTCTGGAGTCAGTTATACCTGTGTTCAGATTCTACCTTGGCCAGATATTATTAGTTAATTCCAAGACTCGGTTTTCTCAACCATAACGTACAGATAAAAAGTAATTAATATCAAAGGATTGAGAAAGGATTAAATTAGAGAATATGGTAGATAATATGGTAGGTGATAGATGACATATATATATATATATATGGTAGCTGTTATTATTAGGCACTTCTTAATAGTTTCTAACAAGCTGAAAAGTTTAAAAACCTTAAAAGCAACTAAGAGGCCACAATCAATGATGGGATCCTTCTGAGCAGTGAGAAAGCCTCACCAGTGAGAACAGAGATTTTAATGAAAGAGTAAATTTTTTCCTGCTATCAAAATGGCTCCACATAGTCACCTAATAAGCCAATTAACTTAAACAAGAAAATATATCTACACATTCACATTGTAAATCAGCTATATCTCAATAAAAAAATTAAAAAATAAAAAAAAAAAAAAGAAAATATTTCTCAGCACTAACTACCTGAAACTTACAAGTTGGAACTGTTCAGAAGAGAATTCTGTACTTGAGGAGGTAAAGCTTTAAGAAAATGATCAATGAATTTCCAAAAGTCAGAATTTGGGTAAAACCTACCACTTCATATATAGCAGTTGTAAAAATAGTTCCATGACAGAAAAAAAATTACAAAGAGCTATTACGGGTTCAACAACACTCCTTAATGAGTTACAATTCATTAATTATAGCAGCATCACTGAATATGTTTCAATAATAAGGTGCTTATTCTGTCTGCAAACATTATTATGTAGGTATATGGAATTACAGATTCTACAATATCTGAGAATCTTTTATGCTCTTCTACTGATAAGTTGAGAACTGATATGAATTAAATAAATTAGTGAAAGAATTCAGGACACATTTGTAATGTAAATGTCTACTTCTTGTACATGCATCAAATATTTTAATCAAGGGAACTCTTTTTAGATAATCTGAAAGAGGACAAAACAGTAATAAGACCATTTGAGTATATTTCCTTTCTTGAACTGTTCTTGTTCTTAGTTTACTCTGTGCATCACACAATATTCCAAAATTTTATTGAACTTCCCCATGTAATTCCACATATCATTTGAAAAAAATTCATGGATATAAATTTCACACTTTTGAATATAATGCTAACTTATCCATTATATGCTTACTTCAACAACTAGGTTGAAAGCTCTTTGAGGATAAAAATAATATCTTTTACTTATTTTATACCCCTAAATACTTAAAAAAATTTTTTTTATTGAGTTATAGTTGATTTACAATGTTGTGTGTTTCAGGTGTACAGCAAAGTGATTCAGTTTTATATATATATATATATATATATATATATATATATATATATATATATTTTTATTCTCTTTCAGATTCTTTTCCCTTATAGGTTTTTACAAAATATTGAGTATAGTTCCCTGTCCTATACAGTAGGTCCTTCTTGGTTATCTATTTTATATATAGTAGTGTGTATATGTTAATCCCAAACTCCTAATTATTCCCCCACCCTTTCCCCTTTGGTAACCATAAGTTTGTTTTTATGTCTGTGGGTCTATTTCTGTTTCGTATATATAAGTTCACTTGTATCATTTAAAATTTTTTTTCTCCTAACAATTTTTGACAGTGTGGGAATAATAAATAATTGTTATTTAACAGGCTAGTTGGCTTGTTAACATTCTTAAAGATCCTATGAGAGTTTTAGATCAGAATGCAGGTCTACTTTGGAACAAAGGGTAAGTGTGGGTAAAGACAAGGAGAAACTTTATTCATGAGCTGTGGCTGACCTTTGAGGTGTGGGAGGGAAAAAGAATAGCTGATGGGTGTGGGGCCTTGGGTCCACGTGGCCTGCAGTCATCACTTTATCTCTGCCCTCCATGCTGACAGCTGCCAAATTAGTCTCCCTCCAATAATGATTCCCAAGTTAGCTTTAGTTAATGAACTGAAAGGAGCTGCAGGTACTTCTGGCCATTAACTGCCTTTCTTTGTGGCTCTGTGAGCTTGCAAGCTTTCTCTCATCCCAGAAGCCAATGGCAGCCATCGAAGGGGCCTGCTGTGAGGCAGATTGCAGGGAGACAAATCTGTGTGAGGCAGGTTCTCATTTGAGAGCCCTTGCCAGAGCCAAGAAGCTCATGCTTTAAGTTTTAATTAAAGACAAACTGAATCATTTTGGGGAAAAGTTTGGGCACTCCTTGCCGGGAAGACAGCCATATACTCTGTGTAGCTGGGGTTATTGTGGGCTCATCTCCATCTGCATAGTTGGATGCTGAGGGCAATACAACTACCAGGTGTTAGGAAATAAATGTCACTCTGGTCCTCGAAGAAACTTAACAGCACAAAATGGATAAAGGCGTAAGAAAAACAGAGAAACACAGATGTATTTCCTATACAGATATGGACAAATACAAAAATAACTTTAGAGAGGAAAAAAAAAGATACCATAAAATTATCAATTGAGAGTTTTCCCTGTAAATAAATCTTATCGTATTGACTTAAGAGGCAGTTGGACTTTATAAACATAAAATAAGAGTGTTTCAGAGGTCTTACTCTCCCACACTACATAATTCTGGAAATCAATTCTTATAAATTCGTTTCAGATGCTCCTATGGTATTTATATACTGGCAACACTTGTAGCTATGAGGCCCATTACACCTGGGGCTCTGGTTATTTTATAGATATGACTCATTTCTTTTGGTCCATGCTCTTTCCCAAACCTGAAGAACTTTTGCCTCCAGACTATATATTGAACTGATACCCACTAATAAACATACCAGGATTTAACGTGAAACTTACATAGAAAGAAGAAAACAAGTCGAGCATGATATTCCACAAGAGTCAAATATTATTCCCTTGAAATCCCACTATGTCTCCCAAGACTGTCTTAATGTTTCTGGATGAAAAATTTGTTTCAGAGTGGGTCCTGTTTTTTTTTTTTTAATATTTATTTATTTGGCTGTGCCGGGTCTTAGTTGCAGCATATGGAATCTAGTTCCCTGACCAGGGGTTGAACCCGGGCCCCCTGCATTGGGAGCACAGAGTCTTAACCACTGGACCACCAGGGAAATCCCCAGAGTGGGTCCTTATAATCATCTTAAACACATTTCTTTTCTACCTTCTACGCTGTGTGGCTCATTGCTTTTGGTCTATTGCCATGACTGACTTAGCTTCTTTTCTGATGGGTTAACCATTTCCCTAGCTGGGGTCTTCTCCTAGCTAGAGTTGTATTCCTTCACGAACATCCTCAGGGCTTCCTGGGCACTTGAGGAATTATAGAAGTGATATGTTGGAGACCACAGGTCTTTCAGAAGAGTACACAGATTTCTTTTCAAGAAAGCACACAGTCAGGAGTTCCCCACCTGCAGGTTGTTTTACCCAATGATACTTTAGATGCTGCTGAACACCAAAAGCTGGCTCTCTGTGGAATTATTGTGTCTCCTGGCAGAGTAACAGAACAAGCGCCAACTTCTTTCTTTAGTTTCTAAGAAGGTCTTTAAATGTTAGCAGATAGCCCACTCTAACTAATAAGATTTGATTCTCTGAATCTCCGTTTTTCCTCCGAAGGATAAAGAGAATGCTTTCTATGGTGGTTGTAAAGATTAAAGGTAGGTTTAAGAGGCATCCGGTTTAGTTCTCGGCACATAGGTGTTAAAAATGGAATCGATCATAAAACTGGAGACTTAGAAATGTCTTAGGATCCTCAGTGGTGATGTTGCTCTCCACTCCCCGTTCCAGTGAAGGTATGTTAAGTCAGGGAGATAGGACATGAGGGCCTGCACTTATCTTTGAGAATGTGCATAAAGACCAAGCCCCTCATGCTTCTGAGTATCTGTCCCACTGCACTTCCACTCTTCCCTGGTTGATAAGATGGAGGAAAGGAGACAAAACATGCATTTTATTATGACTTTGGGGAATCAGACTCTAACCAGAAAACCCCCACTGAAGGAAAGAATCTGGGCACTCAGACATGTCGATGAGTATAAGAAAAATATAGGATAGGCATTCAGAGTTGGGTTTTTAATATAACAGTATCTCAATACCACTTCTTAGCCTCCAACTCCTAAAGCCACTAGGGTGTGGGAATATAGGGAATTTGAGATTTTTCTCAGGTAAAAAAAATATATATATGGGATTCATTTGCTTGAACTTCAGAGGCTGTGTGGCTCATTTAGCTTTGGCAGGTAGAGGGGCTGTTTATGTCACCAGTGTCCACCAGTCACCAGTCTCACCATCGAGGATAATTCTCCTCTCTTCACAGTTCTGCAATTAATACCTATGCCTGGGTACAGCAAGCCTTCAATATGTGTTAACCAAATGAATGAGTTCATAAAAATGATATAATGTGTGTGGATCATGATGGAGGGCTCTCATCAGTTCACCCCAAGAGAATAGAGAATGAAGAGGTCTAAGCTCAGAAAAGTGCAATGACATTTTATAAACAGCATTATGTGTTCTTGGCTAATGGAGGGGTAAATAGCACAGTTGAACTAATTCAAATTATAGAAAATTGTTTATTTCAAAATTTAGGCACTTATACCCAGTCTTTATAACTACTTCCAAACCAGTCTGAACACACAGTTTTATACTCTATTTAAAATATTTTCAAGGAAGAAGATTCAGTGAGTTTCCCCAATAAACATCTTCAATGTCTGACCAACTTATCTGATAATTTACTTTCCCTTGAAGCTATTTCTCCTTTGTTCTGTCCTTTGTGGTAACAGCAAATAGCTAATAGCCACCATCTACACATCCAAAGACCTTTTGAGGTAAATTATAGAAGACACAATTCCCACTTTCAAAGAGCATACAATCTACCAAAGGAAAAGAAGAAATGTATTGGCTATGCTTGAGTGAGAGAGAGCTATTTGGGGTAAGACAAGTTAAATGACTCTTTATATATGGCAGCAGACTATGGTGTACTGTGAAAAGTGCATTGTCAGTAAAACAATACTACTTCTCAGGGTCTTTCAGGAGAGAGGATCACACAAGTATCCCCGTTAATAACTGGCAATAACAGGAAATGTGTACAATTTTGAGGCCTAATTTTTTAAAGAGGAAAAGTCTTATTTAAGCCAAGGTTATTTGTCTCTGTTAGAGCAGAGCAGCTAAAGGTATATTCAAACTAATTCATATATATGAACTATATACATTTAATATATATAATATGAATTATATACCTGAATGTATACATGTGTGTAAACCTATGAATTTAAGTGAAGGAAGGAATGCGTTGACTCAAGGAATATGCATAGGGAAAAGTGTCTAGCGGAATGTTTTGTACACAGCTGATACTCAACTTTATTAAGTGTCTCTTCCCTTTCCAGTTTGTGTCCTGATGTAGACTTATATTTAAAGCAGTGGTAGTCTTCAGTAGGTAGTGTAGCCTACTCACCTTGAGATTGCCATTTTCAACTCACAAAGCTGATGTTAGGTGGGTAGGGCTGCTGGTTTCATTTCTAAGCCTGCAGCTGTAAGCTAGGACCACTAGTCCTAATTCAGTAGCAGCAAAGTAGGAACTCTGCAAAGATGAGGCACCACTAAATTCTCACTGGGCTCATAGCAGGGGCAATGGGTAGTCATGCTCTAGGGTTAGGGAGTCAAGCCAGGAACCCAGAGGCCATTCCCTCAGGGTAAAACAGGTCAGTCCCAGAAAGCTGAGCCTGGAAGCTGATGATGGAGACCAAGTTGTGATAGGAGGCCAAAACCAAGCTCCTAAAACAACTGAAACAGAGAGAACAATTGTATCAAAGTTCAGAAAGAGCAGCTGGAGAGCAGGATACTGAAACCATCAAAATTTGTAAATCAGAGGAGAGAGAACCAAGATGGAGTCTGGTGCCAGTTATCATTCAGTCTCAATCTAACTAATACTGAGTTTGACATTGAACTTAGTCTTTGCTTTGGGCAGGAAACTCTCCTAAGTTTCATATTTGGTCAGGAGGGAAGTCTGGCTAACATTGGGATGAGGGGAAACACATACCTATAGAAAGAAGTATTGAAACAGACCAGGAACAGGGTTGACAGCACTCCTGACCCAGCCAGAGCTGACACACAATCCTGCCATGTTCATTAGTTTCAATCTTTCCTCTTCTAGATAAGATCTAATAAGGGATTTGAGTTTTCCATCTTCTTTTCCCTTTACTAGACCACTGATGGAGCTATTAATGAGTGTGAAATAGCCACAGAGCAGACAGCCTTAGAGAAGAATAGATGAAACAGATGGCAAGACTAATCCACAAACTGGATAAGGTCATTAAGAATCCACTCATCATCACTATTAAATATTCAAGAGGTGGTTTTTCTGCACATTAACTTGACAGTATAATATGAGTCACAGCCTTTCTGGGGCTGTTTCAGTATCTGTAGAATGTGAACCTTAGACTAGCTCAGCAGTTATTAAAACTGCTCGGAGGAATCCTAGGGTTCTAAGACAGTCCCCTTCAGGTTACCTCAAGAAACAAGAAGTCTCAGGCCTCTACTTTAAAGCCATGTTGCATTTATATGTTTTATGCAGTGACAATGCAGTCAGATTTCTCCTGGTGGAAAAAAAAATGGTCCCACTGCTAAGATAAAGTTTGTGAATCACCGGGCAAGGAAAATCCTAAGGACATCCCTGGCTCTAACAATCTGGGACTCTGTACTGAACAATCATCACACCTCTTGTTTACAACTTCTTTTCTATCCAGGTAATGCTGATAAGGTTAAAAGGCAATGCCATATCTTATAGCCAATGTTTATCACAAAATGTAAATCTGCTGCCTAAATTCCCACTTCCCAAATAGACAGGATATAAGTAATAAATTAACATTTTAAAAAGTAACACATCTTTAAATTATGCAAAAATAGACCATGTTTATATTTTTCAATGATATCTCATTGTCAGTGCTATAGTTTAGAATAAGCTAAAGTACGTGGTGGTGGGCAGTCCACCAGGACAAAGGGCAGGGGTGCAAACTTGAACTTTGGGAAAAAAAGTGGAGAAACCACTGAGAATGTCCATGCCCTGGTCCATCTCTACCACACACACCCTCTTTTATCCCTTCCCCTATTTTTGTGTCTGGGAGAGTGGCTTGCTTTGAACATAGTTAAAAACAAGAAAATTTTCACTGAACCCTGGCACACGCTTGTGCTTAAAATGCACTTAAATACAAATAAAAAGTTTGTGCTTAAAACTTATGCCTCTTAATTCCTTTAATTCCTTTTATATTTATTTATCTGGCACCTACAATGAGTCAAGTGTCAGGTTTCCCTCTCTCTCTCTCTCTCTCTAGATGTATCTAGACCTACATAGAATGACTAAGACACAATTCCTTTCTATCTAGGAGTGCCAAATATGTGAAAATGTTCTGGATTCTAAAAGTAACATAAGCTCATTTAAAAAGTCACACTCAGTATTGACAGCAATGAAGTT
The DNA here is from genome assembly GCF_003676395.1 of Aethalodelphis obliquidens. Lineage (NCBI taxonomy): Eukaryota > Metazoa > Chordata > Mammalia > Artiodactyla > Delphinidae > Aethalodelphis > Aethalodelphis obliquidens. The sequence goes on along the minus strand of NW_020837951.1, from coordinate 57,668,716 downwards.
CAACCACTCATGTTCTGCCTTTCAGAGATAAATATAACATTCGGTATATCTTTTCACACTGTTGTATCTATCTATTAAGATACCTATATGAATACATTATTTAAAATGAGGTTCTACTGCACGTTGCTCTTTTGCAATCTGATTTTTTTCAGGTAAGGTATAAATGGTAGATGCTACCAATTATGCAACTGAGTCCAGTGGGGCCAATTTTGTCAGTGACACCAAAGACACGTAAAGTCAAACAGTCAAAACAAATGCCTGCTTGAGACCCAAGTCAAACTGAGTTGAGAAGATGGGGCAGAGGTAGCAGAGGGCAGAGGCACAGCCCTGGGGCAAAGTCAAGCGGTGGCGCTCCACTGTTAATTCAGGGCTGTGGTGGGTATAGACTGGGCCTTCCTCCACACACACTCTTGTCCCTTTTAAAGCTGTCATATTTTTGTGTTGCACCCTGACATACAGGGAATATTCTTATCTTTTGGGCAATCTATGGATTCACTCTGTCAAGTCAGAAATTGAAAACTAGTAGCCCACAGGCTAAATTTGGTTCAGAGGTAGTTTCACTGGCTTGTAAGATTTATAAAGAAAAAAATGAAAAGAACTATATTTAAATTAAAGTTAAAAAAAAAAACTGGATTGCTGACCATTCTTTAAAAGTTCACTGTAATCTTGTAATTCTATGTGAAACAATTGGCTGATGCTTCAGGGCAGGGGTTCCCACACTTTGCTGCATATTGGAGTTACCTGGGGAGATTTTGAAACTCCTGAGGCTCAGGTTGGACCTCAAGCTAATTAAATCAGAAGGTCTGGGAGTAGGAACCAGGTATCAGTGATTTTTTAAGATGCACAGGTGTTTGCAATGTCCAGAAAAACCTGAGAATAACTGCTTTGGGGCCCTTTGAACTCAGTATTCTCTCTGCCTGAAAGATTTACCCTTTCCTTTCGAATATCCTTGATGGCTACAGGTAATTCACTTTCTACCCTAACTGCAAATTTCCCTTCCCCAGCACCTGATATACCTTTACCCTACTTTGCTCAATTCTTCAGCACTTGTCATCATTTAGCTTATTATGTATTCACTTATTTATTATCTGTCTCTTACTACTAAAAGATAAAACCCCAATAGGTCATGGAGTTTTGTCTGTTCACTGCTATATTCCCAGTATTTAGAACAGGGCCTGGTATACAGTAGGTGTAATTTGTTGCATAAGTGTGGAATGATACTGAGAAGCAGTTGCTTTCTTTAGAAAGGGCACGTGTTGTTCTATTTGCCACAGCCTGCTTCACTCCTCTAAGTTATCTTCCTGAGTCCTTTATGAATCTGTGACTCTGGATTTAGCTATTACCCTTAAGTTCAAACGGAAGTAAAGGCATAGGAAATATTCAGTTAAGTTCATGGTTGGTTTAAGATGAGCTGCTAGAACATTGAGAAAAAAAATACATGGGTAAAGAAGAACTTCCCAATCATGATGTATTTGAGTGTTTCTTTATTTCTGAGTCAAAAGATGAATCATGACATTATCACACTCTCTGATCTCAGCTCAGTTTGGTACTCGACATACGGCGAATGAGGCGTAATCTGTTTACTAAGTTTTTTCTTTTCTCAGCAAGGGTCTGAACAAGTTGTTCTATAGCAGAGCACTGATCAAAAGTGGTAAACGTCATTATCCTTGGCAGATTACCAAGAATTCTGCAATTAACAGCAACATGAATAAAACTATTTTATGGACTTTAAAGTAAATGTAGCTTGATGAAGGAAAAACATTCATCTTGCCACAAATTAACCTAGTGTTAAAACTTCACACTGAATACATTTCTAAGGTTACTGAGAATTGCTGTGGAAAGAAAAGTAAGTGGAAACAAGAAATAAAATAAACTGTCACCTTGCAAGCTCTACTTCTATGAATTCATTAGAGAACAGTATTTATTCAATACCCCCATGTGCAGAGCCCTGTGCTGGGTACTCAGGGTTATAAGTAAAGAAAAAGAGAATATTAGTCCATCAGCTCTTACATGATACAGGGAATGAGTCCATGCAACAATTTAGACTAAAAGGAGTGAGTAAATATTGGATTATATTATGAAGAAAGTGAGATAACTACTAACTGATTCACAAGAATTATATAAAATTTTGAAATTCTGTTCCTCTTCTGAATTTATGTAGCAGATAAATACAAAGAAATATGAATAAAATATTTATACTTGCCTGGCAATACGTGACAGTATCTGGAGGAAAAGAATATATCTTCTATATCTGAGCTCATATAATCTATAAGTCTGTTTTCATGTGTGAATTATATTTCTATACTGAATGGTAAATGAACACATCTGGTTATGTGCCAGTTATCTACTTGCTCCGAGATATATCACTTGACCTCTCCCTCTTAGCTTTATACAGGAGGCTGATTCCTGGAAACTACATTTCCCAGCCTCCCTCTCAACAAGTAGATTCAGAAGGAGGCTCTGGCAGCATATGAGAAGCTGAAACAAAGGGAATATACAGGATGTTTCTTCCTCCCTCTCTTTGCTTTGGGTGGCTTCGTCAGCAGTGGCTTAATGTCCTACCTCGTGCCAGCACCAGATGGGGCGTCTATCCCTTTGCAGGCAAGCTCCCCATCACAGTCCTCCAAGTAAGTGGACTAGACACTTTCTTCTTGTTCCTTCAGCCTTACAGGGGCAGCAGTGATTTCCTGCTATTGGTGATGTTTGCTTTGGTCATGCAAGACCTGTATAATTAGTTCCTTGGTTTAAAATCCCTCTACTGACCTACGGAATTTTCTTGCTGCTTTCCTCAGGGACTCTAACCAACATATACTGAGTATGTATACTTTTAAAATAAACTTATCTGGTACTATCCAAATCGGCATACAGTGGGGATGGACTTACTTTTTCTACCTCTTTGTGAGGAAGTAGAGAAATGCTAAACTAGAAGGTGAGATTCAAGATAAGGTGGAGAAGTAAAAAACTGAACCACACACAAGTCCTCTTAGAAAAATATAAGTTCAGAGGTATATCTAGAAGTTGGTTTTCAAGTTTAAAAAGATTAGCCATTCTAAACCGCTCTCTATTCTTCAAACTTTTTCCACCATCTGATTGGTCCTCAGTTCCATGTATTCTTTTCTTTTTTTTTTTTTTTTGCTGTACGCGGGCCTCTCACTGCTGTGGCCTCTCCCATTGCGGAGCACAGGCTCCGGACGCGCAGGCCCAGCGGCCATGGCTCCCGGGCCCAGCCGCTCCGCGGGATATGGGATCCTCCCAGACCGGGGCACGAACCCGTGTACCCTGCATCGGCAGGCGGACCCTCAACCACTGCGCCACCAGGGAAGCCCAGTTCCATGTATTCTTAAATGCTTCTTGCATCTGACCCTTTTAAAGTTTCCTTTGACACTCCATTGGTTCAGGTAGACTCATACTTATCTCCTTAAAGTGATTTCTTCAGTCCATCCTCCGCAAGACTGCTAGTGAGTGCTTTCTAAAAGTTAACCCGGCTCACTCAAATACCTGACTACTTAAAACAACCTAATGAAGCCCATTTCCTATACAATAAAATTTAGACTCCTTTGCTGGTCATATACAGTCCTTCATGATTTGACCACTACCTATCTCTTATCCTTATTTGTGTCTTCACATCTCTCTATTTTCTATCACTTCAGCTGTTCTGAAACACTTGCAGTTCCTTGTATGGTATAAGCCATACAATGTCTGTTTCTGCAGGTATGCGGTGTTGTGATAAGAGCGTATGCAACATCGTCTCCCTTCTTCGTGAAAAAACCTGATTCATCCTTGAGAACTCAGTTTTCCTATTAGCATTCCTAAGAAAATTTTCCTGGCCTCTGAAAGCAGAATGAAACACTCTTTGAGCTAGTAGAGTACCTTGTGTTTTAATTATTGCTCTTACTCACTACTGTTATTGGTTTGCATATGCTTCTCCCTAACATGACTCTAGTCTCTATTTACCATTCTGTCCCCAGCATTGAGCCCAATATAGTAGAGCAGCGTTATATTTTTATTAACTGACTGGAGACAGTTTTGGCTTAGTAACACCTATACTTTGATGTGCATCTCCCCGGAACTTTTCTAAGACTCCCTCAGAGAGGGTAGGGAAGTTCTGAGGCCGTTGATTCAGCTACCTCGCATGCTTTTCTCTGTGGAGCACACTGGGCCCCAGTCGCGAGCCCATTCTAGGTCACCCTTATCCACCTACTCATTTTTCTGTCCTTTCTACTTCTAGAAGCTCCAAAGATGAAGGGAAATATCTGCTGTGGTATAGAAAGTTGTAAGGAAAGAAGATTGTCCTCTGTGTGTGTGTGTGTGTGTGTGTGTGTGTGTGTGTATGTGTGTCTACTGCTTTGTAACTTACTTGTTACACATACTGTATCATGTTATGGGTAAAAACAACCAACAACTGTTGACTGAATGAATGATCTCTTCCACTACATCTTTCCATATACCCAAAACTGAAGCCATACCAGATAAAAGATCATTCTCAAGAGACTGCAGACTTTTAAACCTACAGTTCTAACCTTCCTGTTGTTGCCTCAGCCTGGAACATACTTCCCCTCATTCTCTAACTACTAATCAATCAGAGCTGAAATCAAATGCCATCACTTCTGTGAGTGTCTTTCTGATCTGTCAAAGATCAAACAGCTTTTTCCCCCTCCCCATAGCTTGCTGTCACTATCGCTATTTGGCATTTACTTTGGTCTGCCTTATAAGTTAATATTAGGTTTTTCAAATGGCTATCTCCTCTATGTGTGATTTTCTTGCAGGCAGGATACCTGTCTCCCTTATCTTATCTTCTTGGAACTCAGCATGCTCACTGGCACATAGAATAAACTAACAAATATTTAGAGAATTCAATCAAATTGACATAAATGAATTAATCAAAGAATTCACATATGGATTATTTTTGAACCAGTAAATGTATTAGTTTGTGTGAAGATACTGAAAGCTGGATGAGTTCTCAACAATTTTGTGAGGTGTCAAAACCTGAAAGTGGTACCTTTAAAACATGAATCTGGCACCTTTAAACTTCTGCTACCACCACTCCTCTGCTGTTCATCCTCAGTCTCACATGACAAGGTTAGGTCTCAACATCTCAAGGCCTTGGTAAGGTATCTGAGATTAAAAATGTAATATCAACCAGTCCCTCCCATCAAGCCTCTTAGATAGCCTCATCCACCAGAGGGCAGACAGCAGAAGCAAGAAGAACTACAATCCTGTAGCCTGTAGAACAAAAACCACATTCACAGAAAGATAGACAAGATGAAAAGGCACAGGGCTATGTACCAGATGAAGGAATAAGATAAAACCACAGAAAATCAACTAAATGAAGTGGAGATAGGAAACCTTCCAGAAAAAGAATTCAGAATAACGATAGCGAAGATGATCCAGGAACTTGGAAAAAGAATGGACGCAAAGATCGAGAAGATGCAAGAAATGTTTAACAAAGACCTAGAAGAATTAAAGAACAAACAAACAGAGATGAACAATACAGTAACTAAAATGAAAAGTACACTAGAAGGAATCAATAGCAGAATAACTGAGGCAGAAGAACTGATAAGTGATCTGGAAGACAGAAAGGTGGAATTCACTGTTATGGAACAGAATAATGAAAAAAGAATGAAAAGAAATGAAGACAGCCTAAGAGACCTCTGGAACAACATTAAACACAACAACATTCGCATTATAGGGGGCCCAGAAGGAGAAGAGAGAGAGAAAGGACCCGAGAAAATATTTGAAGAGATTATATTCGAAAACTTCCCTAACATGGGAAAGGAAATAGCAACCCAAGTCGAGGAAGCACAGAGAGTCCCATACAGGATAAACCCAAGGAGAAACATGAGGATACACATAGTAATCAAATTAGCAAAAAATAAAGACAAAGAAAAATTATTGGAAGCAGCAAGGGAAAAACGACAAATAACATACAATGGAAGTCCCATAAAGTTAACAGCTGATTTCTCAGCAGAAACTCTACAAGCCAGAAGGGAGTGGCATGATATACTTAAAGTGATGAAAGGGAAGAACCTACAGCCAAGATTACTCTACCCGGCAAGGATCTCATTCAGATTCAATGGAGAAATCAAAAGCTTTACAGATAAGCAAAAGCTAAGAGAATTCAGCACCACCAAACCAGCTCTACAACAAATGCTAAAGGAACTTCTCAAAGTGGGAAACACAAGAGAAGAAAAGGACCTACAAAAACAAACCCAAAACAATTAAGAATATGGTCACAGGAACATACATAACGATAATTACCTTAAACGTGAATGGATTAAATGCTCCAACCAAAAGACACAGGCTTGCTGAATGGATACAAAAACAAGGCCCATATATATTCTGTCTACAAGAGACCCACTTCAGACCTAGAGACACATACAGACTGAACGTGAGGGGATGGAAAAAGATATTCCTTGCAAATTGAAATCAAAAGGAAGCTGGAGTAGCTATACTCATATCAGATAAAATAGACTTTAAAATACAGAATGTTACAAGTGACAAGGAAGGACACTACATAATGATCAAGGGATCAATCCAAGAAGAAGATATAACAATTATAAATATATATGCACCCAACATAGGAACACCTCAATACATAAGGCAACTGCTAACAGCTATAAAAGAGGAAATCGACAGTAACACAGTAATAGTGGGGGACTTTAACATCTCACTTACACCAATGGACAGATCATCCAAAATGAAAATAAATAAGGAAACAGAAGCTTTAAATGACACAAGAGACCAGATAGATTTAATTGATATTTATAGGACATTCCATCCAAAAACAGCAGATTACACTTTCTTCTCAACTGCACATGGAACATTCTCCAGGATAGATCACATCGTGGGTCACAAATCAAACCTCAGTAAATTTAAGAAAATTGAAATTCTATCAAGCATCTTTGTGGCCACAACGGTATGACGTTAGAAATGAATTACAGGGAAAAAAACATAAAAAACTCAAACTACATAGAGGTTAAACAATACGATACTAAATAACCAAGAGATCACTGAAGAAATCAAAGAGGAAATCAAAAAATACCTAGAGACAAATGACAATGAAAACATGACAATCCAAAACCTATGGGATGCAGCAACAGCACTTCTAAGAGGGAAGTTTATAGCTATACAAGCCTACCTCAAGAAACAAGAAAAATCTCAAATAAACAATCTAACCTTACACCTAAAGGAACTAGAGAGAGAAGAACAAACAGAACCCAAAATTAGCAGAAAGAAAGAAATCATAAAGATCAGAGCAGAAATAAATGAAATAGAACCAAAGAAAATAATAGCAAAGATCAATAAAACTAAAAGCTGGTTCTTTGAGAAGATAAACAAAATTGATAAACCATTAGCCAGAATAATTAACAAAAAGAGGGAGAGGACTCAAATCAATGAAATTAGAAATGAAAAAGTAGAAGTTACAACAGACACTGCAGAAATACAAAGCATCCTAAGAGACTACTACAAGCAACTCTATGCCAATAAAATGGATAACCTGGAAGAAATGGAGAAATTCTTAGAGGACTGAACCAGGAAGAAACAGAAGATATGAAAAGACCAATCACAAGTAATGAAAATGAAACTGTGATTAAAATCTTCCAACAAACAAAAGTCTAGGACCAGATGGCTTCACAGGTGAATTCTATCAAACATTTAGAGAAGAGCTAATACCCATCCTTCTCAAACTCTTCCAAAAAATTGCAGAGGAAGGAACACTCCCAAATTCTTTCTATGAGGCCACTATCACCCTGATACCAAAAGCAGACAACGATACTACAAAAAAAGAAAATTACAGACCAATATCACTCATGAATATAGATGCAAAAATCCTCAACAAAATACTAGCAAACAGAATCCAACAGCACATAAAAAGGATCATACACCATGATCAAGTGGGATTTACGCCAGAGATCAAGGATTCTTCAATATACACAAATCAAACAATGTGATACACCATATTAACAAATTGAAGAATAAAAACCATATGATCATCTCAATAGATGCAAGAAAAGCTTTTGAAAAAATTCAACACCTATTTATGATAAAAACTTTCCAGAACCTGGGCATAGAGGGAAACTACCTCAACATAATAAAGGCTACATACGACAAACCCACAGCAACCATCAATCTCAATGCTGAAAACCTGAAAACATTTCCTCTAAAGTCAGGAACAAGACAAGGATGTCCACTCTCACCACTATTATTCAACATGGTTTTGGAAGTCCTAGCCACGGCAATCAGAGAAGAAAAAGAAATAAAAGGAATACAAATTGGAAAAGAAGAAGTAAAACGGCCACTGTTTGCAGATGACATGATACTATACATAGAGAATACTAAAAATGCCACCAGAAAACTAATAGAGCTAATCAATGAATTTGGTAAAGTTGTAGGGTACAAAATTAATGCACAGAAATCTCTTGCCTTCCTATACACTAATGATGAAAAATCTGAAAGAGAAATTATGGAAACACTTCCATTTACCATTGCAACAAAAAGAATAAAATACCTAGGAATCAACCTACCTAGGGAGACAAAAGACCTTTATGCATAAAGCTATAAGACACTGATGAAAGAAATTAAAGATGATACCAACAGACGGAGAGATATACCATGTTTTTGGATTGGAAGAATCAATATTCTGAAAATGACTATATTACCCAAAGCAATCTACAGATTCAATGCAATCCCTATCAAATTACCAATGGCATTTTTTACAGAACTAGAACAAATCATCTTAAAATTTGTATGGAGACACAAAAGACCCCGAAGAGCCAAAGCAGTCTTGAAGGAAAAGACAGAGCTGAAGGAGTCAGAGTCCCTGACTTCAGACTATATTACAAAGCTACAGTAATCAAGACAATATGGTACTGGCACAAGAACAGAAATATAGATCAATGGAACAAGATAGAAAGCCCAGAGATATACCCACACACCTATGGTCAACTAATCTATGACAAAGGAGGCTAGGATATACAATGGAGAAAAGACAGTCTCTTCAATAAGTGGTGCTGGGAAAACTGGACAGCTACATGTAAAAGAATGAAATTAGAACACTTCCTAACACCATACACAAAAATAAACTCAAAATGGATTCAGACCTAAATGTAAGACCAGACACTATAAAACTCTTAAGAGGAAAACATAGGAAGAACACTCTTTGACATAAATCACAGCAAGATCTTTTTGGATCCACCTCCTAGAGTAATGGAAATAAAAACAAAAATAAACAAATGGGACCTAAAGAAACTTCAAAGCTTTGCACAGCAAAGGAAACCATAAACAAGACGAAAAGACAACCCTCTGAATGGGAGAAAATATTTACAAACAAATCAATGGACAAAGGATTAATCTCCAAAATATATAAACAGCTCATGCAGCTCAATATTAAAAAAACAAACAACCCAATCCAGAAATGGGAAGAAGACCCAAATAGACATTTCTCCAAAGAGGACATACAGATCGCCAAGAAGCACATGAAAAGCTACTCAACATCACTAATTATTAGAGAAATGCAAATCAAAACTACAGTGAGGTATCACCTCACACCAGTTAGAATGGGCATCATCAGAAAATCTACAAACAATAAATGCTGGAGAGGGTGTGGAGAAAAGGGAACCCTCTTGCACTGTTGGTGGGAATGTAAATTGATACAGCCACTATGGAGAACAGTATGGAAGTTCCTTAAAAAACTAAAAATAGAATTACCATATGATCCAGCAATCCTGCTACTGGGCATATACCCTGAGAAAACCACAATTCAAAAAGAGTCATGTACCACAATGTTCAATATTGTAGCTCTATTTACAATAGCCAGGTCATGGAAGCAACCTAAATGCCCATCGAGAGATGAATGGATAAAGAAGATGTGGTACATATATACAATGGAATATTACTCAGCCATAAAAAGGAACGGAATTGAGTCATTTGTAGAGATAGATGGATCTAAAGACTGTCATACAGAGTGAAGTAAGTCAGAAAGAGAAAAACAAATATCGTATATTAACGCATGTATGTGGAACCTAGAAAAATGGTACAGATGAACCGGTTTGCAGGGCAGAAGTTGAGACACAGGTGTAGAGAAGAAACATGTGGACACCAAGGGGCGAAAACCACGGTGGGGTTTGCTGAAATGGGCGATTGGGATTGACATGTATACACTGATGTGTATGAAATTGATGACTAATAAAAACCTGTAGTATAAAAAAAAAAAAAAAAACTAATACTAAAATTTCTTTGGGTTATTTGTATGGAAACATGTTAATATAAATGTTTCAGACATTACATGACATTTCTAAAAATCTTATATGTTCTGGTATAATGTTATAAGTCCTAATTCTAGTTATTACTTTAAAATGTATATCTCAGAAATAACTAAATTTCCTTGTCAATTGCATTATTATGAACTTTCATCAAATCTTTAACTGTGGTCATTTTTAAGTCTGTTGTCATTTAAAGACAGTTCTGGGTGTACTCTGATGCTTTTTCAAAAATGTTCCTACAAAAGGGTTTCATCTTCAAGGAATTCATGGAAAAGACTCTGACAAGTACAGGTTTCTGGTAACTGACTATACTGCTGAACTGAATGAATAAGCATTTTCAGAACTCTAATGAAAAACTGATGAATTCATAAAAGTGCTAACAAAAGATCAAGATAAAAAACAATTACATGGGACTGAGTGAACAGATGAGGATGATTATAATTTTTGTGAATTTCTTTTTGAATTAAAAAAAAAAGTCCCACAAGGACTCAGAGGCAAAAAATATACAAATCAATTTTCACTGCAAAGTAAAGGAGCTGTTACAGTGGAGGATTACTGGACTGAATGTCAATATTATGACATAGTATGTGTGTGTTTCGTGTTTGGTAATTGCAATCATTGTTGCTTATGTTGTGGTCATCCATTACAATGCTTGGTGTCAGTTTATTTATCTCTTGTAAAAATAAAATACAGTGTGTGTGTGTGTCTGTGAAAAAAAAGAGATACAAGTTACTATGTATAAAATAGGTAAGCAGCAAGGATATATTGTATAACACAGGGAATTATAAGCATTTTCGTGTAATAACTAAAAAAATAATAAAAATAAAAAATAAAAACATAATATCTAATCCTCCCAAGAGCAGCTGCATTTTAATTGGAAACTCTTGAAAAACAGTTAGCCAAAAAGGAACCAAAGGAACAAATCATGGTGGGACTTCAGACAACCTGACAATTGAGAGAGGAAGGATAATGAGTCAGGGATGAGCTTTCACAGTCTCTCTCAAAGCACAAATACCAACAGTTTCTGCCTTATTTTTGGTCTGGATAACTGTATTTGGACTTGAGCATGAATAAAACAAAGATTTCTAAACACACAATATTAAAGGGACTATGCCACAGTTAGATTTCAACTCTTGTCAACAATCACCAGTATTTTCTCCCAAACAGAACAGAAATCAATCCTTAGAATAATATAAGCATTTGAAAGTAGACTCCTGTTATTTTAACCCTGCACAATGGATAGGGAAACAAATAGAAGCCCGGAAGTACCTTCAACATGAAAAAAGCATTCAGGTGAACATTAGTTTCTCCCTGACTTTGGTCCATTACACAGCTGCTTTGCTAGTGTCCCAACTGAGCAGTAAAACTGAAGGCATGAGTAGGGAATTGCTGATATTTATCAGACGGAAGCAAGTTAAAATGAAAAGAAGGTGAAGTCAAAGAAGTAACCCATGTGGAACTTTCACCAGACATCTTTCTTCCCGAGAATGCAACACACTTTAAAAACCTCATCTCATTAACCTCTATTGGATGTTTTCCATGCTTTTGTAAATACATATAGTTTTAAATAGACGTGTCAGAATGTGTTAGTGAACTTATTGAGCAATTAGTGTTATAGACTCAAATTCTTTAGTGCTCACCTTAGAAAACAGCCATTGGCTAAGTCAAGGCTAAGAGAAGACTATGGAAAGCAGATAGGGAAAGTGGATGAACCAAGCAGGGGAGAGATTCAACTATTCTGCTTCTATGGGTTGTCAGGTAAGATCAAATCCTTTGATCTTTTATGTTCACCAAGTGACTTCTTCTTCGAGACTTGCTTTATAGTGTTGCCTTGTCAGGTTTTTCCTTTGTATTCTATATATACAAATCAGAGACATCAGACACAACACTTATATGTCTCTTATTCCAATCATCATCTGATTTGGGCAAAATAATGAAGAAATCAAAATCCACTCTAGTGGCATCCAATCTTCCCATTAAGCATCACCTCCCACACCCAAGGTCTCGTTTAAAGACTTGTGTGGTATGCTTTCCTACTATCACAGATGACCTGAAGAAAAGACTAGAAATACTAACGGTATCACTCCTACTCAGAGCAATGAAGCTAAAAGTCCGTAAAGAAATGAACATATTAGAGTAAGATTTCAGAGAGCATAAAGAAGGCAGGCAAATACTCTAGGAGCCACATAAACCATGGCTAGCTCTGTCAGTGAGTGAGACAGTCTAGCTGTCTAGACTGGCTCAACCAAAATACAAATTTGGAAAGCCATTATGACTCACAAACCATAGTGTGTGTGACACCAGAAACATTTCCTTTGTCATTGACTTTGTTGTCAGCAAACCTCACTCAGGACTCTTGTTCCTTTGATGTATTCGCACCAAAAGCTTAGGGAGAAAAAAACACTACCACAAAGTAGGTTACTAGTATAAGTGGGTTCTGCCTTAAAGAAGAAGGAGAAAACAGAAAAATTAACAAGTAATTATTCACAATGATAAAGGGAAAAATAAAAGAATAAAAACGACTATTCCCATGTGACTAGAGCATCAAATCCAGCATTTCTGAACATGAGACAAATAATTATTCACCACTGTCTTCTAAGCAAACAGTTGAATGGCCTGGGTAAGATTTACATTTTATGATCTGGTCTTGTTTTACATAACAGAGGAACGAATAAAGCTTTTCTAAATCCAAAAGAAGTTCCTGCTACTCTCTTTAGATTTCTTATTGCAGAATGTTAAACATATTCATATTGATGACTAGAATTTCTGGATGTCATTGGTAATTTTTTTTGAATTCTCAATGAGCTATAATCTCCCAATGGAGAGTAAACATACATCCAATATTGTGCCTAGAAAACAGTTCAAAAGGAGCTTGAAAATGGTCAAAGTTGTGAAAAAATGCTTTCAAGTTATTGGGATGGCTCAAGTACTCAACTGTAGTCCTACTGAATTCAACAATTCTTTTTTCTTTTCATGGAAAAAAAGTTTTTTTCTCATTGTTTGCTGTCATCTGAATTCTTGTGTTTGCTGTCTGACTGGTTTATGAGTGAAAAGATTGACTGGTATAAGTGGAGGAAACGTAAGTGGGCATGAAATTGTTCCCAGCAAACCCTCAGCAAGGCTGAAAATGGCACACTCTTAATTCCACCCAACAGTTGCATGGAAGCAGTGTGTAAGAGAGGAGGAAATCCAGCAAACACACTAAACACAAATAAACTGAGAAAGAACCTCAAGTTAGAGAGTCTTCCAGGCTGCATGTATCCTGAAATATGTCTTTTAAATACCTGAAGACAAGGAGGTCTATAAATATGCTTCCTGAGGCTGCAGTGGGCATGTTACAGAAGACTTTTCACAGCACACAAGAGCAAAGCATGTATGCAATGAAGTAGCATTTTGTGGGTTCATGATATAGCTGGCAGGAACAGGGCAACAGACCTACAATTGACTAATAGTCCCTCTGTAAACCACGAAGACTATGTGCACTCAAAAATGAATTTCAAGCAACTGAAGACAAGTTGAGTGAGACGTTTGAATTTTAATTAGCATGTCATTTCTTTTTCTTGAATTTTATTTTATTTATTTATTTTTATACAGCAGGTTCTTATTAGTCATCCATTTTATACACATCAGTGTATACATGTCAATCCCAATCTCCCAATTAATCACACCACCACCACCCCCTCCACTTTCTCCCCCTTGGTGTCCTTAGGTTTGTTCTCTACATCTGTGTCTCAATTTCTGCTCTGCAAACCAGTTCATCTGTACCATTTTTCTAGGTTCCACATATATGCATTAACATACGGTATTTGTTTTTCTCTGTCTAACTTACTTCACTCTGTATGACAGTCTCTAGATCCATCCACATCTCTACAAATGACTCAATTTCGTTCCTTTTTATGGCTCAGTATTATTCCACTGTATAGATGAACCACATCTTCTTTATCCATTTGTCTGTCGATGGGCATTTAGGTTACTTCCATGACCTGGCTATTATAAATAGCGCTGCAATGAACACTGGGGTGCATGTGCCCTTTTGAAATATGGTTTTCTCAGGGTATATGCCCAGTAGCAGGGTTGCTGGATCATATGGTAATTCTATTTTTAGTTTTTTAAGGAACTTCCATACTGTTCTCCATAGTGGCTGTATCAATTTACATTCCCACCAACAGTGCAAGAGGGTTCCCTTTTCTCCACACCCTCTCCAGCATTTATTGTTTGTAGATTTTCTGATGATGCCCATTCTAACTGGTGTGAGGTGATACCTCACTGTAGTTTTGATTTGCATTTCTCTAATAATTAGTGATGTTGAGTAGATTTTCATGTGCTTCTTGGCCATCTGTATGCCTTCTTTGGAGAAATGTCTATTTGGGTCTTCTGCCCATTTCTGGATTGGGTTGTTTGTTTTTTTAATATTGAGCTGCATAAGCTGTTTATATATTTTGGAGATTAATCCTTTGTCCATTGATTTGTTTGTAAATATTTTCTCCTATTCAGAGGGTTGTCTTTTCGTCTTGTTTATGGTTTCCTTTGCTGTGCAAAAGCTTTGAAGTTTCTTTAGGTCTCATTTGTTTATTTTTGTTTTTATTTCCATTACTCTAGGAGGTGGATCCAAAAAGATCTTGCTGTGATTTATGTCAAAGAGTGTTCTTCCTATGTTTTCCTCTAAGAGTTTTATAGTGTCTGGTCTTACATTTAGATCTTGAATCCATTTTGAGTTTACTCTTGTGTGTGGTGTTAGGGAATGTTCTAATTTCATTCTTTGACATGTAGTTGTCCAGTTCTCTCAGCACCACTTATTGAAGAGACTGTCCTTTCTCCATTGTATATCCTAGCCTCCTTTGTCATAGATTAGTTAACCATAGGTGCATGCGTTTATCTCTGGGCTTTCTATCTTGTTCCATTGATCTATATTTCTGTTCTTGTGCCAGTACCATATTGTCTTGATTACTGTAGCTTTGTAGTATAGTCTGAAGTCAGGGACTCTGATTCCTCCAGCTCTTTTTTTCCCTCAAGACTGCTTTGGCTACTCGGGGGTCTTTTGTGTTTCCATATAAATTTTAAGATTTTTTTGTTCTAGTTCTCTAAAAAATGCCATTGGTAATTTGATAGGGATTGCATTGAATCTGTAGATTGCTTTGGGTAGTATAGTCATTTTCACAATATTGATTCTTCCAATCCAAGAACATGGTATACCTCTCCATCTGTTGGTATCATCTTTAATTTCTTTGATCAGTGTCTTATAGCTTTATGCATACAGGTCTTCTGTCTCCCTAGATAGGTTGAATCCTAGGTATTTTATTCTTTTTGTTGCAATGGTAAATGGGAGTGTTTCCATAATTTCTCTTTCAGATTTTTCATCATTAGTATATAGGAAGGCAAGAGATTTCTGTGCATTAATTTTGTATCCTACAATGTTACCAAATTCATTGATTAGCTCTATTAGTTTTCTGGTGGCATTTTTAGTATTCTCTATGTATAGTATTATGTCATCTGCAAACAATGACAGTTTTACTTCTTCTTTGCCAAATTGTATTCCTTTTATATCTTTTTATTCTCTGATTGCCATGGCTAGGGCTTCCAAAACTATGTTGAATAATAGTGGTGAGAGTGGACCTCCTTGTCTTTTTCTTCATCTTAGAGGAAATGGTTTCAGATTTTCACCATTGGGAATGATTTTTTCCTGTGGGTTTGTTGTATATGGCCTTTATTATGTTGAGGTAGGTCCCCTACTTGCCCAGGTTCTGGAGAGATTTTATCATAAATAGGTGTTGAATTTTTTCAAGGTTTCTCTGCATCTATTGAGATGATCATATGGTTTTTATTCTTCAATTTGTTAATATGGTGCATCATATTGATTGATTTGCATATATTGAAGAATCCTTGCATCCCTGGGATAAATCCCACTTGATCATGGTGTATGATCCATTTAATGTGTTCTTGGATTCTGTTTGCTAGTATTTTGTTGAGGATTTTTGCATCTATATTCGTGAGTGATATTGGTCTGTAATTTTCTTTTTTTGTCGTATCTTTGCCTGGTTTTGGTATCAGGGTGATGGTGGTTTCATAGAAGGAGTTTGGGAATATTCCTTTCTCTGTAATTTTTTGGAAGAGTTCGAGAAGGATGGGTGTTAGCTCTTCTCTAAATGTTTGATAGAATTCACCTGTGAAGCCATCTGGTCCTAGACTTTTGTTTGTTGGAAGATTTTTAATCACAGTTTCAATTTCACTACTTGTGATTGGT
Organism: Aethalodelphis obliquidens; assembly: GCF_003676395.1. Lineage (NCBI taxonomy): Eukaryota > Metazoa > Chordata > Mammalia > Artiodactyla > Delphinidae > Aethalodelphis > Aethalodelphis obliquidens. The sequence continues at coordinate 57,652,213 of NW_020837951.1, read as the reverse complement.
CTGTTCATATTTTCTATTTCTTCCTGGTTCAGTTTTGGAAGGTTATTCCTTTCTAAGAATTTGTCCATTTCTTCCAGGTTGCCCATTTTATTGGCATAGAGTTGCCTGTTGTAGTCTCTTAGGATGATTTGTATTTCTGCGGTGTCTGTTGTAACTTCTTTTTCATTTCTAATTTTATTGATTTGAGTCCTCTCCCTCTTTTTGTTGATCATTCTGGCTAATGGTTTATCAATTTTGTTTATCTTCTCAAAGAACCAGCTTTTGGTTTTATTGATCTTTGCTATTGTTTTCTTTGTTTCTATTTCATTTATTTCTGCTCTGGTCTTCATGATTTCTATCCTTCTGCTAACTTTGGGTTTTGTTTGTTCTTCTTTCTCTAGTTACTTTAGGTGTAAGGTTAGATTGTTTATTTGAGATTTTTCTTGTTTCTTAAGGTAGGCTTGTATAGCGATAAACTTCCCTCTTAGAAGTGCTTTTGCTGCATCCCATAGGTTTTGGATTGTCATGTTTTCATTGTCATTTATCTCTAGGTATTTTTTTGATTTCTTCAGTGATCTCTTAGTTATGTAGTAACGTATTGTTTATCCTCCATGTGTTTGTGTTTTTTACCTTTTTTCCCCTGTAATTCATTTCTAACCTCATAGTGCTGTGGTCACAAAAGATGCTTGATATGATTTCAATTTTCTTAAATTTACTGAGGTTTGATTTGTGACCCACGATGTGATCTATCCTGGAGAATGTTCCATGTGCAGTTGAGAAGAAAGTGTAATCTGCTGTTTTTGGATGGAATGTCCTATAAATATCAATTAAATCTATCTGGTCTATCGTGTCATTTAAAGGTTCTGTTTCCTTATTTATTTTCATTTTGGATGATCTGTCCATTGGTGTAAGTGAGATGTTAAAGTCCCCCACTATTACTGTGTTACTGTCAACTTCCTCTTTTATAGCCGTTAGCAGTTGCCTTATGTATTGAGGTGCTCCTATGTTGGTGCATATATATTTATAATTGTTATACGTTCTTCTTGGATTGTTCCCTTGATCATTATGTAGTGTCCTTCCTTGTCTCTTGTAACATTCTCTATTTTAGAGTCTATTTTATCTGACATGAGTATTGCTACCCCAGCTTTCTTTTGATTTCCATTTGCGAGGAGTATCTTTTTCCATCCCCTCACTTTCAGTCTGTATGTGTCCCTAGGTCTGAAGTGGGTCTCTTGTAGACAGCATATATATGGGCCTTGCTTTTGCATCCATTCTGCGAGCCTGTGTCTTTTGGTTGGAGCATTTAATCCATTCATGTTTAAGGTAATTATTGATATGTATGTTCCTATTACCATTTTCTTAATTGTTTTGGGGTTTTTTTTGTAGGTCCTTTTCTTATGTTTCCCACTTAGAGAAGTCCCTTTAGCATTTGTTGTAGAGCTGGTTTGGTGGTACTGGATTCTCTTAGCTTTTGCTTGTCTGTAAAGCTTTTGATTTCTCCATCGAAACTTGGTTGTAATCTTGGTTGTAGGTTCTTCCCTTTCATCACTATAAATATGTCATGCCACTCCCTTCTGACTTGTAGAGTTTCTGCTGAGAAATCAGTGTTAACCTCATGGAAGTTCCCTTGTATGTTATTTGTCGTTTTGCCCCAGCTGCTTTCAATAATTTTTCCTTGTCTTTAATTTTTGCCAATTTGATTATTATGTGTCTCGGTGTGTTTCTCCTTGGTTTTATCCTGTATGGGAGTCTCTGCCCTTCCTAGACTTGGGTGGCTATTTCCCTTCCAATGTTAGGGAAGTTTTTGAGTATAATCTCTTCAAATATTTTCTCGGGTCCTTTCTCCCTCTCTTCTCCTTCTGGGACCCTATAATGCGAATGTTGTTGCATTTAATGTTGACCCAGAGGTCTCTTAGGCTGTCTTCATTTCTTTTCATTCTTTTTTCTTTATTCTGTTCCACAGCAGTGAATTCCACCATTCTGTCTTCCAGATCCCTTATCCATTCTTCTGCCTCAGTTATTCTGCTATTGATTCCTTCTAGTGTACTTTTCATTTCAGTTATTGTATTGCTCATCTCTGTCTGTTTGTTCTTTAATTCTTCTAGGTCTTTGTTAAACATTTCTTGCATCTTCTTGATCTTTGCCTCCATTCTATTTCCGAGGTCCTGGATCATCTTCGCTATCATTATTCTGAATTCTTTTTCTGGAAGGTTGCCTATCTCCACTTCATTTAGGTTTTTTTCTGAGGTTTTACCTTGTTCCTTCATCTGGTACAGAATCCTGTGCCTTTTCATCTTGTCTATCTTTCTGTGAATGTGGTTTTTGTGCCACAGGCTGCAGGCCTGTAGTTCTTCTTGCTTCTGCTGTCTGCCCTCTGGAGGATGAGGCTATCTAAGAGGCTTATGCAAGCTTCCTGAGGGGAGGGACTGTTAGTGTGTAGAGCTGGGTGTTGATCTGGTGGCCAGAGCTCAGTAAAACTTTAATCCGCTTGTCTACTGATGGGTTGGGCTGGGTTCCCTCCTTGTTGCTTGTTTGGCCTGAGGTGACCCAACACTGGAGCCTCCGTGGGATCTTTGGTGGAGCTAATGGTGGACTCTGGGAGGGCGCATGCCAAGGAGTACTTCCCAGACCTTCTGCTGCCAGTGTCCTTGTCCTCACGGTGAGACACAGCCACCCCCCACCTCTGCAGGAGACCCTCTAACACTAGCAGGTAGATCTGGTTCAGTCTCCTATGGGGTCACTGCTCCTTCCCCTGGGTCCCTATGCACACACTAGTTTGTGTGTGCCCTCCAAGAGTGGAGTCTCTGTTTCCCCCAGTCCTGTCAAAGTCCTGCAATCAAATCCCACTAGACTTCAAAATCTGATTCTCTAGGAATTCCTCCTCCTGTTGTCATACCCCCAGGTTGGGAAGCCTGACGTGGGGCTCAGAACCTTCACTCCAGTGGGTGGACTTCTGTGGTATAAGTGTTCTCCAGTTTGTGAGTCACCCACCCAGCAGTTATGGGATTTGATTTTATTGTGATTGTACCCCTCCTACCATCTCATTGTGGCTTCTCCTTTGTCTTTTGATGTGGGGTATTTTTTTGGCGAGTTCCAGTGTCTTCCTGTCAATGATTGTTCAGCAGTTAGTTGTGATACTGGTGCTCTCACAAGAGGGAATGAGAGCACATCCTTGTACTCTGCCATCTTGCCAACTGGACATCTAGCAGGTCATTTCCGATATAAGAAAAATGCAGTAGAATCTGAAGAAGTATTGGAATTAGAAGCAGGGAATTATCCAGGATCCAAGTGCAAAAAATATATAATATACTGTGAATACTTATGATGGTATAAGGTACTGAGTTTCAGAATTGGAGACTAAGGCACACAGCTGAAACAGAAACCACTAAGTTGGGCACATTATAACTTTAGAAACCATCCTTTTTATGGGGCCAGCCCCCCTCCTGACAGGGTTTGTTGATAGATGCCAGTTCACCAAAACTGCCACTGCTGTCCATCTCATCTTTCCTTCCTTCCTATTCTGGTAGATGGAAGAAGAGGGCTGAGTGAGAGATGTGGAGGTCCTGGTCAGGTAAGGAGAGGGCAGTGCAATGTTCATGAAGAAAGGATATTCCTTTCCGTAACTTCCCTGTGGAGGATGGAAAAGTGTGAGGAAGGCCCCAGGAAAATCACTCATGTAAGTGCAGGAACACTCATGTTTATCCAGCAGCCTGAACATCTACTTAGCTTCTGGATCTTGTTTATTGCCTGTTTTCCATCAGAACATGGGAGAGATGGTGTAGGGTGGGCTAGGATTGACTTTCTCCATTCTGTGTACTCCAGCGGTATAGAAAATTGGATTCTCCAATGCCTGCAGGCTCTAGGGCAGGGAGGTTGCTGAAAATGCATAAGATGCAGGAAACACCATAGAGTCATAGAGAATAGCATGGACAATAGAGGAATGAGGCATGATACTGCCAGCTGGAAACTGGCTGGAAGACATGGAGAAACATCTCAAGGGGCCACCAATACCCAGGGGCATTGCTAAAATACTCAGAAAGGCAAGTGCAGGGGCTAATTGGCAATGCCACTCCTTCTATCCAAAGCCCGTGGGGGACAGTTAGGTCAGAGTTATGGCCAATCAAGGAAGTAACTGCAACATAACCCAGGGCAGTGTATTTGTTAGAAATATGTTTGGCTGCAAGTAATGCAAAGCCTACTTTTCAGTGGCCTTAACAAATAGAGATTTATTTTTCTCATATAATAAGATATCATTGGGAAGTTGCTGCTGGCCTTGATTCTGTATTGTAACAATTCTGAAATTCTCTCAGCCTTTCCCTCATGGCTGCAAGACGGCTGTCTCAACCCCAGGTACCCAGTCTGCATTTAAGGAAGGAAAAAGTCTGGGGGTGAGAAAGAATCTAAGTCTGTTACTTTTATCAAGAAAATAAAAGTGTTCTCAGAAGCTCCACAGCACACTTTTATCTCATTAGCCAAAATTGGATCACTCTGACATTGCAGCTGCAAGAGATGTAAGAAAGATTTTAGCTTCTTCAACCTTTATATTGGAGGAGTAGTTTTCCAATAGTGTCTGACACTGGGAGTCATACTGAAGGAAGCACTGCCTTCTAAGTCCCTCATTCTGCACTCCTACTCCAAGCAGACCATGCAGGGGAGAGAAAGGTGAAAGGGAGCCCAGAATCTCACCCGTGCAACAAGACACTGAGGCTTGCATTTGGCTTGTGCTGATGAGGAGATGGAGATGCAGAAGAGAAAGAGAAGAGTCCCAAACTGCATATGTCTTTTAATGAAGTATTAACATGAACACAACAGAGTCTTAAAGATCTAAAATGAGGGTCCTCTACTAATTGAAAGAAACACAAAAAGAAAAAGAACTGGATGAGAGGTTGTTAAGGGAATCTTCCACCAGCTGGAAAGGAGGCTTTGACTGAATACAGTTAGTAGCTCTTATTAGCAGAATAAAATCATTTTATTCCTGTGTACCTAACAAATTTAGACTCCTCACTAAACTAGTTACACAGAAGTTAACTATTAACTTATTACAGGACCTCAGTGGGTAGATTCAGGCCTTCTTTAGCTAAACTTCTTTTGTTTTATGAAGTTCCAATTGAAAGGAACCCTTGAGAAGACACACTTCATTAAAATACACACAACCCATTTTTGTGAGATCCTCAGATGGGTTGCTATGTAATCAAATACATGCTTGACAAAGTTGCATCTGAATAGAGCCTAGTTCTATTTGGGAATAATACGTGATTTGCAAGTGATAGATTAATTATTATTGCCAGTTCTTCAGTTTCCTCAAACTAACTTTTGGGGATTTGTACCCCCTCCACATACACACATCTGACATACTATTTAACTGTGTAGTATTCTATCATTTCTGTCATCCTAACACATCTTTGCTTATACTTCCTCAAAGAAACAAATATACTCTTTCAAGCTTAAAATCAAACTCAGTAAGTCATTTTCCAAAATCTGCTTTATTTAATTAAGGGAAGCCATTGGAGCCCTATGTTTGTCATAGTATTTTAGACATAAAAACTGGGAAAATTTAGATACTTCTAATACCTTTAAGGAGAAATAAACTGATTTGATCTAGTATGAGATTTCTGATATTCCACTCCACAAAGATTTATAGAATTTCAACTATGTGCAGTCACAATTATATGCTGTGAACACACAAAGGAAAAAAATATTCCCGGTCCTTGAGAAACTGAAAATTCAGCAGTGGATACATATACTAGCAGCAGCATAAGCTAATATCCATAACACATTGTGATAATTGCTATGACAAAACTACTTATAAAGGGCTAGGGAAACACAACTGAGGGAATAACTATACCTGTATAAAATTTATTATTAATTTATGAAGGAAAAATTAATTAAATGAGTTAATCAAGGTCTGAAAGTCAGCTAAACTCTTCCCTGTTGTTTGAGAGAGCAGTGTGTCCTTCTAGGCATGAAAGGAAGAAAACCATTTCTCACCCAGCTAAAGAAAAGATTCTCAACCTAAGTGCTGGCTGCCTCTGAAGAAACCTGCAGAGAAATTTTCTTATACTGCATCAGGTATAACAGAAGGAAACAGCTGGAAGCTGAGGGGCAAATATCAACAGCTCCCATGTGATTAAAAAGAATTGCCAAATGCAGTTGGTATATTCCTCCTCCTAGCGGTATCTTTTTCTCTTGGTTATGTGCTAAATTTAAAAACAATAAATAGTAACAGTTATTACTTATTGAGTGCCCACATGTCACTTATGTTTAGTCTGGCACTGTAAAATGGAACTTACATATATTATTTCTAAACTATATAGCAATTCCACTATAAAGTAGACACTGTATTACCTCCATTTTACAGACAAGGAAACCATGAAATAGAGAGAAAATTGTCCACAAGTGGAAGACTTAGGAGCTGAGTTCAGTTTTGTCTGACTTCAGTGCTTATGCCCTTCCCACTGTGTCATGGAAGAAAAGACAACACCACTATTGATGCCTCAGTTTCAGAGCAAGGGGAGGCATTCCTCCGTGTGCCTCTTTTTAGTCCTCCTTTAGAAATATACATTCAATGGCCCCTCCCCTCTTGTAGTGTGAATTCAGACCTCCTCAGCCCAATGTAAAGTCAGTGTTAGAGTTTAAAAACTGTTCTAGATTACCAATACTCTTCTTTCCATTGCTGCCAATTGATTTTTTTCCCCCTCAAGTCTGATTTAGGTTTTGCTAGTAAATATTGTTTCTGTCTCCACCCTCACTAGCAAACACAGCTGGTTTTGGCTGTCAGAGATTCAAAGAACCTTCTGCAAAGATTTAAACTATATGAAAACAATCAGAATGAAAAAAGGAAAGAATGTTTAAGTGAAAGATAACATCTCAAAATACAGGTTTGGCTTGGCTTGCATTTTTTGGAAGCCAATCAGAGTTGAGGAAGAATTGATATTTTTATTGTCATTCTTGTCATGTGGTTCTCTTAATGATAAAGTCAACATTAAATTCCTTTGTTTTCCATTATCTTACAGCAAAGAAGCATGTCTTTAAGTCCTCACTTGGCTGACAACGGACCTCAGCCAGGTCCCTTTCTCTCTCTGCATGTGTGCAGTTTCCTCAAGTATATTATGAAAGGCTAGACTAGATGTTTCAGCTCTAGTTCTAACACTCCATTTTTACAGGTATAAATCATGGAAACACTATTTCTTAAGTGCAGTGATTCTATTTCCTCTAAATCTGTGTTTCTTCTAGATTTTACATACCCTTAGGGGCTTAAAACTTTATATCAAAGGTGAATGGGGTTACAGGCTATACATGACATAAATTTGGGGGAGGATCAATGCAACTCAATAATTTTGGGGCTAAGGCAATTTTAAAAACACCTGTTATTAAGGTACACTTGACATATAACAAATTGTACATATTTCAATTGCACAATTTCTTGTTTTGGCAAATATATATACCTGGGAAACCATCACAAAATAGTGAACATAAGTTGCCTCATGCCCCTTGGAATCCCTCCATTCCCTTTCTCCACTCCCATCTCTACTGAACTGCTTTCTGTCACGATAGATCAGTTTGCATTTCCTAGAATTTTATGTAAATGAAATCACAGATTTTTTTTTCTTTTGCCTGTCTTTTTTTAACTTAATTATTTTGAGGTCCAGCCATGTTGCTACATGTGTCAATAGATCATTCCGTTTTATCAGTGAAAGTATTCCATTACATACGTGGATAATACCTCCTCATATTCGTCTATTTATCTAATGGGCCCTTAAGGGGGCTGTTTCTGGGGCTTGGTGTTTGCCATACTTAGGTCCAAGTGATGTCAGCCTTCTCTAGCAGTCAAGCTGCTGGTCTTCATGGATTTGTCAATCCTGATCAAACTATCATGGCTGTAGACCTAGAGCTGGTGCCTCCAGGTTATAACATCACAGATTCCCACTATTCTTATCTGAGGTTCAGTAGCTTTTCTTGAATAATGCTTCTAAATATGGTATATTCCTAAAGTCCTGAAATAGTTGTTTCTAGCAATCTTTTCCAGTTTATCACTGCTTTTTGGAGAAAGGATTTGCCAAGCTACTCACACTGTCGTTCCCAGAATCCCCTGATTTTTACCTTGGTGTAATTTTTCTGACAAGTTACATGAAGAACAGGCTAGTCCCTACTTTTAAGAAAAGTTTCAGCTAATAAAGAAAATAGAATTTGTGCCCATGAAACTAAAATACAAGACAAAGACAAAGGCACCGTGTGAATAAGCAACCACTGAGTTCTTTAGGTGTTCAGAGCAAGGAAATATCGTTCCCTCTGGAAAGGATTAGGAAAAGCATCCAAAGAGAGGAAAGCATTTGAATAAGCCTTAAAGGGTTGGTAGGATTTCAACAGATATTGGAAGACTGAGCAGAGCAGTTGCATAAGTAGTTTGCTGACCTGGGAGTTGTTTAACTTCTCTGTTTGTAAATTTTAAAAGTACTGTAGTACACGAATACATTTTATTATAAAACTATGTAAATAATACTGCTGGTAATGTTCAATCATCTCTATTTCCTTTGCCTCCCTCATCCTTCTCCCTCAGCTCTATCTCATTTCTTTCCCCACCACTATTTATAAGCTTTTTCCTATGCATTAACATACATATATATGTTAACAATGGATTCCTGAAAATTTGAATGGAGTGATTTCATCCACAGTTAGATCAAGGAAAAAAAAAAGGAATCTTTCTAGGTCTAGGTTTATGGTGACACAGACAAATATTTGTAGTAGCAAACAGTTTACTGTCTGAGTAAGCCTAAGCAAGCTACTCAGTAGCTAGGGACTTCAGTTTATTTATTAAGATAAGCTAGGCTATGCTAAACCCCATGATCCCAAAGGCTTAATGCAATAAGAGCTGGCTTCTCATTCACTTCCAGTGTTCTCTGAAATGGAGGAGCCCTTCCCTTCCAGCTGCACAGACTGGGAAGAAAGAGAGACTAAAAGATTGTGCAAGACATTCCATGTCAGGCCTGGAAGTGATGTACATCATTTCGGCCTACATCCCATTGGACAGAATTCAGTGCCAAGTATGTTCAAGGTGGGCTGGCAAATCAGTCTTTTTGTGTGCCCAAGAAAAGTTTAAAATAGTTCAGTGAATTCATATCATTTTCTCTGCCACAAGTTTCCTTATCTGCGAGGTGTGTGGTCAACTAGATGAGGATAACAGCCTTCTCAATTCTATTCTTTTACGAGTATTGCATTCAATGAGAGAATCTGACCTCACTTTGGCATTCGAGTGGATTGAGTTTATTTTAACTTGGGTAATTTAAGATTTTTGTCTACCTGTCATTGTGTTGTGCGTCGTATTAAGAGACTATTGGATATGAGAGTAATCTGGCTGTAACATGTGTCACCCTGCTGACCACCAGTGTTGATCTGGCTGATCTGGCTGACTCGGCGAATGTCCTCTTTCTCCCTCACCACTCCATGTGTGTTCCACCTGAAGGTGTGCACTCAGTTGATGAGAATGACCTTCCCCGATAGAGGAGGACCATTTTTCAGTCAAGGGTATGTGAAGAGCTCAGCTCTGCTGCTGGAACCTCCAAACAAGCTCTCAAGGTCCATTTGTAGAAGAAATGTAGGGTGGGCAAACTTTCAAGGCTCCAGGCACATCCAACTGAGGTGTTGCATGGGCAGTCTGCCTTTAAAAAAATTGTTAGATTATCTGAGTCATTTTTTTCCTTGCAAAATTCTCCCAAACTTCAAAAAGTAGTGGGAAAAGGTAGAAAGAGAAATAAAATCATTAGTTATCTTCTAGGCAATGTGATATAATTGAAGGAGTCAAGATTTCTGAATTTAAGTCCCAACTGTGCTGTTGATGATAGATGATTTTGGGCCAATCACTTACATCATTTAGCCTCTCTGGACCTACATTATTTTCATTTCCATTTGTTAATAATTATGACTGTCTCACTGGGATGTTATGAGGATCAAATGACAGAGTACATGGGAAGCTGCTGTGGAAACTATAAAAACCTATACAATTTATTTATACAATTTATAAACAATAAACAAGAGAGAATACAAAAAGGCAAGCAAACAAGAAAGATAAGACGGCTAGAACCGCAGTATGCAGGAGAAACAGACCCTCAGAAGGGAATCAATGTTGGGTTTTGAGACCTCTACAGCAATGCAAGATAGAAAAGAGGTAGAGCTGGAATTGTAGAGAGGGGAAACTGGGGAGCAGGGTGGAGACTGGGGGACGAGTGAGAAGAGGAAGGGATGAGGCACAGTGAGTTAAAGGAATAAGTTCAGAGAGTATTTTTTAAAATAATTTCTTTTATTTTAGATCAAATTTAGATTTATAGAAAGGTTTCAAATATAGCACAGAGTCCTTGTCTACTCCTCATCCAACTTGCCCCATTGTTAACGCCTTAGATAACTATGTTTGCCAAAAATACAACATGTAGAACACCAAACAAACAGTATCTCACAGAAATAACAATGTACTGATTTATACACACCACTAGCACTGTAAGAAACTGACACTGGTACATTATTATTAACTAAATGCCAGACTTTATTGGAAAACCTAAATTTTGGCTAGTTGTCAATTCAGTTTGCTGAGCTGAGCTGAGCTTAAACTGATCCCTGTCTCCATGTGTCCCTTAGTTAATTTCTGGCTTGCTGACTCAGTTTCCAAAAACACCTTGGGAAGTAGAGTCATCACATTAGCCTTTCTTTGTCCTCAGGACAACATATATCTGTGTCCTGATGAATAGATATTCTGGGAATAACTCTTCAATCTTACTCTTCCTAGGGAAGTCCTTTGGAGGTAGCAAGGTAAGATGATTCAGCCAGCTGGGTCAGTAAAGATAGTGCCATTGTTTTGCTTTTCTTTAACTTAGTCAAAACCCACCAGCAAAGAGCAATTACTTTTAAAAATATAAGGCATATTGCGTAAGGCCCTAGGGAGAGGAGGCATTCTGAGTTTTCCACCTTCTACATAATTATGAGAGATAATGGAATATTACTCAGCCATAAAAAAGAATGAAATATTGCCATCTGCAGTGGTATGGATGTACCTAGAGAATATTATGCTTAGTGAAATAAGTTAGACAAAGAAAGACAAATACTATACGATATCACTTATATGTGGAATCTAAAAAATAATACAAATGAATATAATACATGCAAAACAGAAACAAACTCACAGATACAGAAAACAAATTTGTGGTTACCAAAGGGGAGAGGGAAGGTGGGAGGGACAAATTAGGGATATGGGATTAACAGATACAAACTACTATATATAAATTAGATAAACAACAAGGATATACTGTATAGCACAGGGAATTGTACCTATTATCTTGTGATAACCTATAATGGAACATAATCTGCAAAAATACTGAATCACTATGCTGTACACAATATGCTGAAACTGACACAATATTGTAAATCAACTATGCCTCCACTGAAAAAGAGAAAGCTTAGTATAGCTTGTGGTCCCCAGACCACCCCAGGATAACCTGAGGGTCATTCTTAAAGTTTCATCTATTTGCAGTGATCTTCAAATAGAGATTTATAAAACGTGTCTAGGTATGGAGCCACAATGACTCTTAGCATTTAGTAGGTCTGGAGTGAGAGATGGGAAGCAGCTTAGGACAGTCTCATACAGCGAAGAATTGTCCTGCTTAGCCACCAAGCAAACACTGGTGAATACTGCCAAGGAAAAGCTACATCTTTGGGATATCCATAAGGTAAGGTGCTAAGAATTCATTATCAGCTTTCCTAGGAATTAGCATCTCCTATTTAGGCTAGCTCTTCAGGACAATACCAATTGTCGGAAATGCAATGCCATGTGGGTATACTTCCTTCTCCATCATGGAGGAAGAAAGGAGGCAAATTTCTGGGAACTGTAAAGCACAATAACATAAATAAGAATAGCCATAAATGCATACACACATTCCATGAATGGTTTTCTTTCTTTTGTGTGTGTCAGTACTATAGCAGAAATAATTATACCCTAGTGCTTGCCAAGTTTCTTAATGTAGTAACAGTTGCAAGTCAGTCTCTTAAATTAACAGAATTCTGAGAGCAAATATCACTAAATATCATGAAAATGATTCTCATTATTCTACATATTTTCTCTCTGTATCTGTGTGTCTCAAAAAGGCCCTAAAAGCTTCACCAGGGGCAGGAGTTCAGCACTTCAACACATGTGCTTTTAAAAATATTGGAAAATTCACAAATTAATTTGCCAGCTAAACTATGTAATCAGATCATGATTTATTCTCCTAGACTAGAGTACTAGAGTACTAGAGTACAGCTAGTTGGTTGCTTTTCTCTTTCCTTTTTTAAAAGGGGCAAAAAGATGACACGGTTCCAAGAAGAGTTTTGCCAATACGTAGAGCTTTTTATTTTTAATTCATTTTTTTTATTGAAGTATAGTTGACTTACAATGTTGTGTTAATTTCTGCTATACAGCAAAGTGACAGAGCTTGCTTAAGGTAGAAATATCAGTCTTCCTTGGCTTAAGTTCATGGTATGGGGGTTATGGAACTGTGCAGAAATGGTCATTAAAAGTGTCATTAAAAAAATCTATTCATTCCCTTTCCCATTACAGGCTTTGCAAATGCAGCCCTGCTTGCAATTTCTAGAAAGCTAGCTACTTATTTTCTAGCCAGTATACCATTCAGAGAATTATACTAGACTTGCTTCTTACAACAAACACAATGATTATCTCAGTCAGTCCCTTTACCACTCAAACCTTAGCTAACTTCATTTTGGCTCTGATATTTACTAGCTTTGAAGGGGAGGGCAAGAGATGGTATCCCTTCTAACCCCATGAACACAGGCTAACTGTGCTATAGGAGGTAGAGCCAATTTACAATCTTCACAGAATTTCAACAAAAAGGAAAAAAATCATGCAACAAAATAGAAATTAGTCTTGGCTAAAATCTTTGCACATTCTCAGCATGATTTTATATGCAGTTAGTATGTTGATAAGTATTCCAAATACAGAGTAATCTAAGTTTTAATTCAGGATACTAGGTGTCCCTGAAACAAAACCATCTCTTAGTTTAGCCTATGGATGCAGAACCAGTTCCTAGACCATTGACTTTTTACCAAAAGATAGATTTGATACCTACTTCTGACAAAGAATAACCACCTATACCAACCTCTGTTTTATTTACCGAGGATAAATAATTGAATTTAAAGATAGCCTTAAGAGATTCCATTTTCTGTCACAGGAAGTAGCAATTAGAAGTATCTATGATACACATGCAGAATGCCATGTATCCACTGTCAGAGACAATGGCTAAGTCACAAGGAGATAAAGCATTAGTATTATTTTAATATCTTATATGTGCTTATTGTTTTCTCTGCAGTATGATACTATATTGGAAATTTGGAATCAACGGCTTGGAATCAAGGGCTCTCCATGCTAAAAGGAAACTCAGAGACAAACTGGACAATTTCTTTTGCTTTATAGATATGCAAGTTGAGGTCCAGTGAGGTAAGGTGCTCTGCTCAAGACCGCCCAAAGTAATAGAAGACCTTCATCATAAAATTTCCTCTTTTACAAAATATCTTTCTATTTTTTCTGGGGAAAAAATGTAAATTTAACAGGGAGCAGTTATAATGTTTATTGCTACCAAGATGTTCTCTGTTGCTGGATTTTGTTATACACCCTTAAGATAGTGTAGAGGATGAATTTCACTTACCTTATTCCTACCGTATGTGTTGCAACTGAGCCAACTTTGCTAGTTAGTCTTATATAAGAAACCATAAATGTTTTCATATTTTGATCAGACTCCAAGATCCTTTTTCTTATTAGAGGTTTATATATTCCAAAACATCATACATAAGATTCAAGATACACGTCAAAATAAGGCCTTCCCAATCTTATTTCCCTTTATATTTTTCTCCATTCACCATATATTATTAAAAAAATGATGATACGAATTATATAGTGTTGAATCAGAGAGAAACTGTTTTGCTCTAATCTGATCAGGTATCTTATCTAAGCATCTATAATCCATTGATTAGGTCACAAGCTTAAATATACAAAGTTCAAGGAATTACAGCAAATGTGTCTTCTCAGGTGGTTAATGCTGCTTACAGATTAAAAGAGACCTCATTTGTTAAAACAGTGACTGGCAGCAAAAAATAAGTCTATTGTAGGAAAGTGTATATTTTAAGGGTATAGTTAAAACTCTTCATTGAGAAGATAGTTATTGCCTTGAGATGAATTCAGAGATAGGAACTCTTTCCCCTGGCAGCCCAATAGAATTTCATGACTTTTTTGACCTCAGCCATCAATATTATGGCTTCTAGCCATCCCGCCTATTTTGGTCTGAGTGCACAGGTGGCAAAATGACAAATAAAACAGTTGGGACATAGGCTAAAATGTCAGTGGTGGAATTTGAGCCACTATAACCTAGGGAGTTGAGTAATCATAACAGTACCACAGCATCTGTGGATTCAGACCCATGGCTCTATTCCAGACAGTGAAAATTCAACTTACCTTCGCAGAATGAGTTAGTTCTGACTTTCCCTCATGGATTTCCCACTTGTAATAGAGGCTCAGGTTCATCCACTTAATTCTGTTGTAATGACAGACAGAATCTGGGAGTCACACTTTCTGAGATCAGCTGACCTAGGAAAAGTTAGATAATCAATACTACTTTGGATTATAGCCATTTTCTCAAATTACCCTAAAGCAGTGAACACGTTATCTCAACGATTTGTTTCATTTTTTAACCTACCTATAAATAAATAATGTCTCTGAAGTGCATACTGAATAACTATAATGTCTTATAGATTAATGATTAGTTAACATAATTCTAGCACTACCAAGTTTCCTATAGAAATTTGTCATTAAAATGGGTCTTACCATTGGATATCTTGTAAACATTGCTACTGTCCTACTACTTATAAAAATAAGTTTACTTATCTTCAGAGCTTTGTTTTACCAGTCCATAATAGGACACTTGACTTAGTTTCACAACTTAAAAAGGAAGTAATAATTGGTGCAGTCTTTAAAATGCAGGAGTACATGTGTCCCATTTGCTTTGGGTTGTATCCTACCAGACTGCCACAGATGTCAGGGGAAATACGGCTAGAGAATGATGATTTTGAGCTGTTCCTTTGGGTTGCTTCTCACTGAAATGTTTTGAAATCTGAAATTCTACTTTGCCATTTTCAAGAGTTATTTAAAGCATTCCTTCTGCACACTTGAGAATGATGAGGATTTAAGGGTGCCAAGAACCAGCTTAAGCTGACCGTGAGTGAATTCTTGTTTTGCAGTCCTCTTATCTCCCTACCAATATCACACTCTCCTGAGGAATGCTAAGAAATCTTGTGGACTTCAGAGATTTTTCACATTGCCTTTTTATTTTCTTAAATATCCTATCTGATTTAATTTTCTTCTCATTTTGGAAAGTAATATTTAAATAAAATTTCATGCTTCTGTATTCTTTGGAATCAATAAAAGATATTCTCTGTCTCTGTCTCTCTCTCTTTTCACTCCATCTTACTGGGACTAGCTGTGACAATACAGAAAAAAAGTAAGAGCACTAGCCAATAACCTGAAAGGCTGGCATTCGTAATATAAATCAGAAAATATTTCTAGCTATGTGTATTTCTTCACCAAAATCTGTCCATTTGCACTGCCCCTCTGATGGTCGCTCCTAATGTTATCTCTTTACCTGTATACCTAAGAATTGTTTTCAGATGGATCTCTTTCTATTTACATGGTATCGTTTGCTGTCTAACTTCTTTATCTAGCTAATAGCAGATGTTTACCTACATGCAAGGAATATTTCTCTCAGGTATGTTATGAAGCCCCTCACTAGGGTGGGAAAAGAATCCCTGACACCTTTCGTCCTGAATATCCAGTACTTTCTCTTCTTTTGAAATATATCACTGCATATGCATTTTAATTAAACCCAAACTGCATTCACAGAGGGGTTTATGTGTTACCAATTATTCCTAATGAGGTTTTTCCTCTCCCTTTTGAATGTTAAATCATCATCTGTCTTTCAACATGTGTGGAAAATGCAGTATAATTATTGTAAATAATATCTTTTCCTAAGCATGAATTTGGGATTCGGGCAGTTTTCGTTTCTTTTTCTTCCAGCAGCTCAAAACAAACAAACAAGCAAACAAACAAAAAAACACTTCAGTTGTCTTACTGTGGGTGTTTTCTAAAGTATAGTCACAAAAGAGATTGTGAAAATGACAACGTTGTGTTTGATATTTATTCTCTCGCACTGACTTCCATATAAAAACCGCTAAGTTGGGAAGACAAAAGATGCTTTCCCAACTGCTGGTAACACGAAGCTCCTTTGTATTCTGACTCTTCTCTTTCTCTTACATCAACATCAACAAGAATTTTGTGGGAAAGACTGAAATGTCAGTCTTTCCGAGGAGCAAGCAAGTCCAGTTTATTCTTTGCCCTGTAATTAAAGCCTGTTTTTGTGAGAAAAGTAAACCAATACCCAGCAACCCAAGATAAACTGCCAAGCTATTTTTAATCTACAGGAACCCTTTCAACAGTGTGAACCCTTGGAGACCTGCTGCAGTTTTTCATTCTTGAGCCAATAGAAGAAAGATTCACAGAAGACAACAGTGGGTAATAGTCTTACAGTATTAAAATGGGATGTCTTCTTTTAAATGCTCGTTTCTAAACAAACAGCATTACAAAGGAGGAGGATGGAAGTGGAGGATTTGATACATGTTCTTCACCCACCCAAAATATGGATGCAGTCCTTCCTTCCATTTTCCTGAGGAAGAGCCTAACCAACTCCGATGTCTGACTTTGTTAGAGACTTGAGGAAAAAAAAAAAAAGTTCCAAGACAGAAAGGGAGAAGATCTTAAAATTGGTTATTAGACATTACTTCTCCTCAAATTCCACCATAAGGGGTCTCTTAGAGCCAGCTTCCCCCTTAGCCTTCAGATGACAGCCGCATTCTACTTCTAGACCACCCTCATCCTCAGAAATATACTGTGCTCAGCTAACTCTTTCCTGAATCCCAGGCTCGTCTTCTCATGTTTGGCCACTAGCTTATCTCTCTAGAAAAGAGAAAAATCTTAACCCACAATAATTTCATCAATTCAGGAAAGCAACTCTTTCAGTTTATAATACCAGTTAGGGATTCCTCCATTCAATCCCCTTCTTCTATTATTTGATATTTATATAATCTAAAGGTACCTTAAAAGGATTTCCTAAACCAAAATGCAGCCTCTCCCCAAAGATATGTAGAGCCAATCCTATGAAATTTTTAAACAGTAAGATTTTTAACAGGTGAGTCTTCTCTCCTTAGCTCCTGAGTCCAAAAAGGGTCTTCTCACTACAAACTACTTTGTCCTGGTTATGGGAAATGTATACTATGTGAGCATTTGTAAAGGATTTCTCGGGGAAAACATCACCCTCACTCCTGAGACTTTAATGTGTCAACCCTCTATTCCAGTGCTGTCCAAGAAGAATACAATGAAAGTCACAAATGTGACCCACATATAAAATTAAAATGTTTTCTCCTGGGCACTATAAAAAAAAGGAAAGAGGTGAAATTAATCTTAGTAATATATTTCATTCAACCTAATATATCCCTAATATTATCATTTAACACATGCTCAATATTAAAATATCACTGTTATTTCTCTCTCTCTTTTTTTTTCATAAGGAGGCTCTGAAATTCAGTATGCATTGTACATTTACATCACATCTCATTTCAAATTAGCTACATTTCAAATGCACAATAGCCATACAAAACTAGAGGCTACTGTACTGGACAGCACAGCTCTACACCTTCACTGTCAGGTGAGTCCTTTATCTAGACTGAGAGAGTGAATACACAGATAGACAATGGCCAAGTCATATATGACATAAACTCTGACCCAAATAAGAAGCCCAGGAAGTCAACCCACAACGTCTGCAGCAATTGGCCCAGAATAATAAGGACTTGGTCAAGGACTGCCAACTTTGCTTTCCCTCTCCCACCCCATCTCTACATCTCAGGATCAACCAAAGAAAGTCACATATGCTCCCCAATCAACCACATAAGATACCCACTTCTCGTTAGCTGCCTCCACTTTTGCATACCAACAAACTCCAATCAGAGCATACCTGAAACCCTTTTCACTAGAAAGCTCTCCCACTTCCTTGCCTGCCATTGAGTCACTGTCGAACACAAATGGTGGCAGCTGACTGCTTCACAGAGTTCTGAATTAATAGCGTCTGTTTGTTATCTTTTGGGTGGTCTTAGGTTATTTCTATAAGACTTGAGCTTCACTTCTGACTATGTAGAAATTCTCCCTTACATTTGAAAATCCAAATATGTGAACTCAGTGAGGAAGGGGAGGAGGGTGGTACAGGGAAGATGCTTTTGACCCAAAGCAACATGAAGTAGAACAGCTATATTTTGCTGAAAACACACACATTGTGGTGTTTTGTTGTTGTTGTTGTTGAAGATATTACTTTCAGGTAGTGGCAGACAAACGTTCGCCAAGATTTAGGCATAATGTGGTATAATGCTGGTAGGGAGCTGAGAAAAGGGTGCTTCCTCATCTCTGCTTAAAAGACATGTACTTTCAAATATGGAGAGGAAAACAGTCCTTGATATTCCTGGATTTTTCACAATCCATTTTCCACTCTGTAGCCTGTGCCTGTAGAGACACATCTTAAAACCTCTCTGATAATACAGGCTGGCGGATGAGGATTTTAGGAGCAGGCAAGATGTCTGCCCAAAATGTGGGAATAGCACTTCATTTTTGGCTGAAGCTAAAGTAGGGAGAAAGCCCGAAGGAAAATCATATTACTTCTGTGGCTGCACAAACAGTGGAATAATATATATAAATGGTACTAAGACAATCTAGAAAATGTTTGCAAGCCCAGCAATATAAATGCTGTTTTTAAGACTTGAATTAAAGGAAAATTTAATCAAGGGAAACAGATAATGCCTTTTTTTTTCAGAGTTAAGTGAAAACTGGATCCATCTCTTGTTAAAGAAATTTAAGGAATTTTTTTCCAAATAGTGCCTCTCTGCTTAGAATTCTGACCCATTAAAATGGGTTTAAGGTGGACAAAATGAAAGCCTTTGAGTTTTGAAGTTGCCTTTAAATAGAAATACTTTATTTTAGGAAAAAAAATAAATGAAATCCATTTAAGGAAATTATGAGGCTCTACAGAGAAAGAGTATCTAATTATTTGCAAAGCATTTATGACCTGAGAGTCCAGGGCTCCCTGTTACTGTATTTACCATGTTATAGCCACAACTCAACGCAAGGAACTTTGGGGACTTGAAAGCGTCCGCAAAGTTAATCACTTCCCACTCCTGCAGTAACTAGTTATCTGCAGTTACTGCAGAGAGTGTCCCACTCAATCTGTTTGGTTTTTTTTTTTGCGGTACACGGGCCTCTCACGGCTGTGGCCTCTCCCGTTGCGGAGCACAGGCTCCAGACGCGCAGGCTCAGCAGCCATGGCTCACGGGCCCAGCTGCTCCGCGGCATGTGGGATCTTCCCAGACCGGGGCACGAACCCGTGTCCCCTGCATTGGCAGGCGGACTCTCAACCACTGCACCACCAGGGAAGCCCCTCAATCTGTTTTAAAATGTTATATGAACTGCACTATTTTTATATGAAATGCACTATTTCTCAGATTCTATTTAAAAAAAAACCAAAACTTCCTCTCACTATAGGCCCAGTTTGAGATAGTATTACATGGAGAGAATGTAGCATTCCTGCCCTCTAAAAGATTTACAATATAAATATCATCTAACGAGGGAAAATTACATCACCTCACTAAGAAGATGAGCTCTAGTTCATCAATCACTAATTGGGAAACTTAGCAAAATATTCATATAAATGTCGTATCTCTGTCAGGACACAGAGAAGTGGTTTTGATTTGGTCATAACTTACATCATCTGTGAGCCTTGATGTCTGCTATCTTACCTGTGCAGCAAGGGTCTTATCTAGGATGTGAATTTCACTGGAAAACTGGCTGTCTTGAAAAGGAAAGAAGAGATGAGAAAGAAAAACTAGACTCAGAGGACCAACAGCATTTTCATTCGTGAACAGTTCAGATTAACTCATAAACAACAGGAACATTTCATGGCTGGGCCATGGCACTCTGCCTGCTGTCCACATTCCTCATCCTTTGGAGGAAACTGGCCCAGCCAGGGTGACCTCACTCACTAGTAATATGGAGACTTAAACTGCTTCTAGGACATGGCTCTTGACACAGTGTAGCTACGTATGCTGTAAGACATTAGAGAGCCAGTGAAGAAATTTAGTAATGACAATTCCCTCCTTTTTCTGTTGCAGACCTTTGGTATCTGTTGATATTTACTGAAATAGAAAATGTCACAAAGTGATATAAGAGTAAGAGAAATCCCCCCCTACTGCCAAGGGCACACACAATGGGAAAGGTAGCAACTGGGCCCTCTGCTAAAAACCACATCATATGTGATTTGAAAGCTTCCAGAGATTAAGTCTATTAAGGTATCCATTTTGTGTCATAATTATGTGATCCACAACCATCGCTGCTAAACGTGAGTTTGGTGTTTAATTTGCCATTCATAGTGTGTCACTCCAGACTTCAGGAATTTGGCTTCAACCCCCTCACATTAAAGCCCTCTTGTAACATATGTCTTCCCTACTGGATTATACCTGTCTAAGAATATTCATGTATTGTTTATATGTTGTTAGCATTTTACTCTAAGTCACTTTTATGTATTAACTCACATTAATGCTCACAGGAAATTTTTATAGTAAGCAATAGAACTATTTAATCATACAGATGAGGAAACAGGCACAGAGTGATTAAGTAACTAGCCTAAGATTTCTCAGCCAGAAAGTGGCCAGGCCAAGTTTGGAACCCAGTAGTTTGGCCCCAGCCTCTCAGCTCTTAACCACCTACGTACACTACTGCTTTCTGAGGACCAAGCCTATGTTTTCCTTATCTCTTTGTTCTCAGCCCCTAGTACAAGGCCTGGAACAAATGTTCAGTGAATCGGGCATGACACTGAAAGCAGAATCTCTATGTAGTACTCATCACACTGAGGTGTAGATGCTCAGCTAACATGATCCTTGAAGCTTACTAAGTGCTGCATCCTCTGTCAGGCTGACCTTGCTGTCACCTCTATTACTCAATCTGGACTCCTCTTTCTTGCCTGGGATTATTAATAAAGCCAAGGTGATAATAGCACTGTGATCATATCTCTGCCTTCTAACCCGTTCCTTCCGCTAACACTAGTTTACCTCTTTCAGTCCCTCTTTCTATTTCTAAATGAAATGTGAAACCTCTATGTACTAAACAATGGGAAAAAATGACCAGATATTGATTTGCTAATTATATAGCAAAGGGGACTTATTTAGTAAAGTCTGCCTTGTGTAGTCACTTTAACTTTTGGTCAGTCATAATCTTCAGGAATATCACTGGTTAAAGAAGTCAATATGTGCTTCCCTCGTGGTGCAGTGGTTAATAATTTGCCTGCCAATGCAGGGGACATGGGTTCAAGCCCTGGTCCAGGAAGATCCCACATGTCGTGGATCAACTAAGCCCGTGAGCCACAACTACTGAGCCTACGTGCCACAACTACTGAATCCTGCACACCTAGAGCCTGTGCTCTGCAACGAGAGAAGACACTGCAATGAGAAGCCCACACACCGCAATGAAGAGTAGCCCCCACTTGCCACAGCTAGAGAAAGCCCATGTGTGGCAACAAAGACCCAACACAGCCAAAAATAAATAAATTAAATAAATTAAAAAAAAAAAAGAAGTCGATATGATCATATCACAATCCTATCCCTGAACCAAATCCCCACCTAGTGGAACAAATCAGTTCCTTTTGCTTCATAACATTCTCACCTCATCTATGCAACTAAAATGTTTTCTATTCTCCTCAGTATATGTATTTTGGAAACCAGTCAAAGCAGGAGAAATAGGCACATGCCTTCTATGTGTTTCTGCAATATGAGTGCTAATAGTTTCAACATTGGGAAGGTAAGGATCCATGTCCTGGAGTGGATATTCAGATTGCCTAGAGGCCAAGCACTTCCCTAGAAGTCAAGCACTTTCTCCCAGTTAGGAGAGTATTATGGAATGGGGAGGAGGGCATTACTGAGTCTTGGACTTCATCACTGGTACATTAGTACTGAGGATACAATGATGAATAAGACAAGTCCCTGGCTTCAAGGAGCTCATAATCCATCAGAGGAGACAAATTATTTCTCAATGTGTTACCTACTATAATAGTCATCTACATAACATATCACAGAATAAACACATGCAGGAATGACTACATAAGTTTCAGGGACCAGTGCAAAATGAAAATGCAGGGCCCTTAGCCACAGCAATCAGTCAAGCAAGAAAAAGAAATAAAAGAAATCCAAATTGGAAAGGAAGAAGTAAAACTGTCACTGTTTGCAGATGGCATGGTACTATATAAAGAAAATCCCAAGGATACTACCAAAAATCTATTAGAAGTCATCAATGAATTCAGTAAAGTTGCAGGATAAAAAATTAACATACAGAAATCTATTGCATTTCTATATACTAACAGTGAACTAGCAGAAAGAGAAATTCAGAAAATAATCCCACTTACAATTAAATATAAAATAATAAAATACCTAGGAATAAATCTAACCAAGGAGGTAAAAGACTTATCCTGGAAAATCTCTAAGACACTGATGAGAGAAAATGAAGACAACAAAAACAAGTGGAAAAAATATATCATGCTCATAGATTGGAAGAATTAATACTGTCAAAATGTCCACACTACTTGAGAAAATCTAAAAAGTCAACGACATTCCTATCAAAAAACTCCCTGATTTCAAGCTGTACTACAAAGCTACAGTAATCAAAACAATATGGAATAAAAAAGACACATTTTTATTAGAACAGAATAGAATAGGGAGTCCAGAAATAAGCCCACACTTACAAGGTCAATCAATCTACGACAAAGGAGTCAAGAATATACAGTGGGGAAAAGACAGCCTGTTCAATAAATGATGTTGGGAAAACTGGACAGCTACATGTAAAAGAATCAAACTGGACTACTTTCTCACACCACACACAAAAATAAACTCAAAACGGATCAAAGACTTAAATGTAAGACTGGAAAACATAAAACTCCTGGAAGAAAATATAGACAGTATGCTCTTTGACATTGGCCTTAGCAATATTTTTTTTGGTTATATCTTTTCAAACAAACAAAAGCTAAAATAAACCAATGGTACTACATTAAACTAAAAAGCTTTTGCACAGCAAAGGAAATATCAACAAAACAAAAAGATCACCTACTGAATGGGAGAAGATACTTGCAAATGGTATATCTGATAAAGGGTTAATATCTAAAATATGCAAAGAACTCATATAACAACATCAAAAACACAAACCACCCAATTAAAAACTGAGGAGGACCTGAATAGACATTCTTCCAAAGAAGACACAGAGATGGCCAACAGCCACATGAAAAGATGTGCAACATTGCTAATCATCAGAGAAATGCAAATCAAAACCACAATGAGATATCACCTGACACCTGTTAGAATGGCTATTATTATCAAAAAGACCACAAATAACAAGTGTTGGTGAGGATGTGGAGAAAAGGGAGCCCTTGTGCACTGTTGGTGGGAATGTAAATTGGTGCAACCACTATGGAAAACAGTGTAGAGATTCCTCAAAAATTTAAAAAGAGAACTACCACGCAATCCAGTAATTCCACTTCTGGGTATTTTTCCTAAGAAAACAAAAACACTACTTTGAAAAGATATATACTCACCCCTATGTTCGTTGCAGCATTATTTAAATAGCTAAGATAGAAAAATATAGAAGCAACCTAAGTGTCCATCAATAGATGAATGGATAAAGAAGATGTGGTGTGTACACACACACACACAAGAAATATTAGGTGGCCAAAAAAAAGAACGAAATCTTACCATTTGAAACAACACAGATGGACCTAGAGGGTATATGCTAAGTGAAATAACTCCAAGGAAGACAAATACTGTATGATTTCACTTACATGTAGAATCCAAAAAACAAAACAAATGAACAAACATAACTAAACAGAAACAGCCTCGTAGATACAGAGAATAAATAGGTGGCTGCCAGAGTGGAGGGGGGAGTAGGAGGATGGGTGAAATAAGCGAGGGAGATTAAGAGCTACAAACTTCTAGTTACAAAATAAATGAGTTAGGGGGATGAAATGTATAGCATGGTGAATATAGGCAATTATATTGTAATATCTTTGAATGGTGACAGATGGTAACTAGACTTATCACGGTGATCATTTTGTAATGTATAGAAATATCAAATCACTATTTTCTGTGCCTGGAACTAACATAGTGTTGTAGGAAGGAAATGCATCAAAATGCTAATGGGTTATCTCTGCAGGGGGGGATTATTGGGTGAATGTTATTTTTTACTTTATGTTTTTAATGCATTTCTAGTTGTCTGTTATGAAAATGTATTGCTTATAAAATTAGAAAGAAAACAATAAATACTATTAAAAATAGAAAAAAGAAAAGAAAATGCAGGGTTCTTGTTCATAAATTCTTAAGAATTTCAAAAGGCATTAAACTAAGTGCAGGTCCCTTGGACTGCACATCCATGAAGCTGGCCTTGAACACGTGGAAGAGGTAATGGGATCAGGGTATGGAGCATTGAAAATGCTTCCAAAGAAAGTGATACTTGTGCTGGTTCTTGCAGGATGACTAGGAGTTTGGCATGTGGAGAAGGAGGAAAGCACATTCTGGGCAAGAAAAGAAGTTAACAAAATAAACAGGAAGAGTGTGTGAGAGCAGGTTGCCAGTCTATTTTGGGGATAACAAACTGAGACCAGAGAGCCTTGGATTGCAGGATGCCCGGAAAACATCTACAGAGGAAAGTTGAGGCCAGTGTGTCAGGAGCTTAGAGAAATAAACAGAGGAAAGAATGAGGCAAATCATAATTTAATTGTAGTTTCACCACTTACTGCATGTGAGCTCTTTAGTAAGTGACAACACCCCTGAGCTTCAATTTTTTCATCTGAAAATTGGAGAGTTCTAGCCTTGGCTCAGCCACTGAAAATTGGAGAGTTCTAGCCTTGGCTCAGCCATTAATTAGTTGTGAGACCTTAAATAAGTCACTTTCCCTACCTGAATCTCAGCATCTCCACATATAAAATGAAAAGCTAAGGCTAGATGAATGGTTTTCAAACTGAGCTCCGAGGAGGTGCCTCAGGAGATGTGGGGAAGGTGGGCGAGGGTGAAGGGACAGCCCAGCAGGATTTAGCCACCAAACATTTAAACTAGAGCGGCAACATCTTTATCAATGTTATATATGCATATGTGTACATATGTATTTGTTTTTATATATGCATATATGTGCATATTTACACATGCATAAATATATATTTATGTGTATTATGTATAGCATATGCTATATGTTTTATGTTACAGTATGCATTTATGTATATGACATCACTTAATAAATATGTGCCATATATTATGGTATAATAAAATATATTATAACATATTTGTTATATACGTATTATTTATTCAACAGAGCATCTCAGTTGCCACATCTGAAAACTGGGGATATTTAATAGTACCTCACTTATAGGTTAGTATGAAGATTAAATGTCAAAAATGTATGTAATGTTCCTAAAAAAGTATCAGGAACAGAGTAAGCATTTACTTACTCTTTTATAAGTCACAATCTAAGCCCAAGAAGTCGGGAATATGTGCATCTTTTGTCCACTTCTGTCTTCCCAACACCTTGACAAGTGCCGGCACTTAGTGGATACTCACTGTATTTGCTGAATATATGAATATACAGTGTCTACAACACACTCGTTTCTAGGCTAATGTTTGAGATGCAAAGGTAAAC
Organism: Aethalodelphis obliquidens; assembly: GCF_003676395.1. Lineage (NCBI taxonomy): Eukaryota > Metazoa > Chordata > Mammalia > Artiodactyla > Delphinidae > Aethalodelphis > Aethalodelphis obliquidens. The sequence continues at coordinate 57,626,400 of NW_020837951.1, read as the reverse complement.
AAAAAACATGGGCCCAGCCCTTGTGGCTGTTAAACATATAAACACACAATTAAAGAACAACTGGACTTTGTGTTTAGTGCTTTACCAGGGTTACAGATAAGAATTAGTTTGAAGAAATAGCTCCCTCTCTGCTAACAGTTGGAAACCTCCAAGAGTGAATAGTCCCAAATGCCTGTCAAAGTTGTAAATTGTTCTAATATGGGAGGAAATAGGCAGAGAGGTGGAGGGAAAACTTCTCATCGAATAGCAGGGAGCAACCTGGCTAAGACTTTGGGCATGTAGAAACAGAAAGTAGGAATGATTGTCTTAGGAAAACAACTTTTCCCTAATAGGTTATATTCTCTATATTCCTGCTGTGTCATCCTGGGAAGTGAAGAAGGAAGAAGAGATGGGCCCTGTCCTTAAGGAATTTCCCATCCATTGGAAAAGAAAGCATTATGATACATTCATAAAATAGTAGCAAAACCTTTCCTCCACCCACTGCTGCCATAAGCAAAGATATTCCCAGGGAATGATGTTGAATGGATTGGATGTGCTCTGGGAAGGTTTAAGAAACAGATGAATTTACAGCAGAGAAGAGTGAAGAGGTGACTGAAAATCTGGCATGGAGCAACTGGCTAAGTGACGACGAGCCTTCTATCCTGGGGCCAAAGACATAAACAGGTGCTAGTGTGAGGCAAACGGGTTAGCAGAGATCAGCGTCTTGGGGGTGATGAATGAGTTAGCAAACGCCCCTATGGACACTTCCTGTTACTCAGATGGCTGAGTATTTTCACAGCAATAGAATTTCTTTGAACCCAGATGCCTGATTGGACTGCTATAGCCGTTTGTCAATTAGCTATGTCGCAACAATTATTTAATCCTACAAGGACAAGGAAAAGTAAAACTAGGACCCCCAGGGCAATCATAACTCACCCACATGGCTCATACATGTTCATTTGGTTTCTAACTGGATCGCTTAGTTTATGGCATGCTCAGTATGTAAGAGTTTTCTTAGAATTAGTGTACATTGTCCTTAATCGGAAATATGTCATGCAACAGTCTTTTTCTCCAAATGAGTATTTCACTAGTGGCACACAACCTGTGGTCATTAAGCCCAAAATTAAAGAGCATGAAACAATTAACATTTTTCATTCCTACTGTTTCTTTTTTTTTTTTTTTTTTCTGTGCCTACGTTTGCGGGAATGGGAATGTTTTAGTTTCTCACAGAATCATTTGAGTAATGTTATTCTAACAATTTGAAATTCTTATCTTCTTTAAACCATGTAATTGTGTACTAAACAAGGTAGGAGAAAATGCCTTTTCACTCACATTTTTCCCAATGCAGAGACTGTGATGAAAATCAGATAGTAGAGATTTATGTCTGCTGGGCTGGCAGTCATTTCATATTTACTTGGACTATGAGATTGAAATCAAATTGGAGGCTCCCTATCCAGGAATGTGTTATTTGCTATCTAAATAACTATATGTGAGCAAATCAGATGTGGATAAGATGTTTCCATCATCACTGTGTGTGTTAGCTCTGATTCTTGAAGTCCTAGCTCCATCTATGCTAGTTTTATCAAAGCTGCTCTTTTTGGTTTTATGTATTTGCTATGGTTGGACTGGAGAGTCTGTTCTCAATTTCTCAACTGGTAATAACAAAGGAAAAATTTAATGAAAGGAACCAAGGAAATACATTTTGTACATGAAAGTGGTTAATAGACAAACCCACTGCTGGATAAGGAATTAAGGGGGAAATTGTTCAAAGAATTTGTGGAAGCAGCAGGAGTTTGTTTTGTTCACACTATACAAGCCTCAAATTCCAAAATGCCAGATTGGAGACTATTTATATTTCCATTCTTCTATCTGGGGTCTTTTGTCTACTTCTTACTAACAATCTTACCTTTAGTTTGCAAGTAGAAAGAAAATATGATGCAAACCTACTTTTGTCATACAACTTCATAAACTCTATTTGACCTTAACTTTGTAAGCAGAAATATGCTTATTTACCAACAGTTATGCTATCAGTCAAGGGTCTTGTTTGCAAACCTACAGCTGATTACAGATATTTTATTTATTTATTTATTTATTTTTTGCAGTACGCGGGCCTCTTACTGTTGTGGCCTCTCCCGTTGCAGAGCACAGGCTCCAGACGCGCAGGCTCAGCGGCCATGGCTCACGGGCCTAGCCGCTCCGCAGCATGTGGGATCTTCCCGGACCGGGGCATGAACCCGTGTTCCCTGCATCGGCAGGCGGACTCTCAACCACTGCGCCACCAGGGAAGCCCTGATTTCGGATATTTTAAACAAAAAAAGGAATTTTTTCTTTCTTTCTTTTTTTTTGGAAAGGGCACAACAAATACATCAAAGATATTTTAACAGGATCTCTCTGGCAAGAAAAGCCTTTCTCTGGTGCAGATCCCCACTGCTCCTAGTCACTCTCACAGCTACCAGGAATAATTCCTACCCTTCTTTTCATTAAGGAACTCAAGGCCCCAGGTAAGAAGGTCCAGCTGGCAGAGACAAGGTCTTGTGGCTGCCTGTGCCCTGCTATGAAGCCATAGAGAGACAGAGCATCTTTCCTGTTCAGGTTCTACAATGGAGGCAAGACACCATCCCCTTCAATGCTATAGCCTTGGGCTGTTACTTCCAAATGGGAGAAGGGATTATATATTAGAATCCCCCGAAATGACAAAGGTTTGCTACTTCCTCTTTATTAATGATTTTATTTAAAGTAACAGATTATAAACATATTGATACTTTTTAAAAAAGTAAAATTGAACATTTCTGCACTCTTGGTATTTGATATGCTTTACAGTAAACCTATTGGGACTCATTTTGTATTTAATGGGAATATAAAATTAGAGGGAGCTTTCATCTTTAACTGATACCAGTATTATCTCTCAGATCTATAAGTAGTTTAAATGTCTAACTCTCCTTCTTAATTCCCAGCTCCATGAATAACATGTTTATTTCAAAATGACTACTATGCCCTTACTACCTAAGGAATCTAGTGTGGATGGCCCCGAAAACCATTGTCAGCCCCCTTCGCCCTTGAACATTCCAATGTAGAGACTGGAAATGCACATACTTTCCCAGCCTTTTTTGCAGAGAGGGGTTTGTATGTGAGCCACTTCCAGATCATGACATATATGCAAAATTCAATCAGGGAAGCTTCTAGGAAAGCTTTATTTACTGAAATTAAAGGACAGATGCAGGCTAAGCAATACCCCTCACTTCCTCTACTTTCTACCTTGAGCATGGTCATACCTAGAGCTAAAATGAAAAGGCCAAAGAACTGAGAGATGTTAGTGCTGACATCTCAAGTCTCACACTGTTGGGTCTGCGACAAACTACATCCAACCCCTCCCTTCCTTGGGGACAATGTAAGTCAAGTTTGCAGTGACTTGAAGCTGAGAGCATTCCTAAGTGATATGATGGTTTCAACAATTGACATCCATTCATAACTGGACATTTCAAATAACCTACTCCTACTATGTATTGAGCATTGATTTCAGGCTAGCACCATGGGAAGTGAGGTACAACCCAGATTCTCAAGGAGAAAAACAGTATATATAAGAAGATACATAAATAATACAATGTGGTAAATGCTAAAATGGAGTCATGTTCCCTGAGCTGTGAGAACACAGGTCAATTTTGGTATGAGCTATTAGGACTACCTCCAGTAAAATGGAATAATCTGGTAATAGAGCAAGTTGTGGCCTATTCACCATGTTAGCAGGGATACTTAGTGTTTGACAATGGATATTATTATAGTAAATTATTATTTACAATGAATAATGAGAATAGCATATATTTGTTATTTATTATTATGAATCCTTTTACATCATTAACTCATTTTATCTTAGAAAAACTGGTGTGAGGTGGGACACATATGTAGATGGGGGGAAACTGAACTCCAAAAATATCTAAATCAGGTTTGGTCAGCCTGAGCACTGTTGACATTGTAGGCTAGATAATTTGTTTTTATTTCACTGTGGTTATTAGAAGAGTTAACATGAGATCTACCTTCTTAGCAGATTTTAAAGTGTACAATATGGTATTGTTATTTATAGGCACAGTGTTGTACAACAGATCACTAGAACTTACTCATCTTGCATAACTTAAATTTAATACCCGTTAATTAGCAGCTCTCCATTTCCCCCCTTCCCCTAGCTCCTGGAAACCACCATTCTATTCTTTGCTTCTGCGAGTTTGACTAGTTTAGATAATTCATATAAGCGGAATCATGCAGTATTTGTCTTTGTATGACTGGTTTATTTCACTTAGCATCATGTCGTCAAGTTTCATCCACGTTGTTGCATATTGAAGGATTTCCTTCTTTTTTTAAGGCTGAATAATATTCTATGTATATACCATATATTTTAATCCATTCATCCATCAATAGACATTTAAGTTGTTTCCATATCCTGGCTATGGTGAATAGTGCTTCAGTGAGTATGGGAGTGCTACTGTCACTCTGAGGTCCTGACTTAGGATAAGACTTCATTGGTCTGGGGCTATCCTGTGCTCTGTAAGATGCTTAGCAGCATCTTTGGTCTCTATCCACCTATAGTACCATCTGCCTAAATCCTGCTTATAGTACCAGCCTCCCCCCAGTGGTGAAAATCAAAAACGTCTCCCGGTATGTAGCCACACGTCCCCTGGGATGGAGGAACAAATTATCGCCTCCCCTCCAGTGAAAACACTGGTTTAGGGGACTTGAACAAAGTCACTCAGAAAGCGTGACAAAACCAAAACTAAAACCTACTCCACCTGATTTCCTGGTCTGTCCTTTCATCTTTGCAGAACTGGAATTCAGGGGATAAGATTACCCAGCTACTATAACCACTTATATACAGACATTTGCCCAAGGATAACTCAGAACATATACTTTGCAGATATAAAATCAAATCATCGAGTATAAACAGACACCCAACACATGAAAAGGATGACATGAGGCGCTCTGAGGGCAACTGTAATAATGTGCCACCTATTTCATGTGCCTGTTTCTCATATTTCTCATAACCTCTGCAACTGGGCCAACCACCCTAGATTTTGAGGCCAAGCTTACTCCCAATAGGAGAAATTTAAATAACTGCATGTCAGTGGACCACAGTCACAAGATTAATTTAGACTTTATTGAGACTGTACTCTAGTTCAGGGCAAACTTTGTCAAGGGCCAGATAGTAAATATTTGAGTCTTTATTAGACACATAGTCTCTTTCACAGCTAGTCAACTCTGCCTTTGTAGCTAGAAATCAACCATAAATAATATGTATATGAATGGATGCAGCTCTGTTCCAACAAAACTTTATTTACAGAAACATGTTGGACTTGGCCCATGGGGTATAAAGTTTGCCAACCTCTGCTCTAGCTGGGTGAACTCTGTTTTTTCTTTATTTCTATATCAAATCCTTCTTCTATCCATCCCAGTATCCAAATTGCAGTCTATAAGCTCAAAGGTACATGATTTATAACTTCCTTTACTTTGCTATAACTTAAATTAATTTCTGTTTCAGGCCTGCTTTCTGGTAGGTGGTAAAAACTAAGTCACAGCCAATTCAGATTCATCTCAGCTTATTCATAATACATTCAGGATTATCTCATTGATTTTAGAGCTTTCTCCATCAAATCAGGATGTTTCCCTCCATTCCCAGGTTGTGTCTCTGTTTAGGAAGGCTCCTGTAGTGCCACGTATCAGGGGAGAAAGTAACAGGTCCCTTGTCTTGATCCGTCCACTGGCCTTAACATTCCTTTTGGTTTCTGCTTATTGATCTCAATGTACTTCCTGTTTTAATATAGGTTTTATTATTATTTAGCTATGGTCAGGCCAACAGATCAGGATATAACTGCCACTGTAAAGATAGTTTGTTTACTCACAGATTCCAAAAGGAAGAGGCACACCACGTGCCATGGGGGCCACATGAGGAAGCACTAGGGTCTCCAGGAGGCAGAGGGAGAGGCGAAAACCATGGACGAGAGATTTTATTGTGGTTTCTGTAGGAAAAAATGAGTGAAGCAGGTTAAGCAGGCTCAGGATTGGCCGGTTTGAATAATTTCAGCTGGCTTAGGGACACAGGAACTCTCCCTAGTTGTCTGGTACCTGGCCATGGGGTGATTAGGGTAGGTGGATAGTGGCGTAGAGTGTAGGAGTTTAAAAAGGAAGGTGGTTGGGAGCGTGGGCTCTGGATTGGTTGATCTGCACTTGAAAAACTGGCTATCTGGACTAGCAAGTTGCTTACTATCTCTAGGAACTGGCTAAACCTGGGAGGGACAGTCCCTCCAGGATCCACAAGGACCCTGGTATTAAAGTATCATAATACATAAAATAAAAGACACTGTTAATACACTTCCCTATTCAGACTACAAGGCCTTATAGACCACTGCTCTTTGGGCTGAATTTATACCACTCTCAGGCATGTGGTGAAAGTTCTGAGGATCCTAACACCATGCTCAGGACACAGGAATTTCATAAGGTTACCTTACAGTGAACCAGAATCTTTCTGGCCATCTCTACTCCTCTGCATGGCACAGAGGAAACAGCCAAAGCCGCTGCCTCCTCCAAGTCCAGTTAGGAAATAAGGCACTGATCTATCCTACCATCAGTCCTCCCAGACTTATTTGGGTTTCTAAAGTTTCAATACGATGGAAAAACAGAGGCACAGGACCCGTCCTCGTGTCTAAAACCTTGCTTTCCTCTGGTTTAACTCTCTCATCCAGCCTAAAGAAATTTAACCTTGCTGGAGGCAGAGGAGAGATGAGGTGGGAAAAACTAGCTCTTGCCAGCTTTTTATTTTTCCCCCACCTACTGCTTAGTGCATAAATGTTATGCCCAGTATTCCTCGGGGCTGTGGATTTTGAAAAGAAAAACCAAGGTTTTTGAAACTCATATCTCTTTTTCTCTCACACCACATTTTTTTTGTTCTTTTTTTTTTTTTGTGGTACGCGGGCCTCTCACCGTTGTGGCCTCTCCCGTTGCGGAGCACAGGCTCCGGACGCGCAGGCTCAGCGGCCATGGCTCACGGGCCTAGCCGCTCCGTGGCACGTGGGATCCTCCCGGACCGGGGCACAAACCCGTGCCTCCTGCATCGGCAGGCGGACTCTCAACCACTGCGCCACCAGGGAAGCCCAATCTACCACATTTTTTTAAAAGTTTATTTTGACACTTAAAAGCTGAGCTTTGACTCTTTTTTTCTTTTGTAATATATCATAGGAAGAGCCCTGAGAAGGAGAAACATATTGGTAAATGTACCAAAATACTATCTTGCAATACCAGCTATACGCACTGGGTATCTGTCTTAGTCCCCTTGCTTAACTTCCACCTGGAAAGCCTGACTCTTCCGTTCTGGACTTTCTCATCCTGCTCCTTCTCCAGCTGCCCTTACACCCTCCCCTCCCTGGTGGCGCTGTGCTCCTCCTGCTGAATAATGTTCCCACATATACAGACATAAAAAAGGAGTTTCTGCCCTGGAGGAAACTATGAGAATTACATATTCTGGCAATTCACCTAGTATAACTTTACTTTCTTTCTTTTCTATTCTTTTTTTTTTTTTGGTCTCACAAACCTGGATACCGGAACATCTGGATAAAACGGGAAGAGTTTAATATGTCAGTTCTCTACCTTAGAAACATTGAGGGACTTTTAAATTTAAAATGTGAGGATAGGTGAGAAATTAAAACTAAGTTTAATGCTTTTGTGTGCAGCCAAGTATGTTTTAACTATAGATTCTCAGCCCTGCACACAAAAAGGACCAGCTCCATTTCCATGCATTTTCCCATTGTTCCTTCAGTTCTTCAATAAATATTTATTGAGCACTTACTATGAGGCAGAAACTAATCTATTTGCTGAGGATACATTAGTGAAAAAAAGAGAGAAAGTCAGCCACCTTCATGGAATATACATTCTAATTTCAGGAAAATAATGTTTAATTACTAACATTTATGTGGTGCTTATTATCTCTAGGCATTGATCTAATCCCCACAGTAGCATGATGAGTTAGCTTTATTACCATACCTGTTTTATAGATAATAGTTAGCAATTTGCTCAAGATTTCAGCGCTCGTAAGAGGTGGAGCCATAACTTGAACGCAGGTAGACTAGCTCCAGTGTCTGTTCATGTTCTCAATCCCTCTGGTCTACCACCGCTAGCTTATAAGTAAATTTGTTAGAATTCAATGATTTCTATGAGAAAAATTACGTATAAAAAGGGAGTAGAGAATGCTAGGGAAGGTTAGAATCTTAGGGTAGTTAGGAGAGACTTAACTAAGACATGTGATTTGAGTAAAAACTTGAAGGAAGTGAGGGAGCAAGAGAGATAAATATCTACAGTGAAGATGTTTAGGAAGAAGGAATAGCAATTGCAAAGTCCCTGAGGCAGAACCATGCCTGGAAATCCACAGGTGCAATTTTGCATTGTACTTCATCAAAACAGATCACATATGTTTAACACAAAATGCCCATCTTTGAGTTCTTCTATTATTTTGGCAAAATGAAAAACTTTCTAAAATAATTTATCATGTCTCCTAATAATTTCAAAACAGCATTTTTATAATTTGGATGAGACTAAGAAGAGTTAAAAACAAAGAGTAAGAAATAAAAGAAAGGCATTATTACTCCTTGATATTGCTGAGGTGCATTATAAGGGACTGATAAAATGTTGGGCAAACAAAAATAAAAACAAGCTCTGATTGTACTGTATGTTTCTTTCGAGGTGAGAATGATCATTCTTATTCTTACTAATTAAAAAAAAAACAAAAACTAAATGGCATGAATACTGTTCTTGGTAATACATGCCTCATGCTAATGGTAAACCTTCAAGGATCTGTCCTCAAAAGAGAAAGAATGCAGAGAGCTGGTCTTGGCTAGCACTAAGTTGGAGTTTGTTGTTGCATTTACTTTGCCCTAGACGTCTCCAAACTCATCTTCAACCAGTTGATCTTGTTCCTGATTCACAGGAATTAGAGATTAAACAGCTTGCAAAAGAGGCTGCCCAGCCAGACTCTGGCAGAATGTACGTGAGGCTCACAAGTGCCTGGCTGTTTTGCTCTGCTCTGTAACAGATGGCTTGTTTCTAAGGACAAAGTTCTTTATTTTCTTTCAAGTTTTCTACGGGTTGTAAAAAGAATGGGGGTGCCGGCAGCTCAGTATTCACCCTCCTCAGTCCTAGACGACATTCATCAAGGTCTACTGGGTAGAAGAGATCTTAGGCTCAGACTCAAAAGAATGGGACACAGATCTCAGCCTTTTCTCTAACTAGAGGTTCAATTTATAAAAATGGACTTTTTTATCCTCTCTAAACCTCAGTATCCTCATTAAAAATGAACACAAAAATTACTTCTCTACTGTTTTCATAGTATATTATAAGAAAAAAGTCAGCTAGTAGGTTGAAGTGCACTAAAAATTAAAGTCTTTAGCAATAAAATTTTTCTGTTATCCTGTCTTATTTTTCCTACCTTTTTATTTGTTAATAATTCTTAACATTTTCCCAATCTGTTTATTCTCATCTAACTTCTTAATCTTTCCTAGCCTCCTCTGTCTTTTTTCCCCTATATTTACTACTTAAGCTATTTTCCTTCAAACCTGACTTATTTTTAAATTATTTTGAATCAGTTCACTAACCTAAACATTCCTTGGTACTATAGTTTTGCTGATTTTTCTCCTCTGATATGTCCGCATGTCTGCATTTAATTTGTATGTATTCTTAGCTGACATTGGCCAGCATTCACTTTGATATAATACAAGGGTCCCAGCAGTAAACTAGATTTCATCCAAGTCTCTGACTGTACTGGTTTGGCCACACTGCTCCCACCTGCCTGGACCAAAGAGATGAAATGCAAACGGCTGGTTCTCCCGAACAGAAGGAATGCTAATGCCATTGGGTGGAAGTACGGAATCCAAGCTGAGTAAGGTTAAAAAAAAAGGGAGGGGAACCTAAAAAAGACACAGCAAATGAGGAGACACAGGAAAATGGTGTTCTGAATTAGATGGAAAGTTACTCACAGACTCTTTAAGGAGACTGAAGAGGTTTTCTCCTCCCTATTTTCCACATTTTCCCCACTTTTATATGCAATATTTAATGACTTTCATTAGAAATATAACCTAGTCTCAAAACACTAATATGAACATTGAGTCAGAAAAAAAAATTTCTCCTCTGATGAATTATCTGATGTCTTTGGAGGCTAAGCTGATGTTAATTTCTCTTTCTCTTCTGCCATCCATTCTCCACTATGTCTCCCTGTCTTTATCCTGTCTACTGTATTTCCTTCAATCCTGTACTCTTTTCACTTTTTTTTCCAGAGAAAAAAGACCAGTGTCTGGTCTCTTATGCTCTCCTAGACTATGCTCCTCTTGAAGTCAGGGGTTGCCTGGTTTATACAGTATTTATATGCCCAACTCCATATACTAAGGTAAGTCCTCAGTAGGTTGATAAATGAACAGCCCTCACTTAATCCTGTATGGACTCACACTGCCACCACTAAATTAACCTTGCATACTAACAAAATGGTTGGAGATTCCATACTACTTCTACTTCTGACCTTAGTGCAGTGGTGGCCTCAGACTCTGTACCTTGGAGTCCTAGGTGCTCCTTAGATTCTGGACAAAAGAACACAAAAAACAGTGTTCCAGTGAGAAAACACAACCACGTCTAGTTGCAACTTGGAATCTCCAGAAAAAGATGCTGAGACATTTTGGGGTGCGAGGTGTTTATTAGGGATCAACATCTATGAAAGTTAGTAGGAAGAAGCACATTTGGGAAGAGAAAGATTGCAAACTCTCACGTAGGTCCAAAAAGCTTGAGCCAACCTAAGCCAGAGTGCGGGCAGGGGACGTCTGGAGTAAATATTGCTTGGTAGCGACGGTCTTATGCATCATGGGCCAAAATGGCTGTATCTTTATACTCCCTACCCCCAACACACACACACACACACACACACACACACACACACACACACACACA
>NW_020837951.1:57498541-57615449 GCF_003676395.1 Aethalodelphis obliquidens | reverse complement strand
CACACACACACACACACACACACACACACACACACACACACACACACTCAGTCACTGTGTGGGCTGTGACCTCGGGTGAAGAGGCTCTTTGCAGCTGAGGTCCACCCTGAAGGAGCTGCCAGCTGGAGGCTATTGGCTGACCACACTGCCCACAGCTGGACAGCTAGTCTCTCCTTGAAGGGAAATGTGTGTGGCACATGATCTCTTGCAACCACAGTTGCAGAAAGGTTGGACATTATTTTGGGTGATAAAGTTGCTAGCCAAGAACTTCTATGCTTGGTGCCACTGTCCTCGTATATCAGATACTAAAAAAGGAGCAGGGGTCATATGCCAGCCCAAAAAATGCTTCAATGAGCATCTGCTGTTAGCTATATTAGCAAGAAATGAATGGGAACTGTAAAAATTAATCAGAGACTTTGCACTTGCTGACATATTTACAAGAAAGCGGTTATAAACCACTGCAATATGGTTTTCTCTTCTTTTTCTCTCCTCTCCCCTGATCCTCTGTCTCCTCTCCATGCTATCATGTCTTCCCTCTCTTGTTTGGACACTTCTGACTTTTACAAGCATATTCCCCTTTAGAGAATAAAAGGGGTCAGGGAGAAGGGGGCTGAAATTGATTGTATGAACTACATAGAAAGTCACCATTCTGGAGCAGTTGCATCTGTGAAAGTCTGCACCTATTCTCAGTGGTCCATGAGGATTGTGTGGTTTCCTGGCAAGACCTGACCAAAGCTCCAGTGTTGTCTGAGGGTTCGTTCCTCCTGGGGTTTCACATATGTACAGATGTACTTCATTATAGCTTGAGCAGAGGTGTCACCAATAGCAATTACATCCTAACTTAGTGGTTTTCCAGAGCAACTGAGCAAAAAGAAGTCATCAAGAGTTTACTCTTTTCTTCCTTTTTCAGACATGGGTAAATTAACATACAGCTGGGATTTCAAGAATCTCAAGGAGGGGGTTCAAATGAATCTATTAATTAGTGTTTGTTTGGGCAGTAGGCTGTTAAAATTCGACAGAAAATAAGAAGAGTACTATTTGACTTCTTTAGGCACAAATGTTTGCTGAGGGAGGCCTTCTAAGGGCAATGTTCATTACTCTAGGTTAAAGTTCTAGGGAACAGTTTTCATTCACTCTATGTTCAATGACTGAAATCACGACCATGGCCTGTTACTTAAAGGTATAATCCATGTATCTGTAGCTCTGCTATAAAGGTCCAAATTCCTTATGTGTGTGTGTGCACGTGCGCGGTGTGTGTACGTGTGTGTGTGTGTGTGTGTGTGAGAGAGAGAGAGAGAGAGAGAGAGAGAAAGAAAGAAAGAAAGAGAGAGACAGGGAGGGAGGGAGGGAGGGAGGGAGAGAGAGAGGGAGAGAGAACGTTCATGTGTGTGCTATGGGGCACGGAGGAAAGAGGTATCACACTTCACTTGACATAGTAACTACCAAGTGCCACTCAGAATAAATAAAGTACTAGATGGCAAATTTTCTCCCCAGGCATGCATGCATAGTTAAACTCATAGAATGTTAATGTTTACTGAGCATTTATTGTATATAAGCCTCAGTTCTGAAAGTTCTCTAAGTATACATGTGTTATTTAATTAAATCTTTACCACAGCCCTACTATTAGGTGCTATTGTTATCTCCATTTTACAGATGAGGAAATTGATACTTAGGAAGTTTTAAGCAGCTAGCTTAGGGTCACACCACTAGTAAGTGGCAGAGCCAGGACTGAAGTCACCTCTCTGTGGCTCTAGAATGGATGGTCATCCAGACAGTAAGTGGCAGAGTTGATATTCAAACCCAGGTCTTTTGACTCCAAAACTCACGCTTTTAACCAGATTTTACAGCCTTGGTATTTAGAAAACAACGAAAGAAATATTACATCTGCAGATGATATGTGGAAGCTGAACCCAAGAGCAAATACACACATATACCTATGCAATAAAACAAGCAAAAAACAAAATAAATGTCCTCCTCCTAATTTATGATGCTCAAAAGGCAAGGAAGTGTCTTGTCCCATAGGTTTTCTCTCCTTTTCTCTACCTTAGCTCAATGGGACCCACGCTCCAGATTCTTGGGTCCCTCCGGAAGATTCAGCTTTGTGCTTTGTTTCCTCAATAGCTGAAACAACAGGAGTGTTCTCCTGCCTCCTTCACAATCTCAGATCTGATCTACCAAATAATCCAAGATCAGCAGAAGGAAGGAGAGAAGAGAAGGAGGCCTCTGCCTCCCAATCTTTTCCAAGGGCTGCTGTTTTTTTTCTCCTCAAGAGGAACAACAGTAAAAGCGAAGCAAACAAATACAACTCCCACTTCTGCAAATCCCCAGGAAATTCCTTTTTCCAGAGTTCTCAGTCACTAATTTGGCTAACACTGCTGCTGGTAACAGACCCAATGAATCCTCCATAACTGATGTGAGTTGCATAGGGAAAAGACTGGGAGGAACTCTTCACTTCTCTTCTGTAACAGCGAACAGCAGAAATGAAAGAGGCAGGGGATTTTGCAAAACGCCAACTGCCTAGAATTAAGAACAAGAGCTCTCCTTGCCAGACCTAACCTATGCTGGCCATCATGAAATGGTATATACTGTCATTTTATAGCAATTTGATAATCAACAGCTTATTATAATTCTTAAGATCACATATTTTGCTGTGTGTGTGTTAGTGTGTGTGTGTGCAGTAGAAGGAGTGAAAGACAGCTGGACAGCCACAAATCAGAACAAAAGAGTTGCTGTTATTGTTAGTTCTCCTCAGAATGACCCTTCCGTCTGGAAGAACGATGTCCTACGATCTTTGGCTACCCAGGCTTTACACCATCCATATCACCCTGCAGCAGCAACAGACTGACGTGTATTTTCGCTGTCCCCAGAGTGTTCCTCTAATCCGTCATCGGCCACTCCAGCACAACTGCACAGAAGCCATAGCAGGGATAGTCAGGGTGCATACAATGGATTCCAATCTATCCATCACTTAAACTACAGTCTAGGACATCAAAAGGTCAAAAAAACAAAACAAAAAACTTTAAAATCAAGAGATGCTTTTGTCCATTCCAGGTCAAGGAAAATCACCACACAATCTGGCTTTATTCTTTGCCTTTAGTATAGTTTCCCACTTTTCAGTAGATAAAATTTAATGTCTGTGTGTGAACATTCAGTAACGAAATAGTAGTGGAAGGGATGGTAAGCATTTTTAAACTGCATTTGAGGAAGAGCCGCTTCTACCTACCACAAACTTTGGATTCTATTATTAACTCTTCTGATTGGGCATCGTGGAAATAGGGCTTAGTCTAATTAACTTTAATGGATTTGGGGGAATTTAACCTTAGTTTCATGGGCTCTCAAATGTATACTTAAAGATAAGTGAGTAAACAGAAAAAATATTTAGGGACTCAACTACTTTTGAGGCAAGCTAATGAACATGCATCATGTAAGGGACTGGTCCTATTCCTTTAAAAGGTCAAAGATGACAGAGCCAAAGATCCCACCCTCAAGCTGCTTATAATCTAGTATAGAAGGGTAAAAGGCTACACGTATGATGGAGTCATCTCTAATTCTGTATTTGAGGCCATTGTTCCTAAGTTTAAATTCTCCAATCCCACATTTATCGCCACTAGAATCAAAAGAGTCAATGCTAGAAACTGAAAGGCCATTATACCTTGGAATTATAGGAACAGGAAGGAGGAAGGACAGGAAGACAGGAAGGACACTACAGGCAGAGAAAGCATCCTGGAGTCAAAGGAATTACTAAAATGCTCCATATGAAGCATTAAGAGGGTGCACCTGGTACTTAGGTTTGTGGCTTCTTCAATAACTGTCTACGGTTAAATATAACCTAAAAGGAACGATGAAAAACAAAGGGAAAAGCTATCTCTACAAAAGAATAATGCACTCTAAAAATTCTTAGGCATTTTCTCCTCATACTTCTAAGAAACAAGTCTTTGCAGTTACAATTTGAGTTTAACTTTTTGAATGTGAAAAGCAATTCCATATGTGTATATACTTTTTGCAGCCTGTGTGATTTAGCAAAAAACAGGCAGATCTATTGCTTTCATACTTATATTAGAAATGCCAGATGCATAACCACAATTTAGATTTGATTTTTTTCAGCTCAAACAATAGTGTTCCTTTAAGCAAAATTGGCTTGACTTTGAGAGTGAATGCGAAAACTTAATGTTTTGAAATCTTGCAGAATAATTTGTTGGCAGCTCAAGATCTTGTTTTGCCAAGTTTTACTCCAAAATAATTTTCTTACTCAGAGCTGATACAGGGAATGGCAATTCTCACTTGACTGTATGGCAGTTACACAACTGAGCCAACTGGCACGCTGGAAGAGGGAGGACATCTTAGACTCAGGGAAGAGGCCTGGTTATTTCAGTGATGGGGACTCAGAGGCCCAAAGAGTACAAACTTGCGCTATTAACTAGTAGAAAAGGCAGGACTAGTAATATGTTCGAGATGATGAGCTTTCAAAAATACTGCCCGAAAAAGACAAAATTAAAGAGAACTCTGGGAAAATGGTGGCTTGAGACATTCCACACACTTCCATTCAGTGCTCCAACTCCAACTCAGCCTCTTCTTGTGGGCCAATAGTCAGGGATGAGCCAAGACCTGTTACCCTACTCTCTCCCCTTTGCGTCAGTACTCTAGGGCTCAGTACAAAAGCCCAAGGAAAGGATCTGAAAGCAGCCCTCCCTAAGGAGAAAGTCCATTTGAGCTCTCCTGGACTTCAGGGTCTCCCTGACCCTAAGAATCTGCAGAGGAGGAGAACATTTGGGTTTAATCAACTCTACCTCTGAGATTCAGAGAACACAAAGAGATCACAGAGCAAAGATGCTCTGTTTTCACTCACCGAGAGAGGAGAGATGGACAGTCTGCTGTATGTTCAGCGAGCCATAGTGCAGAGACGGATGCTCCCTCCATTTACTCTCTGAAGCATTTCCATGGAAGCTGTCCTGATTAGCAGACACAGAAAAATGGCATCCCATTAAAAGGGCAAATAAGGGCTTCCCTGGTGGTGCAGTGGTTGAGAGTCCACCTGCCGGTGCAGGGGACACGGGTTCGTGCCCCAGTCCGGGAAGATCCCACATGCCGCAGAGCGGCTGGGCCCGTGAGCCACGGCCGCTGAGCCTGCGCGTCCAGAGCCTGTGCTCCGCAATGGGAGAGACCACAACAGTGAGAGACCTGCGTACCGCAAAAAAAAAAAAAAGGCAAATAAGCCAGAGAGCAGAATAAACAAAAATCAAAATAGACTAGCAAAGAAATAGAGATGCTTCTTTTAAAATTACATTTAAAAGAAGTAAAAGAACATGTACAGAAATCCAAATATAGCACCCAGCACAGTTCCTGGCACTAAAACCACGATTTTTTTAAATTTAAAAATTGAATAGATGAAGTGAAAGAGAAAGTTAGTACTACAGAGGCTTAAGCTGGTGGCTTAGGAGATCAGGTTGAAAACTATATTAAATCATAGAGGGAAAAAAAGAGAAAAACTATATAGAAAATGAGGGAAAATATACACATTTTGGAAAAGAGATTCATGAGAAAAATAGAAGTTCTAGAATAAGAAAAAGATGCAAATGGAGATAAAAATTAAACAAATGATTGATGAAATTTTCTGTGAGCTGAAGAAGACCTGGGCCCGCAGATTTAAAAAGCTCATCAATTTCGAGATAGTACCTACACCTAGGTGTGTCCTTATCAAATAACTGAACTCCAATGATGAAGACAAATAAATATTTAATGTAGCCAGATAGAAACAAGTAACTTACAACAACAACAACAAAAAGAATTAGATTAGTAATGAATTTGTACAATTCCAAAACCTTGAGGTGGTGGGATAGTATCTACAGATGCTTTCAAATAAAGGACTGGATATGTGATAAGACATCATTCCCCAGCAGTCTATAAGAATGTTATTCAAAGAGATTTTTTTCACTCATATACTCCATCTGAGGAAACACTTAAGAAAAGACTCAAACCGGAGAATAATACATCTGAGCCTCATGATAGCTGGAACAGAAGAAGAGGTAAAGCTGCTGAGCAAAGAACTTCGTAACAGATTTATAATGAAATATAATTGAATAATAATAGCCTATCTGGAAATTTTTACACTAAAGGATAAACAAGAATTTGTAAAATAAAACAGGCAAAATGCGTGGAAAATTCTGATAATTGTATGAAACTCTAAGTATTAAATTGTTTTAGAAGGAGTTCGGATGGAGAGAGAAGAGTAAAATAACAGCATTCCAGAAGTCTCATATGATATGCAGATGGGGGGAAGTTAGCGAGCAAGTGAAAATATTCTAGAGGTCTTGCCTTATTGGGAGGAGGGAGAGAAGCAGCAGAGGAATTAAGAACCGTAATAGGGAGTTATGACCTTGTTTTCCTATAGTTTAAAATAAATATGCATATAAATATGAGTAGGAGGACAAATAAGGTAACCATTAATGACAGTTAAATTACAGTAGAACTCCTTAGGTGAAAAGGGGAAAGAAGCAATTGATAGTTAATAAAACCATACAAACATAAGGAAAAACAAAAAAAACCCAGAAAGCATAAAGTAATAAAGTGTCAATAGTATGTATAAAATCAACTATATCATGATGCAAACATAAAAGAATTTATTCTTCCAATAAAGACTAGGGAATATTAGACTGGAGTAAGAAACCAAAGCCAAGCTATCTACTATTTATCACAAACACAGTTAAAAATGAAGTGATAAAGTTTGAAAATAAAGGGACAGACAAAGACTAGGTGAATATAAATAAAAACAGAGTAGAAGGGGCAATATCAAACTAAGACTAAATTTAAAATCCCTAAATAGAACAAAAAAAAAAGGAGAGAAATTACAGAATATTAAAAGGTATAATTTATGAGGCAAGAAAAACAATCAAAACCCTGTAAATAACAACACTAAAGTTAAAGAAATAAAACAAAACCTATAGCAATTCTAGGAGAACTGATTAAAAGATAAATGATGGTAGTTTATTTCTATTTCTATTTTTCAAACTCAGATCTAGAAGAGGAAATATTAATAACAACATAGAGAAATTAATAATATATTCAATCAATTTTATTTAATAGGTCTATTGAATCTTCTATTTTGGGAATAGAGAATACTTTTGTTACATTCAATAGAAATATATAAAAATCAATCACATATTTGGATATGAATGAGACTTCAATAAAATTTTTCTATCATAAAGACCACACTGAAAATAACATAATAAAATAAGAAAAAATGCTTAATTGTAATATCTTATCCTATTTGAAATAATGAATCATTTTTTATAGAACCTTTGGTTTAAGAGGGAAGTAAAAGTTAAATTACATCTGTATGGAAAGAATGAAAGTAAAAAACACTTTGTACTAAAACTTTTTGAAAGTTTTTTTAGTTGTTGGGAAACAAAAGCAATATTCATGACAAAAGCGATGACTTTAAATGCCTTCATATTAAGTAAGAATGAAATGAAGGGAAGTTAACATTCATCTTAAAAAATGTGAAACAGGCCTGTGCGGCTCTTCGGTGGGGCTAATGGTGGATTCTGGGAGGGCTCACTCCAAGGAGTACTTCCCAGAACTTCTGCTGCCAATGTCCTTGTCCACACGGTGAGCCACAGCCACCCCCTCACCTCTGCTGGAGACCCTCCAACACTAGATAGCAGCCGTGTGGCTGACAGAGTCTTGGTGCTCCAGCTGGTGTCAGGCCTGAGCTTCTGAGGTGGGAGAGCCGAGTTCAGGATATTGGTCCACCAGAGACCTCCTGGCCCCACATAATATCAAACAGTGACAGCTCTCCCAGAGATCTCCATCTCAACGCTAAGACCCAGCTCCAATCAACGACCAGCAAGCTCCAGTGCTGCATATCCTATGCCAAACAACTAGCAAGACAGGAACACAACCCCACCCATTAGCAGAGAGGCTGCCTAAAATCATAATAAGTTCACAGACACCCCAAAATACACCACCAGATGCGGTCCTGCCCAACAGAGGAACAAGATCCAGTCTCATCCACCAGAACACAGGCACCAGTCTGCTCCACCAGGAAGCCTACACAACCCACTGAAGCAACCTTACCCACTGGGGGCAAACACTAAAAACAATGGGAACTGCAAACCTGGAGCCTGCGAAAAGGAGATCCCAAACACAGTAAGTTAAGCAAAATGGGAAGACGAGAAATATGTATCAGATGAAGGAGCAAGGTAAAAACACATCAGACCAAACAAATGAAGAGGAAATAGGCATTCTCCCTGAAAAAAATTCAGAGTAATGACAGTAAAGATGATCCAAAATCTTGGAAACAGAATGGAGAAAATACAAGAAAAGTTTAAACAAGGACCTAGAAGAACTAGAGAACAAACAAACAATGATGAACAGCAAAATAAATGAAATTAAAGGTTCTCTAGAAGGAATCAATAGAAGAATACCGGAGGGAGAAGAATGGAAAAGTGACCTGGAAGATAAAACTGTGGAAATAACTACCACAGAGCAGAATAAAGAAAAAAGAATGAAAACAATTGAGGACAGTCTCAGAGACGTCTGGGACAACATTAAACACACCAACATTTAAATTACAGCGGTCCCAGAAGAAGAAGAGAAAAAGAAAGGGACTGAGAAAATACTTGAAGAGATTATAGTTGAAAACTTCCCTAATATGGGAAAGGAAATAGTTAATCAAGTCCAGGAAGCATAGAGAGTCCCATACAGGATAAATACAAGGAGGAACATGCCAAGACACATATTATTCAAACAATCAAAAATTAAATACAAAGAAAAAATATTAAAAGCAGCGAGGGAAAAGCAACAAATAACATACAAAGAAATCCCCATAAGGTTAACAGCTGATTTTTCAGCAGAAACTGTGCAAGCCAGAAGGGAGCAGCAGGACATACTTAAAGTGATGAAAGGGAAAAACCTACAACCAAGATTACTCTACCCTGCAAGGATCTCATTCAGATTTGACAGAAAAATTAAAACCTTTACACACAAGCAAAAGCTAAGAGAATTCAGCACCAACAAACCAGCTTTACAACAAATGCTAAAGGAACTTCTCTAGGCAAGAAACACAGAGAAGGAAAAGACCTACAAAAACAAACCCAAAACAATTAAGAAAATGGGAATAGAAACATACATATTGATAATTACCTTAAATATAAATGGATTAAATGCTCCAACAAAAAAACACAGACTGGCTGAATGGATAGAACAACAAGACCCGTATATATACTCTCTACAAGCGACCCACTTCAGACCTAGGGACACATACAGACTGAAAGTGAGGGGATGGAAAAAGATATTCCATGCAAATGGAAATCAAAAGAAAGCTGGAGGAGCAATTCACATATCAGACAAAATAGATTTTAAAATAAAGACTATTACCAGAGACAAACAAGGACACTACATAATGATCAAGGGATCAATCCAAGAAGAAGATATACCAATTGTAAATATTTATGCACCCAACATAGGAGCACCTCAATATATAAGGCAAATGCTAACAGCCATAAAAGGGGAAATCGATAGTAAAAAAATAATAGTAGGGGACTTTAACACCTCACTTTAACCAATGGACAGATCATCCAAAATGAAAATAAATAAGGAAAGACAAGCTTTAAATGATACATTAAACAAGATGGACTTAATTGATATTTATAGGACATTCCATCCAAAAAAAACCAGAATACAGTTTCTTCTCAAGTGCTCATGGAACATTCTCCAGGAGAGATCATATCTTGGATCACAAATCAAGCCTTGGTAAATGTAAGAAAACTGAAATCATATCAAGTACCTTTTCTGACCACAATGCTATGAGACTAGATATCAATTACAGGAAAAAAAACTGTAAAAAATACAAACACATGGAGGTTAAACAATACAGTATTAAATAATCAAGAAATCACTGAAGAAATCAAAGAGGAAATAAATCAATACCTACAAACAAATGACAATGAAAACGTGACAACCGAAAACCTATGGGATGCAGCAAAAGCAGTTTTAAGAGGGAAGTTTATACCTATACAATCTTACCTCAAGAAACAAGAAACATCTCAGATGAACAACCTAAATTTACACCTAAAGCAATTAGAGAAAGAAGAACACAAAAACCCTGAAGTTAGCAGAAGGAAAGAAATCATAAAGATCAGATCAGAAATAAATGAAAAAGAAATGAAGGAAACGATAGGAAAGATTAATAAAACTAAAAGCTTGTTCTTTAAGAAGATAAACAAAATTGATAAACCACTAGTCAGACTCATCAAGAAGAAAAGGGAGAAGACTCTAATCAATAGAATTATAAATGAAAAAGGAGAAGTAACAGCTGACACTGAAGAAATACAGAAGTTCATGAGAGATGACTACAAGCAACTCTATACCAATAAAATGGACAACCTGGAAGAAATAGACAAATTCTTAGAAAAGCACAACCTTCCAAGACTGAGCCAGGAAGAAATAGAAAATATAAACCAATGAATCAGAAGCACTGAAATTGAGACTGTGATTAAAAATCTTCTAACAAACAAAAGTGCAGGACCATATGGCTTCACAGGCAAATTCTACCAAACATTTAGAGAAGAGCTAACACCTATCCTTCTCAAACTCTTCCAAAATATAGCAGAGGGAGGAACACTCTCAAACTCATTCCACAAGGCCACCATCACCCTGATACCAAAACGAGACAAAGTTGTCACAAAAAAAGAAAACTACAGGCCAATATCACTGATGAACACAGATGCAAAAATCCTCAACAAAATTTTAGCAAACAGAATCCAACAGCACATTAAAAGGATCATACACCATGATCAAGTAGGGTTTATCCCAGGAATGCAAGGATTCTTCAATATACACAAATCAATGTGATACACCGCATTAACAAACTGAAGGAGAAAAACCATATGATCATCTCAATAGATGCAGAGAAAGCTTTCGACAAAATTCAACACCCACTTTTGATAAAAACCCTCCAGAAAGTAGGCATAGAGGGATCTTACCTCATCATAATAAAGGCTATATATGACAAATCCACAGCTAACATCGTTCTCAATGGTGAAAAACTGAAAACTTTTCCACTACTGTCAGGAACAAGACAAGGTTGCCCACTATTACCACTATTATTCAACATAGTTTTGGAAATTTTAGCCACAGCAATCAGAGAAAAGAAATAAAAGGAATCCAAATTGGAAAATAAAATGTAAAACTGTCACTGTCTGCAGATGACATGATACTATACATACAGAATCCTAAAGATGCTACCAGAAAACTACTAGAGTTGATCAATGAATCTGGTAAAGGAGCAGGATACAAAATTAATGCACAGAAATCTCTTGCATTCCTATACACTAATGATTAAAAATATGAAAGAGAAATTACAGAAACACTCCTAGTTACCACTGCAACAAAAAGAATAAAATACCTAGGAATAAACCTACCAAAGGAGGCAAAAGACCTGTATGCAGAAAACTATAAGACACTGATGAAAGAATTTAAAGATGATACAAACAGATGGAGAGATATACCGTGTTCTTGGCTTGGAAGAATCAAAACTGTGAAAACGACTCTACTACCCAAAGCAATCTACAGATTCAATGCAATCCCTATTTAACTACCAATGGCATTTTTCACAGAACTAGAACAAAAAGTTTCACAATTTGTATGGAAACACAAAAGACTCCAAATAGACAAAGCAATCTTGAGAAAGAAAAACGGAGCTGGAGAAATCAGGCTCCCTGATTTCAGACTATACTACGAAGCTGCAGTAATCAACACAGTATGGTACTGGCACAAAAACAGAAATATAGATCAATGGAACAGGATAGAAAGCCCAGAGATAAACCCACGCACATATGGTCACCTTATCTTTCATAAAGGAGGCAAGAATATACAATGGAGAAAAGACAGTCTCTTCAATAAGTGGCACTGGGAAAACTGGACAGCTACATGTAAAAGAATGAAATTAGAACACTCCTTAACACCATACACAAAAATAAACTCAAAATCGATTAAAGACCTAAATGTAAGGCCAGACACTATAAAACTTTTAGAGGAAAATAGGCAGAACACTCTATGACATAAATCACAGCAAGATCCTTTTTGACCCACCTCCTAGAGAAATGGAAATAAAAACAAAAATAAACAAATGGTACGTAATGAAACTTAAAAGCTTTTACACAGCAAAGGAAACCATAAACAAGACAAAAAGACAACCCTCAGAATGGGAGAAAATATTTGCAAATGAAGCAACTGACAAAGGATTAATCTCCAAAATATACAAGCAGCTCATGCAGCTCAATATCAGAAAAACCAAACAATCCAATCCAAAAATGGGCAGAAGACCTAAACAGACATTTCTCCAAAGAAGATATACAGGTTGCCAACAAACACATGAAAGGATGCTCAACATCACTAATGATTAGAGAAATGCAAATCAAAACTACAGTGTGGTATCACCTCACACCAGTCAGAATGGCTGTCATCAAAAAATCTACAAACAATAAATGCTGGAGAGGGTGTGGAGAAAATGGAACCCTGTTACACTGTTGGTAGAATGTAAATTGATAGAGCCACTATGGAGAACAGTATGGAGGTTCTTTAAAAATCTAAAAATAGAACTACCATATGACCCAGTAATCCCACTACTGGGCATACACCCAGAGAAAACTATAATTCAAAAAGAATCATGTACCACATGTTCATTGCAGCACTATTTACAATAGCCAGGACATGTAAGCAACCTAAGTGTCCATCAACAGATGAATGGATAAAGAAGATGTGGCACATATATACAATGGAATATTACTCAGCCATAAAAAGAAACGAAATTGAGTTATTTGTAGTGAGGTGGATGGACCTAGAATCTGTCATACAGAAAGAGAAAAACAAATACCGTATGCTAACACATATATATGGAATTTAAAAAAAAAAGGTTCTAGGGGCAGGACAGGAATTAAGACACAGATGTAGAGAATGGACTTGAGGACACAGGGAGGGGGAAGGGTAAGCTGGAAAGAAGTGAGAGAATGGCATGACATATATACACTACCAAATATAAAATAGACAGCTAGTGGGAAGCAGCTGCATAGCACAGGGAGATCAGCTTGGTGCTTTGTGACCACCTAGAGGGGTGGGATAGGGAGGGTGGGAGGGAGATGCAAGAGGGAGGGAATATGATATATATGTATATGTATAGCTGATTCACTTTGTTATTCAGCAGAAACTAACACAACAATGTAAAGTAATTATACTCCAATAAAGATGTTAAAAAAAAAAAGGTGAAAATCTTCATGGTGACTGTAAATAAACTATTAGAAGTTTTGGATTTAAAAAAAAAGTGAAACAACAAACCTACCAAAACAGAGTAGGGAAAGGGAATTAATTTAATGCAATCTGACAGTAATGGACTAGAAAACAAAACAAAATTAAAAAAAGAGATAAATACAAAAGCTAGTTTTTTGACAAGCCCCAAAGAAATAAACATTTTATATTCCAAATTAAGGAGGAAAGAGAGAAAAAGGACAAAAATCTACAAGGTATGGATACGAATATAACCACATCTAGAAACAGAATATTTTCAAAGAACGTAAGAAATATTACATGCAACTCTACGGCAACAAATTTATAAACCTAGAGAAAATGGGTAATATAAATAACTCAGTTAAATAAAGAAGTGTCAGAAAACTTGAGTAGATGAGGCAATATAGGACAGGGTGAAAAAGCATAAATATTTTCTATCAAAAATAGCAACTGATAACGTTATAGTTGATTTTCACCGAGGTTTTGAAAAACCAGACCCTTGCATTTTTCCCTCCCATTCTTTGTGCCTTTCTTCCTTTGTACCTTAGAGAAACATTTATCTAGTGTTTAGTATGTCAGTCACTGTTTTAGGCTCTAGAATGCAACATTAAATAAAGCAAGGTTGGGTTTCCCTGGTGGCACAGTGGTTAAGAATCCACCTGCCAATGCAGGGGACATGGGTTCGATCCCTGGGCCAGGAAGATCCCACGCGCCACGGAGCAACTAAGCCCCTGTGCCACAACTACTGAGCCTACATGCCACAACTACTGAAGCCTGCATGCCTAGAGCCCATGCTCCACAACAAGAGAAGCCACCGCAATGAGAAGCCCACGCACCGCAACGAAGAGTAGCCCCAGCTCGCCACAACTAGGGAAAGCCCACACGCAGCAACGAAGACCCAACGCAGCCAAAGATAAGTAAGTAAATAAATAGATTTATTTAATCTATTAAATAAATAGATTAATAAATAAAAATTAAAAAGTTTAAAAAAAAGGCAAGGTCCTTGTCCCCAAAGAGTTTACCTTGTATTTTACAGTTCTTAGATAAAGATGGTAGACTGCTCAATTCATTTTACATCATAAATTGTAAAACTTGTAACAAACAGTATCAAAAAACAAATCCACAGACCAATCTCACTAACAAATATAAGTATAAAAATTATAAATGAGACATAATCAAATAGAAAGTAAATAGTGTTGAAAGCCAAAGCTAGACTGACTAAAAATGTCTGTTCCAGGATTTTAATCATGGCTGTAAATCAGGAAATCCATCAATATAATTCACTGTATCAACAAATTAAAGCAAGAAACAGTATTTAAACATACAAAGAGAAAAAGTATCTGATAAAATTCAACAGTTCCTGAAATAATACTCAAACAAATTAGGAATAGAAGGAAAAGTATTAACTACATAAAGAGGTAAGATATTGGTCCTGTTATTAAGTAAACTCTTTTCCTAAAACACAGAGCCTTTTCCCTACATTTGAAGTAGTTCTACGGAATTAAAGTTTTAATACTAGTTTTTACATTTTATCAGAGCAATTATAGCCATACCAGTTACAATGCAAATTCAGGATTTAGACATAGGCAAATCTAAGCATCCCCTGCAAAATGAAAGGCCAAAAGCCCAATGAGTTTCCTGTGGAATTCCCAGTCACTTGAACTTTGCACAGGAAAAGTGCTTAATAAATATTTGTTCAAGGTGAGCGAACTATTTAACCTCCGTGAGCCCCAGTTTTCTCATAGAATAGGAAGGCATGCCCTGCCTGTCTCATCGAGGTGCTAAGACAATATAATCAATAATGTATGTGAAATTGTTTTGTGAACTGAAATGCCAAACAATTGTAAGTTCTTTTGGTT
The DNA here is from genome assembly GCF_003676395.1 of Aethalodelphis obliquidens. Classification (NCBI taxonomy): domain Eukaryota; kingdom Metazoa; phylum Chordata; class Mammalia; order Artiodactyla; family Delphinidae; genus Aethalodelphis; species Aethalodelphis obliquidens. The sequence continues at coordinate 57,600,309 of NW_020837951.1, read as the reverse complement.
AATATAAAAGAGAATATGCTTAGATGTCAAATGAGTAATGAAGACAAATTCTAAGCGTTTTCAGAGAAGTCTGAATGAGGTCATTCTAGGCATGCATCCTCAAGAAAGACTTCTTGATGGACACTATCCTGGGCTATATACTTATCCTTACCTCCTCTGGCCATCACTATCTGATATTACAATTGTTCATGTTTTGACTGTTCTTGACTACTCTGAGGCTTATCTGGAATTCTACCCATTCAGTTGACAAATATTTAATGAGCATATTCTATGTGCTAAACATAGACACTGTTTTAGACAAAAGTGGCCAGTCTAGTTTCTTTCCTCAAAGAACTTATAATATGTGAAGAAATATTTCCAAAACTTCTAACATATGTATACTAATAGCATTATTTATGTTGTATCAACTATCTTAATTTTATTTATTCAATGTTTTTCTTTAACTTCCTTCAGTTTCTAAATTTATATCTTATGTTAGCTTTGACTTAAGCAATCCTATTCCTGAAACACCCAACTTTATATGCTAGTTTCACATTTTTCAAATACATGTTAAAGATTGCACATACACACACAAATTGTTTGCTTATTTGTGTGCCAGCAAAATGATCTCCCAAACCACCAGTAACACATGCATCTTACTCCTGAAAACAGAGAAGGGACACAGAGTAGTTCATAGTGAATTGAGATGCACACATTGTGCTCTAGGGTTAGTTTAATGTTGAGGCAAGTCTTGTGTCAGGACTAAATTTTGGCAGGTAAGAGGAAAAAGCTATATTCTTTTCCCTGCAGCCCCTTATTAGGAAGGTCACTTGTCAACAAATGCAGAGGCAGACCCCCACTAGAGTACCTGAAACAAGAAGTTGAATTTGTTGCTTGCTAGGGAAGGAGAGGCTATGCTTGTAGAACATAATTTATCAAAACAAGCAAGTATAGGGTGTTGGGAAGTGTGGAGTTCAGAACTGGTAGGCTTTCAGAAGGGCCTGGTTACAGGTTTGTTGGTCCTTAATGCAGAAGCCTAGAGAGAAGGTGTTGCTAATGGGCTCTCAGAAGCTGAGGCTACCCTTGATTGGCTCTCAAAAGCTGGGACTGTTACTGACTGACTGACTCTCAGAAGCTGGGTTCTGATACACAGGAGCAAAGGCTCATTTGGAAAGGGTTTAACACCACTGCTTGTGTGGCTAAAGAAATATTCAGTACCTTCCCTGGAAGACAGGAAAATTTTATTCTTGCAACCAAAAAGAAGAGATAAATAAGTAACAACATGATTCTAAAGTGGACAATGAATTGATTTAACCAACTAGCTTCAAAACTGTATCTACTGAAGAATTATTTTTAATTTTTATTTATTTATTTATTATTATTATTATTATTTTTTTTTTGCTGTACGCGGGCCTCTCACTGCTGTGGCCTCTCCCGCTGCGGAGCACAGGCTCCGGACGCGCAGGCTCAGCGGCCATGGCTCACGGGCCCAGCCGCTCCGCGGCATGTGGGATCTTCCCAGACCGGGGCACGAACCCGTGTCCCCTGCATCGGCAGGCGGACTCTCAACCACTGTGCCACCAGGGAGGCCCTATTTATTTATTTTTTACAAATAGTAAAACCTGTTAGAGCAGCACTATCAGTTTAATCACAATTGCCCAGACTACCAATCAAAGCTTAGAAGGAAAAGTGCCTGCCTGTCCATAAATAAATAAATCTCTTCTGCTACTTGCTCTGGAACCCACCATACAGAGTTGCCTATGTGAAAATCAGCTTCCTTTGAGTATGTGCTCTTGGAACTTTGCATGATGTCTTATTACTTATGGTCCATCTCAGTTTTAGCCACCTGTAGAAGGTGACTGCCTGTTTTGGAGGTACACCTCAGAATTCCCAAAATGAATTTTGCATATGCCACACAGCCTTTATTTTAACTTTTATTATCCAAAATGTCCCCACTCAATTTAGCGAAACACTGGCTACTCAATTTTTTTCAGACACAGTGACTAATAGATATATACATGTATACTGTACATGTGGACTCAGGAATCCTCAGGTGCACAGATGGCTTACTTCCTTGTTAGAAACACATTTTTGCTGATACCTTAAATATGGAAGTTATGCTTTTCTGTCTCTTTACTCCCCCACCCCTCTGAACTACATAGAATAGATCCAGGCAACAGATTCATGATTTTAAAAATATGTGAAATATAATTTCTTTTATATATGTATAAATACACACACATGCACATATATACACACACATATGTGCCCTTCCATTAACTTGTGGTGTGTGTGTGTGTGTGTGTGTGTGTGTGTGTGTGTGTGTGTGTGTACTTCTACTAACTGTCCTAAACATTGGGTAATTTTTTTCTTTAAAATGTATTTGAAATTTAGTTTATAAATAATTCCCAGAATTTAGTGTCATGGGACAAGGTTCACAACTAATTTAGGCATAACAACAAGTATGTAAGCCTCTTATATCAAATTCATATTCTGTAAAATGTTCTAAAGTTTTATACAGCAGAGTTATCATTTATGCCATGGGAGTACAGGATTCATTGTTTTAATTAATCCTGAGTGATCAAGTTTTAGAACATTAATATATATTGGGACTGCTCTGTTGCAAATTCAATAACACCTTGGAGTATGACACTGCTATTATCTTCCCATGTAGACTCCTACTATGCTTTTTCCCTTTATTTTTGGAAAAATAATGTGACAGTTAATTAATATTCTCTAGGTTTATATATCATGATATATAATTCACCACAGTTGCTAGGGAATGTGGCCTTTCCTATTATATTATTAATAAACAGATATTAATAATGATAACAGTAACAATAACTTTCTTATCTGTTCTTTCATTCATATTTATGAATCATAAAACTTGCTGAGTTCCTACTAGGTGCCAATATTCTGTGAGATGCTTCAGGAGATACAAACATGAATAGTTTGCAATCTAATGAGAGGCTTATATTGTTACTCACAGAATCTCGATAATTTATAATGTGAACATGAGCTATGAATGTACTTAAAGTGGTTCTGACTCTACCACTTACAACCAGGGTGGGTTGTGACAAGTTACCTGATTATTCTAAGCTTCAATTTCTGCATCTGTAAAATGAAGACAGTGGTATTAAGACCCTCACAGAGACTGTGGAGCATCACAGAAAGTATGTGAGCAAATGCCTACACAGTGCCCAGAACACTGTAAAGACATACTTAAGTTTAAAAACTAATTTAATTTTTAAAATTCTAGAATATATGTATAATTTTGTTCAAAGAGCAGGAATCATTATTTCCTATTACACAGAGAGGTATAGAAAAGGGAAATGACTTATTCAGGGTCACCCAGCAAGTCACTGGCAAGTCAATACCGGAAGTATCCTCAAGAAAAAGCATGTCCAAAGGTGGCTGACATCAGTCACCCAGAGCTTTTCTTTTAACTCAGAATAAAGCTTCTCGAGTGAAATCATCAGATTAGGGATGACTTACAACTACTGTGGAGAAGCCAAGGACATATTTATTAGTTTTAAACCATGCACTTGCTTCCAACCCACCAAAGGATGGGATATGGTTTGCAAAGTTCTGACCATGAATTAGAATTATATACTGTATGCATGGTAGGGCTTACTTTTGCTTTTCTACCTACAACCTTAGGTCTGATTGTGCTGCATCTCTCAAACAGTCTTTACTCCTGGCCAAAAGAAAATAGCCCTTGCTCTAAATTGCCCTCCTGAGTGGGTCTTTGTTCTTTGAGACTCTCATTAGTTTATCCTCTGTGCTACAGATTGCATCTGGCAAATCCCCAGTGGGCAGGATTCCATTTAAAAACAAAAACTTAAGGATTGAAAGTGGAAAAGAAATTGATCTCATTTGGTATTCCCAATGTACCACTTCTGGTAGTTTGTTTGGTTCATCCCTCCAGAGAGGGAAGGATGGCAAAGGCACAAGGGGTGTCTTTTCCAGCTGACTTGTCTCAAGTACTATGTAGAAACAAACTAAATCAACAAACAAGAAAATGCAACAGTGGGGGTTTTGGTGGTCTACCTTCCCCATCAGGTGCATGTTCATCTTGTGACACACCTTGCATAGTGCCTGGCATAAAGAAAAGCTGCCAGGCAGAGTAGAAAGAAAATTATATGTATTTGGAGTCAACCGGATAGCAGTTCAAATCTTGTTCCAGCTCCTTGCTAACTGTACTAGGTTAACTAAATTATGTAAATTATTTAAGCATCAGTTTCTTAATCTGTAAAATAGGAATAATGCTACTTTCTCTATAGAGTTTTTTTGAAGATTAGAAGTAGAAAATGCAAAGCATCTGTCACACAGTAGAAATTTAATAAATAATTTATTATTATTACAGTAGATGCCTAATGAATGTTTGCTGACTAAAAGAGATTATGAATTATGATAATGCTTACTGTGAGCCTCAGAACTCTGTACCTATTTAAAAACATGCAGCGTTTTTTTCCTCCATTTCAGAAGTACTTTTCCCCATGCAGAATTATAGAATAGGGGGCGGGGAGGGATTTTATGTAATTGAGGTACAACGGAACCCTTATACATAAAAATCCTCTTAAATGAATGAGCCAACATTTTCTCACTGTACATATATTTTATATATATATAAAATATATAGTATAGACCAAACTATACATACTATATACGTGTGTGTGTGTGTGTGTGTGTGTGTATATATATATATATATATATATAAAATACAGTATAATATATAATAACATGCTCACTAAATGGGAAGAGAAGTATAAAACGACTCCATGCTGTCCCTTTGCAAGAGCACTGTGTTAATGCCCATGTGCAGAGGACGGACAGCAGCAGGCTAGCCAAACAGCCACCATATGGTCAGCTGGAAGAGGAAAAACCTCCAGGTAGGAGAGCAGAACTGTTCCAAGGACATAGTGAAGTAGAGTTTGCAAGAACACGGCATCAAATGACCTGGGGTGCTTAGGGCAGGAAGGTGATGAGGGTCAGGCCTACACTACAGCAGTCAATAGACTATGGACAAGACTTGCTTATTCATTTTTTTTGTTACTATCGCTATTTTTAAAGCAAAGTGATTGATATTGTTATTATTTTTAAACAAGACTTTGTTCTGCAGTGGGTAGGGGAAAGGATTGGAAAAGTTAATTAAGTATTAGAGGGCACACCAGCTGGGGTTGAAAATGGGATCATGTTATTGTCTACAGCACATAGTTTACTAGCTCTGACTCCTGCCTGCGAGTGCAAATCCAAGAGACAGACATCATCATGCAGGTGCTGTAATGCAGGTGTCTCTTTGGAATCACACATACCTGGGTTAGTTCAAATCTATTTCCTAACGGAGTAACCTTGGAGATATATATTTTATTTCATATATTATACATACACATGTGTAACTGAGCTGTACTGAAGATTAAATACAGTATTAGGTACTGGTAAATGATAGCTACATTATTTTTATTCAAAGTGGCACTTTCCTTGTACGCACGTATACACACATACACACACACATCACATGTGGCCCTGACAAGGAGAGGATATGTGGATTGACTTGACTCCTGTCCTTAGGTCGACTTCCTTTCAGAGGGCTCCTACTCCTGTTCTATAAATAAACCACATAGGGCCTCCCACCATCTCACCAGTCTTTTCCATCATCCTTGCCTCATGTGTCATCTCTCACCAAAATATACTCCCCAAATTAAATATAAGTCAAGGATTGAGGGGGCAAAAAAATCCTTGTTATTGATCCACATATGCAAACAGACTCTTCTCTACTCTTCACCAAAACAAACCCCTATCCAGAAAGCCTCATTAACAGCGAACTTACCAATAGTATGAGGATTTATATCCAGAACTGTAAACATTTAAAATTAAATATTACACATCTATATTTTTAAAAGTCCTTTAGTCGTTGTAGCCTAGTTAGCCTCCAGCCTCCTTCCATGTTTCGCAGTCCTTGCCCTCTTTTTTCTCCTCCCCATTCTGGTCCTCTCTAATCTGCTTTCCACCTGTCTCCCATCAAATTCCCTTCCTCTAAGTTTCTGAGATTCAGAATTCCAATCTCTACCATTGTCCTCTCAATTCTAGTGATAGAAACTACTTCCTGGAGTTGCTATTTCCATGATATCTTAGTTAGTTGGTTAACAAATTTATACCTTATTAATGATTCTTTATCTTAATTCTCCAGGTTCCCATAAGTGGTGTGGAATCAATCTCCTAACTGGGCCCTGTAGATACAGAGCTAACCCTTGTTGAGCATCTCCTATGTTCCAAATATTGTGCCTGTCCTCTACATTTCTTATCTCAGGTAAGTGACAGATTATGTGGAAGAGTATCAGATATGTTTAGCAGCAAAGTACTAGTCTTTTTCTTGTTCTCACCCATGTCAAGGCCCCAAAGTCTAGAAGGATCATTATCACCCTGATCTTCCCATCTTCAAGTAGAACTGTGCCTGCAGAGGACTCTTAACCACGTGGAGAATAATGTCACCAGCTACTGCATCTTGGAACAGTCCCTGTCCAATAGAATTTTCTGCAATGGTGGAAATATTTCATATCTGTGCTGTACAATATGGTAGCCACTGGTCACATAAAACTACTGAGCACTTGAAATGTAACTACTGTGACTGAGGAACCGAATTTTTAATTTTAATTAAAATTTCTATATATGGTCAGTGATTTTATAATGGACAGCAGAGTTAGACTTTTCAGGGCAGCAACAAACTTGGGTGGGGTAGAGGAAGCACCTTTTGGTCTTCTGGAGGTACAATTTCACAGGCAACACAAATAGCAATTGGGACTGTTGAATTGTGTGCCTAGGTGACTTGTCAATGAGCTTTCATGTATAAAAAGACTGTCAAAAACAGATCATTCATGCTGGGGCTCACCTCCACAGGTGCCAGGGAGCATCTTGACTCGGGGAAGAAAGCAAATCTATACTCCATGATTAGCATGTGATTATATTTTACAGACAGGAATCAATGCCTGGTGATTTTGATGCATTTGGCTTTTATCTTGTGAGATTTATTTAAAGAAGCATATGCATGGCTTAGAGCCTTAGGGAATGATAACACATAAAAATAAGAAAGCAAAAGAAAACCTGCTTCATTTGTAAAAAGGCTTATTCCTCTTTCAGTACCTCCAAATTCTACACCTGCACCTCTTTTCTTAACAAGTCCTTGGCTAACTCAACCCTTACAGAATGTCTTTCAGAATCCACCTCATCAGAGAAAGCTCTTGCCCACACTCCATTCCCCAACCCCCAGCTTTTAGGAGAGGCCAAAAAGGGCAAGGGAAAAACAGTGCTGATTAGGAGGTTGAGAAGAGGGAGTTAGAATGAGTTTTCATTGTATTTGTAATGCTTTATTTCTTAAAAAAAAAAAAGGAAGTATATATAAGTAAAATTTTAACTTATTTCAAGATGATGGAAATTGTTTATTCTTATTCTTCTTACTTTCCTGAATTCAATTTTTTAAAACATTAAAAATGAAAAGAAAAGCAGTTGTGAAAAAACCATTAACTCCAGACACTATCCTGCTCTACTTTTCTATGTTGGTCTTTTCAACTATTATCACTCTGGAAGAGATGGATCTTTATAGTGTCCATGCTGTTAACTTAATGTTGTCCAGTAACTATTTATGTTTAACTTTTTGCAAGTCCATTTGGTATATATTTGGAAATGTCCCTGAACAAGACTGTTTCCGTTAAATACCCACAGGATGGGATAAGGCACTTAGAACATATTGCAAAATTGCCCCCAGCTTAACCCTCAGCTTTACATATATACATTTCCTTATGTAAGTTTGCATAGTACTTTATAGGCTGTTAAAAGTAAGACACTTCACTGAAGTGCTCACAATTTAAATAAAGGATAGTGAGTAGGTTAAAAGTTCAGAACTAAAAGAACAAAAGACTAGAACTCAGTAACAAAGCTACACTCTGTAACCAGCGTATTTAAAGGCACTTGCTTGTTCAGGTTGGTTTCAGCTTCAAATTTTTTTCGTATGGGCTCTTGAGTTCATTTATATTTATTAGATTATGTATGCCAATTTTGGTTTGGAAATGATCATTTTTGATATCTAAATATTAAACAGAGCACACCTACTCTTTTCTGAGCGATTTTGTTGCTATGGTTGTTGGCTTTCTGAATGCTGGACTAGTTCCAAAGGTGAGAAGGGTAAAGGCTCTTTTCCAAGGATATCTCAAATTCTTAGCTGAAATATGTTACTTGTGATAATAACTTTTTCTGACTGTCTCCTGTTTTGCTGGCATTGTGTATGTCACCCATACTATGAAGGCTGCACTGGAAGTGCTAGAATTGTGTTTCAAAGAGAAGAATAATCTTAATGTTCTTTCAAATATCTCATATAGTAACGTAAAAAAGCTTTATGGATGTTGATGAGTAATGATACTCTTATTTGATATGGAAATTTTTGAAGTAAGCATCAGGATCCTGGAGTAGGATCAAAGAGAACTGTAATACTAGACATCACTGCTACACAAATTCTCTACAGAAACAGCAGAGAAATACTGAATTTTATATAAAATACTCCCATATTTTTACTTATTATAATGGACTTTCTCATCAGACATCTTTTTATACTATGTCTCTAAATAGATGGTATGCTAGTCTTTTAGCAAGTCATTTATTTTGGGCAGCCTTGTATAGATTTTATTAACAACATGCAGATTTTGGGTTTTTTCAATGTTAACTTAATACATACAATTATGTACAGATAACAGCGTTTTCTGACTCAGTACTGGGAGTCTTTTATTATTATTGCACATTCTATTTTGGCTATTATACTTGTTTAATCAAAAACTATAATCTGCGATATTTCTTGGTTTCAACAAAACAAGTGATATGATACCTAACTATTAGAAACAGTGACTCACAGTGGTAATGACTGGGGGGGCTGTGTGATAAGTGATAAGACAAATACAACTGGGAGGCTGCCCTTACCACACCAATTATTAAGAATCTCTTCCTATGAGTAATAAGTGGAGTTAATGTTGTCATTCCGAGGCCATTTTAAATGATAAATTTCTTCTCATCCAAATGAATGCAATCCAATATTTTGAAAAATCTAAGTTTTCACAATGATTTTTACCAAAATTTTATTTATTTTTTTTAAGCTTTTTTTGCCACGCAGCTTGTGGGATCTTAGTTCCCCAACCAGGGATTGAACCTGTGTCCTCAGCAGTGAAAGCGTGGCGTCCTAACCACTGGACCACCAGGGAATTCCCTTTCCCAACATTTTAGAAAATGATATACAACATATAAGAACTATACTAGTTCATAATCAGTTTCTTAAATTGCGAATGTTGCATTGACTCACATCTGTTTTTGTGAGTCCAGTGCTTCAGTGAAGGAGCAATATATTATGGTGGCCTTAATCAAACCATGTAATTTCTCTGAGTCTACGATGAGTTTCTTCATTTATAAGGCAATTTAGCCAAGACAAAAATTTCCCAAAGTTTCCATGGAATGCTAGCTACATTCCACAGACCTAAAAAGCAATGTTTTCCATCATCAAAAACATTTGAGAAATATTACACACAAAACTCTCCTTCTGGTGATTCATATTAAATATCAACATATTACAAGCTCATTAATTTGACCCCATAATTTCGTTTTTAGTATGAATTATCTAGTAATAACCCATAGTGCTCATGGTAAAACAGCAAACGGACTCAATGTGATATATGACATTGAAACATTCTTATATAGCAGAGGTAAGTTCTAGCAAGTGATCAAGAAACAAAGAAAAGTCATAAATAAGTAATCCTAGGGCTGAAAAAATAGAAATAGCTATAGTTACAACATAGATGATCAAAAGAGAATACTATAAACATTTTATTCCAACAAACTTGAAAGCCAAGATGAATTTTCTATAATTTTCTGAAATTGCTTTCTAAAAATATTATCAAAAATCACTCAAGAAAAAAATTCTACATATTGATTATCATTATTAAAATTGAAATCAGTAATCAAAAATTTACTCCAAACCGTTTCTGTACCAATTGATTATACATTCCTGTCCTAAAAATTTCTTCTAAAAGTTTTTAGTAGGGACTTCCCTGGTGGTCCAGTGGTTAAGAATCTGTGCTTCCAGGCTTCCCGAGTGGCACAGTGGTTGAGAGTCCGCCTGCCAATGCAGGGGACACGGGTTCGTGCCCCGGTCCGGGAAGATCCCACATGCCGCAGAGCGGCTAGGCCCGTGAGCCATTGCCGCTGAACCTGCGCGTCCGGAGCCTGTGCTCCGCAACGGGAGAGGCCACAACAGTGAGAGACCCGCGTACAGGAAAAAAAAAAAAAAAAAGAATCTGTGCTTCCACTGTAGGGGCCACAGGCTCAATCCCTGGTCAGTGAACTAAGATCCTACATGCCACACGGCGTGGCCAAAAAAATAAATAATAATAGTAATAAAATAAGTAAATAAATACAAGTTTTTAGTAAATGCCTTACTAAATCTTCCTTCAACAGAAAATCCCCAACCTATAAAATTGTATTAGACGTAGAAAATTAGGGAAAGCTATCTATCTGTTTTGTTTTATGGGACTAGTATAACTTTATAACAAAACCAGATAATTCAGTATACCAAAAATAAAATAAAATTAAAAAACAATATTAAACAAACCAAAAAACCTGAGATCAATCTCAATTATAAACAGAAAAATTAATTAAAATATTAGTAAATGGAATGTAGCAGTGTATTAAATACTATTCTACCAACCATAGATTTTTCATAATTACAAAAATATAATACAACTTCAAAAATATAATAGAACTTAAAAGAAAATATTCATATATTTATCATAATAAAGGAATACATGACATTCAATGCAATTCAACACCCACGCTTGATTAAAAAAATAAATTCTAAGAAGGCTAAAAATAGAAGAGAATTTCTTTAATAAATATTTACAAAACAACTACCTCAAATCCTCTACTCAATATTAAAACTCTACATGCAGTCCCAACATGAGGGTTTTCACTATTGATTATTCAATATCACGTAGGAGGTCCTAGGCAATTCAGTAAGACAAAGTACAGAAGTAGGAGGTATGAGGATTGGAAAGAGGCATGCTTTATAGTCACGTGACCCTAAACTAATATGGAAGAACAAAGGATCAAGAACAAACAGAAAAGGCTACGATAATTTTGAGAAACAAGGTTGGGGAGACTTTTTGTGCCATATATTAATCCTTATTAAGGCTCTAATAATGAAGACAATGTGGTCTTGGAACATGAATAGATAGTGGACCAGTAGAACAGAGTAAAGAGCTCTGACAGGGGAACTTAATATAAGACAGAGATAGTATCACAGATCAGACAGTAATAGATAATGTGAAATTGATTATCTACATGAAAAGCTAAAATATGATCAGATACCTATATCACACTTGACATAAAACTGAGTTCCAGGTGGATTAAAGATCTGTATGTGAAAACTAACACTTTAAACTTTTAAAATAAATTAAAAGAAAACCTTTCTTAACTGATCTCAGGTTAGAGAGAAAGTTTCTTGAAATCATTAAAACACAGGCACAATAAAAAAATTAAAACCTGCTAAAATTGATGACATCAGAATTTCTGTTCAAAGTCTCTCTGTAAGTTTAAAAACAAGGAACAGACAAAAAGAAGATGATTGATAAAGATTAATATTCAATTTAAGAATTCTTATTAATAGTTATAAAAACATCAAACAACCTAATGGAAAGGAAGAAAAGGGATATAAACAGGTACTTCAAAGAAGAAGAAATCAGAATTAATAATAAACTTATGAAAAGATGTTCAACCTTAATAGTAAACAGGGAAATGTTGATAAATCAAAAGGAAATACCATTTCACATCAATCATATCAGCAAAGATTGAAAAGTTTGCTAATGCCAAGAACTGATGAGGATGTAAAGGAATACAGGCTGGAGAGCAATTTGTCATTAAATTGCTTCAACATAGCAATGCTAGGTCATACAATTTCACAAGGAAATATACACAGCAATACTAACTATAACACTGTGGTGAACAGAAAACCTTAAGAAGAACGTAACTGTCCATCCAAATGAAAAATGAATAGACTACGGTGTATTTATATAGTAGAATACTACACGACAGTTAAAATTAATGAATCATAGATAAAAGATTAAATATCAAAACAAAGTACAGCAGAAGAAGCAAGTTGCAGAAAGACAAAAACTGTATAATATTCTTTGTATATGTTATGAAATGTGTAAGCAGTATATTGCCTAGATACATACATGCTATGCTCTAAAACATGGATGGGAAAGATAGTAACTTCCAAATAGAAATTATTTCTGGATGGGAGGGAGGTAAATGGGATTGGGGAGGAGCACACAGGTGGATTCAACTATATCTATAATGTTTTAGTCCTTAAAAATATCTCAAGCAAAAACAGCAGCATTTAAAAATTTGATGAGGCTCAGTGGTAAGTAGTACATGGGTGTGTGTTTTACTGTTTTTATATTTTTGAATGTTTTTAATATTTTAGAATAAAAATATTTTAATAAGAAACAAGAGTACAGTGAGCTTGGGAAACTCAAATATGACTAAAACCAGTAACATATGACTGTCCTAGCTTGTAATGATTTGCCTGGATCTCAAGGCTAAGGAATCACTGCATTAACTTTTTCCCAGCTCTAACTGGGACAAAACACTTCCTTTTTCCCCAGCATCCATCATCTTTGGCTTCCAACCTGGATTGCTTACTGGGTGCTCTTTTTGTTTCCCTCCTTAACTATACAGCAACACCCTTGTACAAAGCTTTCAGACTCCAGCAGCTGATTCTTAATCCAGATAGTGCATACTGAATCATTTCCCTTGGCAGGCCGGTCCCTACCCATCTGTTTAGATTCATCCCTGAACATAGGTATGCTGTGGTATATTCATACTATGAACCATCTCACAGCAGTTAAAATGAAGGAAATATTATCACATTTCTCACCATGGATACATCAAAACAATAGGAAACAAAAGAAGCAAGTGTTCCTCCCAAGAGCCATTTATTTTGCCCTCCTTGGATTCTACCCACAGCATGGCCTCAGCTGGAAGTAGGCACTGCCATTTTATGGCTGCAGCAGTTGAAGATTCTGAAACAACATGGAAAAAGCTTCTGCTCTAGTGTTTATTGAAAACACATGAGCAGAATACAAAATTATACCTCTGATAGGTTTTAACATTGTAAAAATTATATATCCAGGACTGGAAGAGAATGGAGAAAAATGGAAATAGATTTTTTTTTCTTTTAATGTGCCAGGATTGTGGGTAATTTTCTTCCCTTTCTTTTTCAATTTATCAATACTGTTAAGTGTTTGTGTAACAAGTTATTTTAAAATGTTAAAATGTAGGTTGTAGGACAGATAGAATTAATCTGTAATCTTTCTGGTAATGAAGAGTGAGTTTTCTCAGAGTTGATAATGGGTTTCAATTCTGCTCTCAGAAGCAGTTTATCTACAATTCCAGGACAGCCATTTTCCACTGATCACATGCTCTGGAATAAGAATGACAGGGCGCCACTGTACTACATGGTGTCTGAAATTTTAATTACAACTTGCTTTTCAAAGCCTTTTACAGATTAATTATTTCATTTGCATTGCAGAAATGGTGAACAAAGGTTACATGTATTTCAAAGGCAGTTGGTGGAGTTAGTGTGAACAAACTGCTTGACCAATGCTATTGGTTAAGATCCGCTGGTGAAATGACCATAGTCCAGTAAATGCCACACTGGGAAGGTGATGAAGCGCTTCTGGGGGCAGAAGTATAACATCTGATCAAAATGATAGGCTTTGGTGTTCAGGAGGCCTTGGTTCCATTCCCAGCTCTGCCACTGGGTAGCCTTGAGCACCATATTTGCCTCATCTAAATTTCAGTTTCCTATTTGGAGAAACGGGGATAATAATGACCTGACAGAATGAACATGAGCATGAATTGAGGTATAGATCTGTATGTGATCTTAGACATACAACAGCTAGCCAGGGACCTGGCCCATAGCAGATGCCTAATACATAGCTGCTTCTATTTTTCACTCAGCTCCTTTTCCCTGAGTTTTACTATAGATCGCACTGAACTAAGTAATATAGGTGGGCCATCTCTGAGCAGGCCTATAGGTAGAGTAGCAACTTATGTGAACAGGAATTGCCAAGGATGTTGTAAGTCTGGTAAATGCTGTTTGAAGAGTACTCACACCTATGGATTTACAGGAAGCTCCAAGTCTCCGTCCCATGAATCTCTCCACCTAGGACAAATCCATAGATATGTATCCATATTACATAGCGCTGAACACACACTTTTCAGCCTGCAGATCCAAAGTAATCTTGTGAGTAATAGTGTTTCAGGACCCCACATGCTTGGGTTGGTAAATCATTCCTAAACTGACAGTTTGCTAAATGTTCTCATTAACGGTAAAAGAATAAAAAGAAAGCAAAGCAGAAACAAAAGGAAGGAAGGAAAAAGCAGAAACAAAAGTAAGTCTGGGCTTTCAGACTTACTTAGGCAAGTCACTTTACATCCTCCCTATCACCCCTTAATAGGTAACAAAAGGGAAGAGGAATCTATTGCAAACTCCAATCCATTGTTACAGGGCAGAATCTGTAGAGCTGTGACATAGGATCTGGCAACTAGAAGAAACCCCGTTGCCACAGGCATCCAGAAAACCACTGGTTTATCTCTCTCATTTTCTTTTTTCCAGAGTCAATACATTCATCTACAACTACTGCTCAATGATCAAGGAAGGAAAGGGGAGGGGAGGAAGAAGGATGGACCAATGATGTTGATTTGAGCTTAGGAAAAAAACTCTGAAAGCAGCTGTTTTCACAGATGCATCTCCTATAAAATCCCAGAGAGGCTGCACCTTGTCCTTGGGAATATTCCAAACCATATCCTATTGGCATCAGTCCTAGTGGGATACCAATCATCTAAAGACTCTATATAAGAAACCATCCTGGGAATTCCCTGGCAGTCCAGTAGTTAGGACTCCACGCTTTCACTGCTGAGGACCCGGGTTCGATCTCTGGTCAGAGAACTGAGATCCTGCAAGCCATGTGGCCAAAAAAAAAGGAAAACCTTCCCACCTCACCCCAGGTACTCAATTTTTCTCTTTCTGTCTGAACTTTGCTCATTTTTACTGAAAAAAAAAATACAATAGATCTCACACTAAAGTTTTTATATTCCTCCAGGGTATTTTTCTTCCATTTATTTCAGGAACCATGCCCAGAAAATATTTTGAGAATGAAATTACACCAAGAATGAAATAACTTACAGAACCTCAACCTTTGGGGGCATGACTTCATATGACTTATTTTAAATAACTGCTGGTGTCTGGGATTGCTACAGATATTTGTCCTGTTGCATCATTGCAGGATATCTGACAAATGTTTTATTGGCAGCTTGTAAAGGAAAGACAAGTGATGAAGACAAGGCTATGGAACATAATATGGCAGGGTCTGTATGGAGATCCCAGCTCCTCTGAGCTCTCAGACTCACTTAGGCAAGTCACTTTACACCCTCCCTATCACCCCCTAGATTTCTTGCCTGGCAAGCAGGGACAATAGTATTTTTCCAATTTACCTCTCATGGTTGTCATAAAAATAAAATTTAAAAAATCTATATGATGGTCCTTTGAGTGAAACATAAACGTACACATAAGCCATTGCTATTTTTTTGCCTCCAAATTCCATTTGGGGACTTATTCCACTGGAATTAAGTTATAGTTTCCCACAGCTGTCATCTCTCACCTACCTCTGCAAAAACAAAATCATTTAGAGAGTGTTATATACTGAATTGTGCCCCCCAAAGCTGTATGTTGAAGCCCTAACACCCAACATGACTGTTTTTGAAGACAGGGCCTTTAAGAGGTAATTAAGGTTAAAAGAGGTAATAAGGGTAGAGCCCTAATTTGATAGGACTGGTGTCCTTATGAGAAGAGGAAGAGACACCTGAGGTCCTTCTCCATATGCACAGAGAGGAAAGGCCACATGAGGACACAGTGAGAAGACAGCTGTCTGCAAGCCAGGAAGAGAGCTCTCACCAGGAACTAAATCTGATAGCACCTTGACCTAGGACTTCCAGCCTTCAGAACTGTGAGAAAATAAATGTATGTTGTTGAAGCCACCCAGATGGTGGTCCCTTGTCAGCCTGAGCTGACTGATACAGAGAGAAAGAAAATAGGGGTACCTGTTTAGCCCCACTCTGGACTCAGGATGCTATACTCCTAGCCTCAGGCCACCTATGCCCCAATACCTTAGAAGGCACTAGAAAAAGACTATACAGACCCATTTCTCCCTCTTGCTTTAACCCTTTCCCTCCCAAAGGTAGCCTTAGTATCTGAGGTTTCCACCATTAAGCACACCTTCCAGTACAGTTCGGAATCAACTAAAATACAAACCTTGAGGGCATCCTTATATCTGCATTCATTGGCTCCATTAAAATAGCTTCCCAGCTTGTGAAACGTCCCCAAGAGCCTTACTGGGGACGCCCTCATCTGCCATACATATCCCAAAGCCCCGGGATATAGATGCCTAAGATTTGAGCTAAACCATAAGGTCTTGTACCTCAGTTGTCCTTACATGATGGAAAAATTTTCCCAGCTGCTTCTAAATTGTGGGCTGTTTATTGTGGTTGAGATTTAAAGTCATGTTAATGTACAATGATAGAAGTCAATATTAAGGTTTAAAATTTAATTTTATTCCTAGATGTTTATTAATTTGTTGTACCTTGTCCAGCTGAATCCAGCTATATTTCAGACTCTACTAAACTAATACATGATCTGCTGTAACTGCCTGCCGCTTGGTCATCCTTCCAGACACTGTGGGCACGTCTTGGGTCAGAAATAAAATAATATTTTTTAAAAAACCCTCTGCTTTCTATATTTTTCTTTTTTTCTTTTTTTTAAGGAGGGAGACACATTGACATAAATCCCTAGCAGGTGATTTTGCAAGTCTCAGTGTAGCCTGTGCTGTTACCCAGACTGAAGAAAACATCGTTCCATTTCACTGCCAACTCTCTGGCCATGCAATTGCCCTCAAATGGACTTTACTAAAAGAGCACTTCAAATCAGCACCACAGAAAGGATGCCATTCTGTGCCTGTCAAAGCCATTTTCCCTCTCCCTTTTCAGCTGTGCTTTTCCACCTGCAGAAAACCCCACCTACTTCCTGAACCAAAGCAGGCATTATGTGAGGAGTCCTGGCTTTACTAGCAGAAGGGGTCCAAAAATAGCTGTTTAGCCACAAATTCAGAATCTGGTTTGCCTGGTGTGAGTGCTGGGTACCTGGGGCCTGACCAAATGGTAATCCTCTCCTTCCCTCTGTATTCTGGGCCTGGTCCACACGGCCTGGCCTT
The DNA here is from genome assembly GCF_003676395.1 of Aethalodelphis obliquidens. Taxonomy (NCBI): domain Eukaryota; kingdom Metazoa; phylum Chordata; class Mammalia; order Artiodactyla; family Delphinidae; genus Aethalodelphis; species Aethalodelphis obliquidens. The sequence continues at coordinate 57,582,970 of NW_020837951.1, read as the reverse complement.
CTGCCTCAGCTTCCCGCTAGGACTTCAGCCCTTTGCTGAGTCACAACACTCTGGACTAAGGCCCTACACATCGCCTGGCTCCTCAAAGACATTTCCCCTGGGGAGAAAAAACATGCTCTCTCTCCTTTCTGCCTTCTTCCTCATTACTGACAATCAGTCTTTCCAACAACTGGCTAGGCTCCTGTCTGAATACAGATACCCAGATGAATACCACTGTATTATAAAGATTGAGTATTTGGTGCCGGATTTAAATACATCCTGGTGGGGGATAGCAGCTTGACCAATTGTCCCCTTTTCATCTGTCACTTGTGGGACAGGAGCAGAGAACTTTCTCAGCGCCCCCAAACTTTGCATAACTCTGATCTGGTCTAACCTCCACACAGATAAGGAACCTAGGACTCAAGAGAAAAGCTGGGGCAAGACCCTATGGACCATTCATTATTCATTAGTCTATTCAGTAAATATTCACTGAATATCGAGAATGTACAAAATATACACTGCTGTGGTTTCACTCTCATTTGAAGGCTTTTTCCCACTTCACCATAAGTCCCACTACTCCTTTATAACAAATCTTCGCATACTGAAAAATGAAGGGGTCACGGCACTGAGTTCTCCCTCTATTAAACCACAGACTGTACATGTAGACAGTAGAAGAGGATCAGGTAGACTAGCCTTTCCTTCTGCAATCTACAGGAGCCACTTTTGGTGCATGAATAAAGGAGTGAGTCCTTTCCCCAACCTTCTTGTGAATAGTTTCTATAGTCCACAGTTTGTGGATTTTTCTGTAGGCAAGGCGGGGGCGGGGGGCGGCGCAAACTCATGACTGAAGAAGAGACTGAAAAAGTCCATGAGAAAAAATTATGATATATCATGAAAACTTTGGGGAAAAACAAGTTCCTTGAATTTTAGCTACTGAAATCTTTGATGACAATATTTTAAAAGCTCTGGTATTGTCTAGGATCCTAGGAAACGACCCTTTGGCAGTTCTTTAATTTGGAGTTTTCCTGTTAATCCACATGCCATAGACTTGGCAGAGTAGTCCATGGAGCCATAAAACAATAATCCTCAAACAATGCTGTGAAAGATTATGTCATCATGAGAACATGGGGTCTGGCCAAATGTACGTTACTCAAACAGCACTTACACTTTCTTATAATAAAATAGCCTCTGCACTCTTTGGTGTATATTTGTCCAATTCTCCCACTGAAGGTCCCCAGAGGCTCCTTTTATTTGTGGAGTGATTGCTACAGAATGGAGGCAGGGTTCAGAGGCCTCACTCGGTCTCCTCTGTGAGGATTAGAACTATTTTCTCATCTACCTCTAGTCTCTGTGCAGACACTATATGAATTACTTTCTCTGTATTATTTAAATTTCACTGCAATGACCGCTTATTAGAAGCAACAATAAAGTTACTTTCATTTTAAAAAGTATACATATACGTGTACATGTGCATATGTAGACATATATACATAGGTATATATGTATATTTATCTACCTTTGAGGATATAAAAGGTAAATAAATATTGCAATTCATTTTTGTATTGCTTTGCGCTTAGCTATACAAATTTTAACACTTATAATAAACATTCTGAGCATATTGATGCTAGATGCCTTGCTAATTGCTTAATCACAGTAACGCTGTAAGGCAAATACTATTATTATTCCCATTTTACGTATAAGGAGATTAAAGCTAAGAACATTAAATAACATATCCAAACTGATGCAATTAGTAAGTGTCAGGGCCTGAGAATTAATGAAACCCAGGCCTTTCTAACTCCAGACCCCAGTTCTTAATAATTGAGCTACACTTTCTCTCTTGGAAGGACAGAGATGTGGGTAGGAAGAGAGGACAGACCTGTTCTATGAGGGTATACCAGGAAGCAATCAGAACATACACTTCTTGAACAGGACATCCTATTCTCCACTACCCCCCACCCCCCAACAAATGGGCTTTGGATTTGAGGAACTTATCCAGCTTGCTTGCATGAAAGTAACCCATTTTTACGGTTATTTGGTGCTCTTTTTAACTTGGAGAAGGGGGTATTGGGTGGGGAGGCTCTCTGCTTGTGTTTAAACAGTACCATACATAATAAGATAAAATATGACGGTGAGGAATGTCATGTTGGGGGGTACAAATGGATCTATTTTCCCAGCTAACTGGATGTTCATCTGATACATTCCATCGTACCAGAGAATGGCCTGAAAATAGCAATAGAGAGACCCTGACATTGTCGACCTCCAAACAGCAGATTTCTAACTAATAATTTAAAAAATTAAACCAAGTCAGACCTTTTCATTTGCAAAACAGCAGTATTCTAACTTTAATAACTGTAAGTACCAGGTACAGTTGAATGAATGAATGAAAAAATGAATGAATAAGCAAATTCTACATTATCATACTTTCTACTAGTCTTGCTACGGCCTTAGTCATCACTCTGATAACCAGGTCCTCATCTTGTTCCAGAGTCTGCATTTTTTCCTTTTACTCCAGTTTTACATTATGGTAACAATGCAGGAGGACAGAAGAAAGCATACATCACACAAACTTCACTCTGGCTGTACCCTAAGCAAGTAAACTATACTTGGGTCATGAACAAAGTTTGGAATTAAAAATAAAAGAAGGAGTTAATGTGATTGACAGGACTGTCCCTTACATATAATTAAAAATTGGGGGACAAAAAATTATTTCAGAACTCAGAGCAACTACATTGCAAAAACCTTCCTCCCTGGAGTCTACCGTATTCTACACTTTGCTCAAACAAGTTCTTTATTTTTAGGCCCATGAATTCTCAGGGTTTATAATTATTTTCAAACATGAACTCTTACTGAATAATCTGCCTGAAGAAGAACATTCTGGAACATATAAAAAAGGATCCTAAACTATCAACCCTCATGAAATTTTAAATTTTCCTCTGGATGTTTTTTAAACCATATTTCACAAAGATAAGAAAAAGGAATATTTGTTCAGTGAAACTTCAGGCAGGAAAAGATGAACTCTTAGATTAAGCCAATTGCCCATAGGCAGTTTCTCTTGGCTTTTTTTTTTTTTTTTAAGGATTTAGAAAGTATTTCCTCTTCTCATCAAGTGATTTTGGCACTTTTGATTTGTATTACTTTTGGAAAGAGCAAAGTTAGTTAATTAAAATCATAAACCTAGATGAGTTGGGTTAGGTTTCCACTCGGCTAATAGCACTGATGTCACAGCATTTTAGACTATATAATAGTGTAGAAGTCACTATTTTACCTTCTTTGAAATACTCTCAATTGCTTTCTCGTGAGGAGCTCAAATAAAATTTTTGTTTTTGTTTTCTAAATGGTAAAGAAGTGTTCATGCCAATAAGAAAAGTAATCGTGTTTCTGGATATGTAAACGTGAAATCTATAAAACAAATGTTTTGATAAAATATGTCTCTTTGGCACTGATTTATTTGGCAATCAAAAGTGTTTTCCTGAGGAACAAAAGTTTTGTGGAACCCTCTGTATCCTAAAACTGACTGATTACAGAAACTAAGTTGTAGAGCCAAGAATGAGAATTTATTTCTGTCTCCAAATCAGAAGACGTTTAGATTTATATACCCTCATTGAAGTTGTCTTCCTGTGTGTAGTTGCATTACCCACTATTCCTACTCCTTTGTCAATAATTCACACTCACAAAACAGTCAAGTTTCTGTTGGATCTAAAATACCGACATTTTGGCTAGTGGAATCAAAACAAGGTCAAACCAATTTCATTGTCTTTATGTACCTGAGTCTTCAGATTTTAGTGAATTTGATGGACCTGGTCCAAAAATATTTGTAAGCTGTACAAATAAGCTATTTGTAAATAAGCTGTACAATGTAAGCTACATTTCATTTTCCCCACCTTCTAACTAGGAGCAACACAGGGAAAGTGTTAATAATAATTACAACCAAATCTCTGAAAAATAAAAACCTTTTTCCCTTCTTTCAATCTAGAAGAGGAAGCGTCCAGGAATGATAACCTGGAGATAAAAAAAAAAAGGGGACATTTTAAAATTCATTGTGGCAAATAATGAAAGTAACACTTCAGGAATCCTGGACTTGCATGGCAGTTCTGTCTTTTAAGTGTGTGATGATTCTCCCAAGCCTCAGTGTCTTTATTTGAAAAATAGGTCTATAATGCTTCTCCTATGTATCTCACAGGATTGTTATATTGCAGTGGTTATTTTGCATAAAAGTGTTTTATAAATATTTAAGTACCAAGCCATTTTATTATTATCACTCTTTTTAGATGATTTTTGTTGGTGACTTTAGTTGATGTGTTGTTTCGAATGACAGCCTCCTAGGAGAATCATCTGTTTTCATTGGGATTCCAGAGACAACAGTCAATGCTATTCAAGTAATCTTTGTTATACAAGCAGGTCTGCATAGAACACTAGGTAATTAATAGTCCCTATTTTTTGATCCTGACAAACTGAATGATCAAAGCATTCTAAACAGTCAATAAACCTGACTCTTTTTAAAGATATCAACTATTTTATTACTTTTCTCTGGAGTGACTGCCCAAATCAGGAAGGGGCAGGGGCAAATATGCCAACAAAACCAAGAAGACATTCTCAGGTTAAATCATTCAAAGCAAAATTGTTATAATGCTAGGAGATTGCAAGTACACTTCATAAAATTATACATCCACCTACTTGTTACTGCAGTTCTATATAATGGTAACAATTTAGGAAGGTAAAAGATGGTGGATGGATGGATGGATGGATGGAAGGACAGGGGACAGATGGGTAGATAGATGGATGAATAGATAACTATTGTATACAGATTTATAAAATTAAAAATATAATACATGCTTCCAGTAGGGATTTAACAATGCAGTCAAGTAGGAGAAAGAAAAATTTACTCTTAATTCCATACCTACAGATAATGAATGTAAATGTTTTAACACATATTGATATTCTTCATAGTATTTTCCTATGCATAGTTTTTTGTTTGTTTTACATAATTGAATTATACTTATATTAGTTTTTAAATCAGCTTAATGGCTAGGATATGGTTATACTTATCCTAACTTAAAGGTTAGGATATTATTACATGATTAAAATGAATAAATTTTAAGTATACAATTTGATAATTTTTGACAAATATATACTCCCATGTAACAACTTCCCTATCAAGATACAGAGCATTTATATCACTCCAAAATAGTCCCTTGTTCTCCTCTGCAGTGAATACCTCTTAACCCATGCCTCAGGCTACCACTGGTCTGCTTTTTGTTACCATAGATTAGTTTTACCTATTCTAGAAATTCATATATGGAAACATAGAGTATATAATTTTTGTGTCTGGCTTTTATTCACTCAAAAATAGTATTTTTGAGATTTATTCATGTATAGTCAGTTTCTTCTTTTTATTTTTGTTTATCCACCACAATTTTGTTTATCCACTTACATTCCAAGGAACATTTGGATTGTTTTCAGTTTTTTGGTATTAAGAATAAAGCTATTATGAACATTCATATTGTACATATAATACACATATTGTATATATCTTAATAGAGATGTTACATAGAAGTATATATTCATCAAAAATCATCAAATTATCAAATGCTTTGTTTATTTAATATAAAATGAGAGTAATAGTTTAATTTTTTCCAAAAATATCATTTTAAATGTCTGCCCAATTTTTATTTTGTGGATATACCATAATTTATATAAACATCCTCTATATTTGTATATTTAAATTGTTTCTAATTGTTTTCTTTTATAAATAATAATGCAAGGAACATCCTTGCTTTTTCTCTACTTTGGGTGTCAGCAAAGTTTTTCAGAGCAGTTCAAACTCAAGCTGACACACAAAAAAAATTAAAGAAAATGCTTAATAATGTTCTTTTTATTCTTTGATTTATAATATACATGAAAACACTAGACACCCTACCAGTATAATTAAAAATGCGTTCTAAATTCTAAATGCTTTCTAAAGAATTTCCTCTCTTCTTGCCTTTTTTCCTAAGAACTTCTGAAGAATGTGTGCTTCACCTTATTTTCCCCCATTTTCAATTGACAATCGCCTTGATGAATAGAGGAAGCAACAAGCATCTCAACTCTCTTTGGATTAATTGTTAATTGTAAGGAAAGAAACTGTTCAATGAGGCCAAATGTGCAGGTGTTGAGCACTGTTTGTTGTTTTTTTTAAAGCTTGGGAAATGTGTTTTTGCAACATGGCAGTCAAGCCTGCATAAAGAAGCAAAATATAGAATAACAGAACAAAAAAGAAAATCCTTTTTGGAGCCAAAAAATAATCAAAACAAAGCATCAAAGGTAGAGGCTATAGTGACAGAACTGCTGGGGACTGAAGTATTTAAAATACACCTGTGTTTGTGCTAATTGAAAAACTCATATTCACAACCTTCGCAGTCCTTAAACAAGCAATATACTTAATGTTTCTGTTCTAAATGTTCTCCCAATATTATTTTAGTGAGAAAGAGAATACTGGGTCCATTTCTACACTTTATCTTAAAAAACAAGGCATATTCAAGGTTTTTTAAAAATTTAACTCATGCAGGTAGGTAATTTCTCCAATGTATCCCTCTGCTTTCTATACCACAACATGGATTCTTGAAATATCCCAGTTCCCTCAATTCTTCTATGCAATTCTTATGATTGTACTCAAATATTCCTGATAATTGTGTATTTGCATATCTTGTCTTTCTCTCTGGGATTTTATATCATATCATGGATTTTGTCTATCCAATCCACATTTCTCTTCTTTTGGACTTTCAGGGGACTGTTTCTCACTGATATCAGGTATGTGAGTCTGGTGCAGCTGCCACTCTCCATGTCTACTTCTATGGACTGAATGTTTTGTTTGCCAACAAAATTCGTATGTTAAAGTCTAATCCTCAATGTGATGGTGTTTAGAAGTGAGGCCTGGAGAGGTAATTAGGTCATGAGGGTGGAGCTCTCATGAATTGGATTAGTGGCCCTATAAGAAGTAACAGGAGAGAAATGATCTCTCTCTCTCTCTCTCCACTAGGTGAGGATACAGTGAGAACACAGCTGTCCATAAGCCAGAAGACGGCCCTTGCTGGAACCCAATGATGCTAGTACCCTAATCTTGAACCTTCAGGCCTCAGCGTGTAGAAATAAATTTCTGTTATTTAAGCCACCTAGTCTGTGTTTTTTGTTTGTTTGGTTGGTTGGTTGGATGTTTATGTTGCTGTTGTTATAGCAGTCCAGGCAGACTAAGACACATATTTAGCCAATAGTAGAGGGGGAGTTCATAAGACCCAAGATAGGTAACTGTAGTTACCTACACACCTATCTATGATGATTGGTCTAAAGTGATAGCACTTCACCCAAACCAAGCCAGATCCCTTGCCTATGACTTTTTTTTTTTTTAATGTAAGCCTGATTCCAGGAGTTGATCAGCAGTCTCATACTGATTCACAAGAGCTGATTGCTAAATTTGCAGGAACTTTGTAAGCCAATCAATAAACAGCTGATAGCTTGAACTCTACTGTGATGGGAGTATTCACACTACGGAATCTAGAAAGCGCCTAATCAATATACAGCACATTAACAAAATGAAGGATGAAATCATATGATTATATCAACAAATTCAGAAAAAGAATTTGACAAAATTCAACAAATACCTTTTCATGATAAAACTTTCAAGAAGTTATGAAAAGTACTTCAAAATAATACAGACAATATGTAACAAGCCCACAGCTGACTTCCTGTTCAATAGTGAAAAGCTGAAAGCTTTTCCTTTAAGATCATAAATAATACAATGATGCCTACTTTCACCACTTTTATTCACTGCAGTATCGAAACTCCTAGCCAGAGCAATTTGACAAGAAAAAGAAATAGAAGGTAACCAAATCAGAAAGAAAAGTAAAATTGTCTCTGTTTGCAGATGACATGATATTATATATAAGAAAACCCTCAAGATGCCACCAAAAAACTGTTAGAACTTTAGAACTAATAAAAGAATTGAGTAAGTTTGCAGAACACAAAATCAATACATAAGGGAGATGCAAGAGGGAAGAGATATGGGGACATAGGCATATGTATAACTGATTCACTTTGTTATAAAGCAGAAACTAACACACCATTGTAAAGCAATTATACTCCAATAAAGATGTTTAAAAAAAATCAATACCTAAAAATCAGTTTCATTTGTATATACCAGCAATGAACTATCAAAAAGGAAAGTTAAAAAAACAATCCCACTTACAATAACACCAAAATGAATAAAACACTTAGGAAAAATTTAACCAAGGAGGTAAAAGATCTGTACACTGAAAACTATAAAACATTGATGAAAGAAGACAAATAAATGGAAAGATATTGTGTTCATGGTTGGAAAAATTAATATTGTTTAAATGTCCACACTACCCAAAGTGATGTACAAATTCAGTGTAATCCCTATCAAAATCCAATGGCATTTTTTACAGAAATAGAACAAACAATACTAAGATTTGTATGGAACCATAAAAGACCACAAATAGCCAAAGAAGAAAGAAGAACAAAGTAGGAGGCAGCATACTCCCTGATTTCAAAGCTGTATTTCAAAACTATATTATAAAGCTATTAATCAAAACAGTATGGTATTAGCATAAAAAGAGACACATAGTCAGTGGAACAGAATAGAGAGCCCAGAAATAAATCCACAAACATAAGGTCCATTAATTTTAAACAAAGGAGCCAAGAATATAAAATGGGGAAAGGCTAGTCTCTTCCATAAATGGTGTTCTGAAAACAAGATATCCACATGCAAAAGAATGAACCTAGACTACTCTCTCACATCATACATGAAAATCAAGTCAAAATGGGTTAAACACTTGAACATAATACCTGAAATCATAAAATGCCTAGAAGAAAACATAGGCGGTAAATTCCATGACACTGTTCTTGGCAATGATGTTTTGAATTTGATACCAGAAGCAAAGTCAACAAAAGCACAAATAAACTAGAGACACTACATCAAAATAAAAAGCTTCTGCACAGTTGAGGAAACCATCAGCAAAATGAAAAGGCAACCTATTAAAATATATATCCAATAAGGGGTTAACAAACAAAATATACAAGGAACACATACAATTCATTAGCAAAAAATACATAACCCAATTAAAAATGGCAATAGACCTGAAGAGACATTTTTCCAAAGAAAAATGGCCAACAGATACATGAAAAGGAGCTCAACATCACTAATCATAAGAGGAAGGCAAACCAAAACCATAATGAGATATCATCTCACACCTGTTAGGATGCCTGTTATCAAAAAGACAAGCAATAACAAATGCTGGTGAGGATGTGGAGAAAAGGTAACACCTGTGCACTTTTGAAGAGCATGCAAAGTTGTGTAGCCACTATGGAAACCAGTATATAAGTTCCTCAAGAAATTAAAAATAGAACTACCATATGATCCAACAATCCTACTTCAAGATATACCCACAAGAAATAAATTCTAAAATCCTATCTTTAAGAGAGATCTGTACCCCATGTTCACTGTAGCATTATTTACAATAGCCAAGATATGGAAACCACCTAAGGGTCTGTCAATGAATAAACGGATAAAGAAAATGTGATATATATGTCATATATATATATATATATATATATATATATGAAATATATACAATGGAATATTACTCAGCCTTCAAAAAGAAATTCTGCCTTTTACAACAACATGAATGAACCTGGAGGGCATTATGGTAAGTGAAATAAACCAGAGAAAGACAAATACAGCATGATTTCACTTATAAGTGGGATCTAAAAACAAACAAACAAACAAAAAACACACCTCACAGAAACAAAGTAGAATGGTACTGCCATGGAGTAGGGAATGGGGAAATAGAAAGAGGCTGATCAAAGGGTACAAACTTTCAGTTATAATATGAATAAGGTCTGTAGATCTAATGTATAACATGGTGACTATAGTTGATAATACTGTATTATATAATTGAAATTTGCTAAGTAGAACTTAAGTGCTCTCACCAAACAAACAGTAAATATGTGAGGTGACAAATGTACTAATTAACTCAATTATGGGAATCCTTTCACAATGTATACATATATCAAATCATAATGTTGTAAACTTTAAATATGGTATATATTTATCAACTACACTTCAATGAAACTGGGAGAAAAAAGAAATTCAAAAGTATTACAAATTAGGTTTTTGTTTTTTTCTTAATTGCATGGAGTTTCTTTACCTATTACTATCATGAGTTAGATATAAAAGGGCAAGGACAATATCCTGTATTTATCATTTTTCTACCTAGAAGGTATTCTATAGGTGTCTAACAAATCCTTGTTGAGTCACATCATCAGGCTTTGATCATCATGACAGTATTATAATGAGATGTGGTGGTGTCAAGATGGGAACCAAGAGTTAGGATGTTGGGTTTTTGAGAACTAAGATTTCACTTCTATAGTATAGCACTGAGTATTCAGGCTTTGGAACAAGAGAGAACTCAATTCAAATCCTACTTCTGGCCCTCAAAATCTTACTTGGACATGTTCCTCAAGCTTGCCTTTAGGATGGTTGTGAGTGACAATATTTGGTAGAGAGGCATAACCTTTCCCAAAAAGGGAATTTCCTCTCAACTTATCGTCATGTTTCCCAGAATCCATAGAATGCCTTGATATACATTTTTTTAATTCTAAAATTCTTGGCAATGATTTCTAGACCACACTGTCTGCTGATAAATATTTTGTGTTTGTGTAGCAGTTTTTACTTTATGAATAATTTTCCCCACTCCTTATTGCATTTGATCAGATTCTGGAATTGTATACTATGTCTAACTGACATGGCTTTCATCTCAAGGTATATGACAGGGAAGAGTAAGTCCAATTTGAACATTAACTTGGTGACTAATTTGTAAATTTTGAAAGGTCCTGTTTACTGTTACCAGCAACATCTTTTGTGGATAACATACCTTATAAAGTTTCCATGGATTATGAACCCATCACCATATATGTGATTACATAGCCTAGCAAGGTGGCAAGGAAGCCAACTCATCCCTATAACTATAGACAGATAGATAGATAGATAGATAGATAGATAGATAGATAGATAGATAAACAGAAAGACAGATAGAAGCTTAGGTGCAGAAGAAAATCTCTTCTTTGACAAATGTCACAGTCAAGTCAGTTTGGGGATTCTGGTACCTTAATTTAGTTATAGACCAGGGCATAAGATTTAATTGTCATTTTCCAATTCAATAATCATTTATAGAGCACATTTCTAAATTAGAAGACAGAGGGATCTATATTTGGATCTCTAAAGCAAATCTTTGCCTTTCAAGAATATAACCTGAATTTTTTTGTCAGTTGAATCAAAATATTTTGAACTAACACTATAACTTGATAATTATCCAATGATTTTTCTTTCAGAAATTTATTGGTTGCCTCATGAAATTATAACAAAATACTTAAAAAAAAATATCTTCCCTGGCTACTCGTTATCAACCTTCCAGGTATGATCATTATAAACCTCCCTGACCTGGACTCCATCTGTATTGCTGATCCAAGTGTGAATATGAGAACAAAATGAAACAGCCAAAGGAAGGAAAATATCATTTATACAACGAACTTAACAATAATAATAAAAAAAAAGATCAGGATGTAAACTTTAAAATACCACCATTGATTATAACACCAAGCTGAAAGAGGTGGCGTCACCAGTGCTTTGATAGTGTCAGTAGCTGTGAGAGACCAGAGCAAGAGATTCCAGAGAGTTCCTGGTTGTTTCCTGCCAGCATTGCCTCAAGGCCTAGTGAGGTTTATCTATGCTCCCTTCATCAGACCTTTTTCAATTGTAAATGAACCCCAACTGAAGCTAGTTTAAGGAAAAACAAAAGTAAGCATGACATCTACTGGTTTTTACACTAAGAATTTAAAAGATCCAAGGTCTGACTAAATGTAGAGGGTCAAATATTATTCCTAGGCCTGGGGTTCTTTCCATTTCTTGCCTCTCAGGATCTTGGCTTCTTCTCAGGTAGTCTCTGCCCACATAGTGACCCCAAGTAGCATTCGGCCAACCATGATGGTCAAGGGCACACATGTCTGATTGACCAGGCCTACATCATGTGCCTACCCCAGGAACCAGGAAGTAAGACCATCCCACCCAGACCTCATGACCTGGGGGTAGGTTCTTGTACTCAAGCAAAGATCAGCATTTTTATCATGCTTTTGGTGTAACTAAAAGCTGCTTTTTGGTGTAACCCTGAGTAGGCAGTGTGGATTTAAAGCTTTATGCATTCGAGTCAGACAGATCTATATCCATATGCCAGCTCTGCCACTCCCTAGATATACAGTCTCAGGCAAGTTGCTTAATCTTTTGTATGTGTATATATACAATGGGAATCTTAACTGTACTTAGCTCATAGAATTTCTATGAGGATAACATGAGATTACATAAGGATACAAAGTATACTACCAGGCAAATAGTAAACAACCACTTAATAAATATTTGAAGAAGGTGATATAACTTAAAAGGATAGAAAATCTAAAGACATATGAATTTTATCCCTGAACAGACAATGGTGCCGTTTTTAATCACTGATAAGAAGGTAGAAGCAAAATCCAAACTAAACTCTTCTAGTGGTGGTAAACATCCCATGGGTTTACCAAGATGATTCCCAAGCTTTTCTTAAGGATTCTCTTCACTACATTAAAGAATCTCTCTGTGGTCCTGGAACTTCAGGGGGTTAACCACTATTTAGCTTCTGCATTCTTATTACAAGTATATGATGATTTTGAATAAATATTTTGAAATATTAAGATTATTTCACAGCTTGCAATTACTCCTTTGTACCTGTACATATTTTGATGGGAAAGAAGGAGGGAAATAAAGAACCTACATAAAAGATTCAAGTAAAATCTAATACAAAACAGGAATTGCTAACACAGCACAGAGATGCCAAAACTGCATGGATAAGTGATTTTGAAAACCATCAAACAGACATTCCACAAGATCAACCAAAATGCAGTGTGCATGAGATTAATGAGTGATTTTAGTCCAATAATCATTAAAATGCCTAAGAGAAAGGGTTTCTCTTCTGCTGGCATCTATTCTTTATTGGAGGATATCATTATATATATATAAATTTCATCTTGCCTTTAACTGCTTAGTTTAGCTATAAACACTTAAAAAGAGATTCTTGCCAGAGGAGAAATCTGGCCTCAGCTTGGAGTCACTTGGGGTCAATGACAAGATGAAGGTACAACAAGTAAACTAGTAAAACAGAAGGTAAGGAGCCTCTAATCCAAAAAGATTCATTTACTTTTCTCCCTTCCTTCCTTCCTTCCTTCCTTAATCCCTCCCTTCCTTCCTTCCTTCTTTCCTCCCTTCCTTCCTTCCTTCTTTCCTCCCTTCCTTCTGCCCTTCCTCCCTTCCTCCCTTCCTTCCTTCCTTCCTTTTATCTCTTAAGTAATATGTGCACATTTTGTCACAAACATTTAAATAATATTTTTACAAGCAAAAAACACCAATTTAATAATATCCTGAAGTCATGTGCCATGCAATTACACAAACCCTGATGTTAGGGACTGAATTTGCATTATTGATTACAATGATTTTCTGTGTCAACTCTGCACCAAAACACCTAAGTGAAAAATCTAATTGATTCTCTGGGTAGTATCACAACCAACAGCCACACACTTGCATACTTAAATGTATTTTTAAAAATACTTCATGGATGAGATGTAGACATTGCTCATATGGATTTCAAGTGGAGTTATTTGTCAGTACAACTAAAATTGAGTACTTCTCCCTAGAAGTAGGACCTTGGTGAATAATAAAGAACTAGTCTAAAGTAGTGTCCATTTTTAAGATACCTACCCTGAATACTGAAGAGTATCTATGATCTTTTTAAAGCACATGGGTTTTGGTATCAAACAGATGTGGGTTCAGCCTCAGATTTGTCATTTAATAAACATGACTTTGGAAAGTTACTTAATATATTTAAGTTCCAATTTTTTCATCTATATAATGAGTATAACAAAAATACCTTCCTCAAAAATTGGCTGTGGGGCTCAATATCAAAAAAAAACAAACAACCTAATCAAAAAATGGGCAGAAGACCTAAATGGACATTTCTCCAAAGAAGACAAACAGATGGGCAACAGGCACATGAAAAGATGCTTAACATCACAAATTATTAGAGAAATGCAAATCAAAACTACAATGAGGTACCATCTCTCACCTGTCAGAATGGCCATCATTAAAAAGTCTACATTAATAAATGCTGGAGAGGGCATGGAGAAAAGGGAACTCTCCTACACTGCTGGTGGGAATGTAAATTGGTACAGGTACTGTGGAGAACAATATGGAGGTTCCTTAAAAAACTAAAAGTAGAATTACCATATGATCCAGCAATCCCACTTCTGGGCATATACCTGGACAAAACTATAATTCAGAAAGATACATGTACCCCCCTACTGTTCACTATTCACAATAGCCAAGTCATGGAAACAACCTAAATGTCCATCGATAGATGAACAGATAAAGAAGATGTGATATATATATATATATATATATATATAAAATGGAATACTACCCAGGCATAAAAAGAACAAAATAATGCCATCTGCAGCAACATGGATACAACTAGAGATTATCATACTAAATGAAGTAAGTCAGAAAGAGAAAGACAAATACCATATGATATGACTTATATGTGGAATCTAAAATATGACACAAATGAACTTATCTACAAAACAGAAACAGACTCACAGACATAGAGAACAGACTTGTGCTTGCCAAGGGGAAGGCGGGTGGGGGAGGGAAGGAGTGGGAGTGTGGGACTGGAAGATATAAACTATTATATATAGTATGGATAAACAACAAGATCCTACTGTATAGCACAGGGAACTATATTCAATATCCTATGATAAACCATAATGGCAGAAAATTTTTAGAAGAATGTCAGAAAAATCGGTTCAAATATTGGCTGTGGGAATTAAATAGACACTACATATAAAATGCCAGCATAATAATGACATACAGTTAGTACACAACACATTTAGCTTTAGATACTTAGATTCTATACTTGTTTGAATTGAGTTTTACTTATTTGTTTTATTTTGTTTTTGAAAGCCTTGGACCCATGAATGATGGATTGAAAGACAGATCAAATACTTTTCTACAAAAGTCTCATAGATCATGTGTCTCTTGAGCACAGGGACGAGCTCAGTTACCACCTTAACCCCAGTGACCCTCCATGGCCTGGGACTAAATAAATAAGGTACTGGTACTAAATTAGGTACTGGTACTAAATAAATAAGGTACCTGGTACTAAATAAATAAGTTGCACTTGTCATATCCTCTTCACTTTTATTTCCCTTTTCGCATAACAGATGCAGACTTATGGGTAGGCAACACAGGCAACCTTAGGTAGAATTCAGCAATTCTCTTCATTCCCAAAAGATAATCTGCTTCACTAGACCTCGGTAAAATAATGGACGTTTTCTTTGAGATCCAGCTGAGGGGCAGCAAACAGATTTATATTACATACAACGCATTTTCTGTTGTGGGCAGGATGTACTTCATTATAAATATGCTCTATATCTAGTGAGCTTGCATGTGTGTGTGCACCTGTGTGCTTGTGTACATGCACATGTGTTGGAGAAGATGCCTTATTACGTTTCTCACACTTACACTGACATTCATTTATCAAACATTTTAATCTGTTATGCTTTAACTAATAAGTGAGGATAATGTACTCAATTCCAGATACTGAATCAAAAAGATTATAAATTGAAATTTTTAAAAGAATGTTTTGGGTAGCAACAAAGAAACACTGGTTCTGGGAAAGGAATATAGAAAGATTTTGACACACCATTTCTCATTAGCTTCAGACATAGAAGCATTAGAGGTATTTATTTTGATGATTTTTAAAAATTCCTTCATCCACATTGTCAGTTCTTTATTTTCTTGCATTTCTCTTTTTAATCATCTGTGTATTCCTCTCCGATCCTGTGGCCAATTCCCCGATCTCATTTCTTATTTTCCTCCTACGTTCACTTCCTCCACTTGCTAACTTGATTTATCTTCCTTGCCTGGTTTCAGTTTCTAACCTTTTCCTTTATTTTCCTCTGACTTCCACTTATCCCCCAGCTAATCTTTTGACCTTTTTGTAATCTCTTTTTCTTTCCACATTATCTTGTTTTCAGAGTTGTCCTTATCTGCTTAGCTCACGTCAAGTTCAGGGGGAACATTCAGTCTGAAAAGTCTTTAGCCTATAAATGGATTACCAGTTGTCTCAAAGGGCTTGGCTCACCCAGATACCTAGAAAAAGGCCCTTCTGTTTCTAAGGCCTTTCCAGAATAGATGGAGCCTCTACTCTCTCTTCTCTGCTCTTTCCCACTTTCCCACCTGCTCACTGTTTTGAAATCTTCAGGCAGAATTTCTAAGTAAAAGAAAGCACATTGTTCAACTCAGGTTTTACCCAATCATTTGTTGTTTTCTCTCCATTTCCCCTCTACCCTCTGTCTTAGGGCTTTTAAAGAGCAAGGGGCAATTTGGCAGGGCACTCCTTGCGTCTTTCAGATTTAAATTGATACTCTAAAAAGCCTGGCCACCTCCAAGGCAAATGTTTCCCAAGTTTCAATTTAGGTTTCATTAGGAACCCAGCAGCCCTGTGCCAGTCTGCCTGCCCATTTAAACAAGGCCTCTCTCAGGGAATTATGCAGTTGCAAGCTGAAACATCTATATGCAAATGAGCCCTTCTGTATTTGCTATCAGCTACCACAGAAATTTTCCATTCCTTAAAAGCTATTTTTAAAAAGCAAACAGAAAACAGAAAAGAAAGAAAGAAAATCTCTTTAGCATAGACAGAAACCCTGAAGAAGAGTGGAAGACTGACTCCCATCCTACACATTTCCACTCTCTCTCCACCTACTCGTTCAAACAGCTGCAGGAGACAGAGAATTCCTGCCCTCCCTTATCCCTCACCAGGGAAAATAGACATATCCTAAGGCAAGGTTATATTACAATTCTAAGTTATCTAAAATAAGTAACTGGTGCACAAAAGGAGTAGAGAAATTTTTTTTGAAGTGAAAAACAGAAGGAAGATCCAAATGGGTCTAAAGGTTTTGAATAAAATAAATTTTGATATGCTTAAAAAATGCAGAATTAACTCTAGTTATTTGCATGAATAAAGGGGAATGGCATTGTGGATGTTATGATTTATATATCATATAAACTTAAAGTATTTTTTTTGGAAAGCAAGATATATTTGTGCTGTTAAAAAGAAACAGCAGGCCCAAAGTGGAGTCACCTATGCTAAGCCCCACCAAGATTTAATATTTAACCTAACTGCAGTTTCAGCCTCTCTCAGGAGTGGAATTTTAAACCAATCAGTCTGGAATTTCCTGATAAACACTGGTGAGGTAATCTGCCTTAAGACCCCTGGTCTTCCCCTAAAAGAAGGTAACCTGAAATAATCAACTCTCTTAACTTTCTTGTCCCACCTTCTTTCTGCCTATAAAAAAACTTCCCTTTTGTACAACTCCTTGGAACACCTTTCAGATGCTGCCCATTTCATGAACTGTTGAATAAAATCAATTACATCTTCAAATTTACACAACTGAAATTCGTGTTTTAACAGCTTTGGTGGCAGTAGTGGGATCTAAAGTGAACTTCTGATGGCATTCAGGGACAAGGAGAAATACAGGGGTGGTACCCCATGAACCCTCAGTTCATTTCACTGTCTTTCTTGCTGTTTCTGAGGGCCATAAGTTCTTCTTGGTTATGAGCCCCATTCTATTTGCATCTAGCCCCCCATCTAATTGGCTTTTCTTTACAGGACAGGGCAGCTTGAGCTAGTAGACAGTTCTGCCCGAAGCCTAACTGAGCTGGTGGATGGTTCTGCCTGGAGCCAAGCCCTTAGCTTTTCACACAGCAACTCCTGGATTTTTGAGTGGAAAACCCCAGCCCTGGATTCTGTTTCCAGATTTCACATTGGAAAACTGCTGGTGGTGGCTATAGTTCCCCATTTGTTGAGGTCTGTTGATTCAATCCTTTTTCCCAGTTCAAAGTTCCATAGTAATTGTTGGTGGTTACCAGCTGGGATCAGACCGGATTCAAGTTAAAAACCAGACAGCGTTTGAGGTTGGTCTGGGTTCGGCTTGACTTGGACCATGTCCAGGCTATAGCTAACGGGGAGCTCAGAAGTCAAAAGCCACGAAAATTAGTGGGCACAGGTAGAACATTTAAAGGCTGTTAGAACTCTTGCTGTCTCAAGAAGAAACCCAAATAGGATAAATTGTTCATGGTTGTTAGGGAACTCTTGACCAAAACCACCTGCCTTGGCCAGGCACTATGATAACCACTTGCATGAGCTGTCTTGCAACAAGAGGTCCCAATAAGGAACACGGTACTGTCACTGAAAACTAACTGGGAGAATTCAGGAGGGGCCAAAAGGAGGGAGGAGATGCCAGTCCATAAATTCTACCAACCTAAAAAAACAAATAACATACAAGGGAACTCCCATAGCTGATTTCTCAGCAGAAACTTTACAAGCCAGAAGAGAGTGGCATGATATATTTAAAGTGATGAAAGGGAAGAACCTACCACCAAGGTTATTCTACCCAGCAAGGATCTCATTCAGATTCGATGGAGAAATCAAAAGCTTTACAGACAAGCAAAAGCTAAGAGAATTCAGCACCACCAAACCAGCTCTACAACAAATACTAAAGGAACTTCTCTAAGTGGGAAACACAAGAGAGGAAAAGCACCTAGAAAAACAAACCTTTTTGTTTTTGAAACAATTGAGAAAATGGTAATAGGAACATGCATATCAATAATTACCTTAAATGTGAATGGACTAAACGCTCCAACCAAAAGACAGGCTTGCTGAATGGATACAAAAACAAGACCCATATATATGCTGTCTACAAGAGACCCATGTCTGACCGAGGGACACATACAGACTGAAAGGGAGGGGATGAAAAAAGATATTCCATGCAAATGGAAATCAAAAGAAAGCTGCAGTACTAATACTCAAATAAAATAGATAAAACAGACTTTAAAATAAAGAATGTTATAAGAGACAAGGAAGGACACTACATAATGATCAAGGGATCAATCCAAGAAAAAGATATAACAGTTATAATTATATATGCACCCAACATACGAGCACGTCAATACATAAGGCAACTGCTACCAGCTATAAAAGAGGAGATTGACAGTAACACAATAATAGTGGGGGACTTTAACACCTCAGTTACACCAATGGACAGCTCATCCAGACAGAAAATTAATAAGGAAACACAAGCTTTAAATGAAACAATAGACCAGAGAGATTTAATTGATATAGGACATTGCATGTGAAAACAGCAGATTACACTTTCTTCTCAGGCGCATATGGAACATTCTCCATGATAGATTACATCATGGGTCACAAGTCAAGCCTCGGTAAATTTAAGAAGACTGAAATCATATCAAGCATATTTTCTGACCACAACACTGAGAGTAGAAATCAATTACAGGGAAAAAAATGTAAAAACACAAACACAAGGAGGCTAAACAATATGTTACTAAATAACCAAGAGATCACTGAAGAAATCAAAGAGGAAATCAAAAACTACCTAGAGACAAATGACAACCAAAACAGGATGATCCAAAACCTATGGGATGCAGCAAGAGCAGTTCTAAGAGGGAATTTTAAAGCAATACAATCCTACCTCAAGAAACAAGAAAAACCTCAAATAAACAATCTAACCTTACACCTAAAGGAACTAGAGAAAGAAGAACAAACAAAACCCAAAGTTTGTAGAAGGAAAGAAATCATAAAGATCAGAGCAGATATAAATGAAATAGAAACAAAGAAAACAATGGCAAAGATCAATAAAACTAAAAGCTGGTTCTTTGAGAAGATAAACAAAATTGATAAACCATTAGCCAGACTCATCAAGAAAAAGAGGGAGAGGAATCAAAACAATAAAATTAGAAATGAAAAAGGAGAAGTTACAATGGAACCAAAGAAATACAAAGCATCATAAGAGACTACTACAAGGAACTCTATGCCAATAAAATGGACAACATGGAACAAATGGACAAATTCTTAGAAAGGTATAACCTTCCAAGACAGAACCAGGAAGAAACAGGAAATACAAACAGACCAATCACAAGTAATGAAATTGAAACTGTGATTAAAAATTTTCCAACAAACAAAAGTCCAGGACCAGATGGCTTCACAGGTGAATTCTACCAAACATTTAGAGAAGAGCTAACACCTATCCTTCTCAAACTCTTCCAAAAAATTGCAGAGCAAGGAACACTCCCAAACTTCTTCTACGTGGCCACCATCAACCTGATACCAAAACCAGACAAAGACACTACAAAAAAAGAAAATTACAGACCAATATCACTGATGAATAGAGATGAAAAATTCCTCAGCAAAATACTAGCAAACAGAATCCAACATCACATTAAAAGGATCATACACCATGATTAAGTGGGATATATCCCAGGGATGCAAGGATTCTTCAACATATGCAAATCAATCAGCGTGATACACCATATTAACAAATAGAAGAATAAAAACCCTATGATCGTCTCAATAGATGCAGGAAAAGTTTTTGAGAAAATTCAACACCCATTTATGATAAAAACTCTCCAGAACGTGGGCATAGAGTGAACCTAGCTCAACATAATAAAGGCCATATACGACAAACCCACAGCAAACTTCATTCTCAATGGCGAAAAACTGAAAGCACTTTCTCTAAGATCAGGAACAAGACAAGGATGCCCACTCTTGCCAGCATTATTCAACATAGTTTTGGAAGTCTTAGCCACGTCAATCAGAGAAGGAAAAGAAATAAAAGGAATACTAATTGGCAAAGAAGTAAAACTGTCACTGTTTGAAGATGACATGATACTATACATAGAGAATCCTAAAGATGCCACCAGAAAACCAGTAGACCTAATCAATGAATCTGGTAAAGTTGCAGGATACACAATTAATGCACAGAAATCTCTTGCATTCCTATACACTAACAACAAAAGATCAGAAAGAGAAATTAAGGAAACAATCCCATTCACCATGGCAACAAAAAGAATAAAATACCTAGGTATAAACTTACCTAAGGAGGTAAAAAACCTGTACTCAGAAAACTATAAGACAGTGATGAAAGAAATTAAAGACAATACAAACAGATGGAGAGATATACCATGTTCTTGTACTGGAAGAATCCATATTGTGAAAATGACTATACTACCCAAAGCAATCTACAGATTCAACGCAATCCGTATCAAATCACCAATGGCATTTTTTAGAAGACTAGAACAAAAAAACCTTAAAATTTGTATGGAGACACAAAAGACCCTGAATAGCCAAAGCAATCTTGAGGGGAAAAAAAAGGAGCTGGAGAAATCAGACTCCGTGACTTCAGACTATATTACAAAGCTACAGTAATCAAGACAATATGGTACTGTCACAAAAACAGAAACATAGACCAATAGAACAGGATAGAAAGCCCAGAAATAAACCATGCACCTATGGTCAACTAATCTATGAAATAGGAAGCAAGGATATATAATGGAGAAAAGACAGTCTCTTCAATAAATGATGCTGGGAAAACTGGACAGCTTCATGTAAAAGACTGAAATTAGAACACTCCCTAACACCATACCCAAAAATAAACTCAAAATGGATTAGAGACCTAAATGTAAGGCCAGACACTATAAAACTCTTAGAGGAAAACATAGGAAGAACACTCTGACATAAATCACAGCAAGATCTTTTTTGATCCTCCTCCTACAGTAATGGAAATAAAAACAAAAATAAACAAATGGGACCTAATGAAGCTTAAAAGCTTTTGCAAAGCAAAGGAAACTACAAACAAGACAAAAAGACAACCCTCAGAATGGGAGAAAATATTTGCAAATGAATCAACAGACAAAGGATTAATCTCCAAAATATATAAACAGCTCATGTAGCTCAATATTAAAAGAACAAACAACCCAATCCAGAAATGGGCAGAAGACCCAAACAGACATTTCTCCAAAGAAGACATACAGATGGCCAAGAAGCACATGAAAATCTGCTCAACGTCACTAATTATTAGAGAAATGCAAATCAAAACTACAGTGAGGTATCACCTCACAACAGTTAGAATGGGCATCATCAGAAAATCTGCAAACAACAAATGCTGGACAGGGTGTGGAGAAAAGGGAACCCTCTTGCACTGTTAGTGGGAATGTAAATTGATAGAGCCACTATGGAGAACAGTGTGGAGGTTCCATAAAAAACTAAAAATAGAATTACCATATGACCCAGCAATCCCACTAGTGGGCATATACCCAGAGAAAACCATAATTCAAAAAGACACATGCACCCCAGTGTTCATTGCAGCACTATTTATAATAGCCAGGTCATGGAAGCAACCTAAATGCCCATCGACAGATGAATGGATAAAGAAGATGTGGTACATATATACAATGGAATATCACTCAGCCCTAAAAAAGGAACGAAATTGGGTCATTCGTAGAGACGTGGCTGGACCTAGAGACTGTCATTCAGAGTGAAGTAAGTCAGAAAGAGAAAAACAAATATCATATATTAATGCATATATGTGGAACCTAGAAAAATGGTACAGATGAACCGGTTTGCAAAGCAGAAATTGAGACACAGATGTAGAGAAAACAAAGTTATGTATGCCAAGGGGGGGAAAGTGGAGGGGGTGGGCAGGGGTGGTGGTGGGATGAATTGGGAGATTGGGATTGCGATATACACAGTAATATGTATAAAATAGGTCAGTAATAAGAACCTGCTGTATAAAAAAATAATAAAATTCAAAAAAATAAAGTATAAACTTCAGGGAGATAATTCTTAACAGGAGAATGAAAAAGGAAAGGTCATTTGAATTAAGATGAATGAAAAAAATCATGTCTCTTCTCCACAAATATTTTTAGAAAAATCTTTAGCCTCTAAGCAATGAACTTAACTTATTCCACTGATATTTTATAACTAGTGCATTTTATATTCTCATACCTGTCTTGTGTCTACAATTTTAAAACGAAGCTATGAGGTCTCTACTTGCATCTGTATGTTCATGTATGTTTATATGTGTATGTTGTAGGTGTGTGATTAATTTCTACCCTCAGATGGCATTGCTTAAATTAATTTGTAAAAGAGCTCTATTCAATTGGCTTAGAAAGAAACCAAGAACTGGTATAAATTAAGGGCTGAGTATTCTAAAATCTCTCAGAAATGTAATTGAAACTAACCTAAATGTTTTTCAGGTTCACATGATCAGGGAAAATATTTGATATTAAAGCTAGTTTAAATTCATTGGCTTAGTTAAAACAGACATGTCTTTTGAGTTGCCAACACTGAATATAAAGCAGACAAACAACTTTTATTCTACCTGGTTTTACTAGTAAAATTAATATTATCTCTGTTGCAAAATCTGTCAGCAAAAAAATAAATTAGAATGATGCCTGATTTTTTCTAATATCTTATGAAGTTTTCATGGGTAATCTAAACACAATTGTTGGGAGTAAGTGATTTTAGATAGATGAAAATGTTATAGAGTTTATAGGTAAAATAATTATATTTTATGTTATGTGTATAAGAAATACCTTTCAAAATCTTTCAGGTAACTTGAAACTTTAGAGTTTTGCTAAGCTAAGCTAAGCTAAATAATGGAAATACATTGAAAATCTAGGTCATTTCCAAATAAGATGAAATAGTGAAACATTAATTACTAAACATAGGTTTATCTACTTTTGGCTTCTTATTACAAAGAAATGAAAGACATTTGGGATCTATTAGTAAACTTACCTAGCGCTTTATTGAAAGACTGTACTATGAAGAAACATATTTTCAGAAATTATGAACTGTATTCACAAATTTGCAAATCTAAAGAATGCTGGTGTAACAGACACAATTCACAATTGTTCACTTATGTTACGCTAGAAATTAAGGTTTTAAGGGTTAAGAATTCTAATTAATATATGTAATTAAAATTACTAAAACTAAAAAGGGAAGCAATTCCATATGCAAGGAAAATAGGATGTGAGTTTTGGCTATAAAAAGGTATAAGATGTGAAAATGCATTTTTTTCAGGGAAAAGAAAATAAATTTGTCCCAAGGTAAAAAACTGGTTATTTCAAAATGGGAGAGAAGGAAAGACAAATTAAGTAGGAAGTTGGGAAGAGAGAAAGACAGGGAAAATTCACCTTGTGTAATCAAGCTGGCTTAGAATGAACTGATATTATAGAAGTGTTTCAAGTAAGCTTTAATATCTGTAATGTACTTATATAAAACTAAAATTTTCTTTCATCTGCTAAAAGGACAAAGTTTTTCTGTAGCATTGGTCTGCTCTTGATAATAAGCTATTATAAAAGGTTTCTCTTTCCCTTTTAAGTAATATCTCCCTAGAAAGCAAAGATTTTGTGTTTTACAAAATAATTTCATGTGCTTTGATTGGTTTTCCTCACAATTATGTAACCTTTAGTATTTGCCTTAGAAATATTTTATTATCATTTCGGTCAAGTAGATAAGTACTATTTTATAATTATTTGTGATTCTATTTGTCATGTGTTTGTTTTAACCTTTTGATAATATTGACAAGCTTCCCAAAATCAAATTCTAAATGAAATCTTTTTGACCTGAAACTAACTTTGGGATTTTCCAGAGGGTCCCTGGAAAACCTCAAAAGATTTGTTCTTTCTCTTCATAAAAAGAGAGATGTTTAACTAGGCTTATTTAAAATATTAAATTACATGGAAAGCATCGTCAAGTAAAGAGTAATACTGGGCTTCCCTGTTGGCGCAGTGGTTGAGAGTCTGCCTGCCGTTGCAGGGGACACGGGTTTGTGCCCCGGTCTGGGAAGATCCCACATGCCGCACAGTGTCTGGGCCCGTGAGCCATGGCCGCTGAGCCTGCGCGTCCAGAGCCTGTGCTCCGCAATGGGAGAGGCCACAACAGTGAGAGGCCCACGTACCGTAAAAAAAAAAAAAAGTAATACTAAGCCTTCTAAATGCTCTATTTGTATACGTATATGTTATAAGTGTTCCTGAAGTTCCTAAAGTCTGATATGGCCTAGTATGATGTTATCATCATAATTTCAGTTATCATTTAAAAATATTGTGCATCATAGAAATAACCAAATTTTCCTGTCAATTTCATTATAATGAACTCTCATCAGCTCTTTAACAAGGGGCATTTTTAAAAGTCTTTTTGTCAATCACAAACAGTTCTTGTTTTACTCAGATGCTTTTGCAAGAGTGTTCTGAGAAAAGTGCTTCATTTTCAAGGAGATTCAAGGAAAAAGTTTTAACAAGTACAGGTTTCTGATCATAAAACTGAACTGGATAAGAATTTCCAGAACTAATGGAAAAGCTGGATTCAAACAGAACAAGAATTAATAACAAGGACTGAATAAAGTGAGGAGGATGATTATAATTTTTATGACTTTTTGTCTGAAACATTGCTGGTTGTTTAATGTTGTTTTTCCAGGTTTAAAGAGACCTTTTCTCTTAAGCTATCTATGATTTATATCAATTTGGTAAAGTATACCAAACAAAGATATAAACAAAGATGAAAACATTTGGTTTTTTCTCCCTACTTAACCCCTCCAAAATTGGGGAACTCTTGAAAATTTTTTTCATGGCAATATAGTTAGTTATTTGTATAAATTCAGTAAAAATTTACTCTCCTTGTGATATGACACAACTGGAAACATTGGTTATATTACCAAAGCTTTGACTGGAATGTTATACTTGAGAGAGATATGAATAGACTCAGATATGACCAGACAGTTTTGAGGAACTAAGATTGACTTTATGAAGCCAATAAAGCCCCTTGAAAAAAACTGACCTGGTACCTTGCTTACAATGTTCCAGCAAAGCAATCTTATAAAGGGCTTATATAGTCAATCACTATTCTTACTATTCTTGCTGCACTTATGTAAATAATCAGGCCACGTTTTAATGCAAACAAATTAGTTTTACTGTGGTTACCTTTGGAAAAGAGTATGGTTAACTGTAGACAGAAAAATTGTGTTTTCACCTTTGCATATATTAGATTCTAGTCCTGTTAATTGTCTTTGAGATTTTGTTATAAACCTGTAAACTGGACTAAATCTTGAATTCTAGTTTTCTCAAATATCTGACTCTCCAAACTAACATTTCCAATTTTATTCCAGCCTTTTGATTTGCAATAACTGAGAACAAAGACTTCCCTTGAATCTCCTTGGATGGGACTATAAGGTCCTCCTCACTGCCCAGGTGGCAGCCAGACTTCAGGGACTTAAACCTTGGGCCCACATCTCCCAAAGAAGAAGGAAACTGCACACAAGCTGAAGACCTCAAAATCAAATTGACTAGGAAGAGAAGTAGCTGACATAGATGTAGACTGCTTCCACCCAAGATGCCAGATCAAGACTTCTTACTTTAATCATAAAAACATTTTTTCTTATTCTTTTCTTTACTCTGACATTGGCCTACGAAGATAATGCCATTACCCATACATCACAGGCCACCGCTAAGGGGGGATAAACTCTGGAACTTAGAACAACTTCTTATTTCAGGCTAGGAAAAAACCTAACTGACTCCTGTCTTGAAGAGGCCAATGTAACAATCCCTGTAAATGAATTCATTAACAGTTGCAACTTTGTGGCAGTGGTTTGTGCCCCGAGAGGATTTATCTTTGTTTGTGGTGGTTATCATTGTCCTTGAGCCTATGAAGCCTAGATGGCTGGCACATAACTGGGCAATGCCTCTTAGGTTATCTAACTGTGCCCCTAACTATCTACAAACAAACTGAAACGTGTCATTGGTCAACTTCCCTGAATTTTCATGGATGAGTTAGATAGGACCTACCAGGAGGCACTCAGGATTAAGGATTCACTTTACTCAGCAGGGCTCTACTTCCCTGGATAGAAGTAAGTACAAATGAGCCTATGATCAGGAACCTCTCCCCAACTCTTGAAAGTATTGCAGAATCTGCCCAACAAAAATTCTTAGACCCTCTGTCCAAAGTTTTTCTTGATAACAGGATTATTGTTTAGCTGGGCAAAGAGGTATCTGTGCTGTGGCCAACACTACCTGCTATATCTGGATTAATACTTTTGGGGAAGTTGAATCTCAGTTACAGAAGATCACTGAACAAGCCACTTAGCTTAAAAGAGTGACTCCTTCAAAGGGGTCCTTTTTGGTTGGTTTGATTCTTGGGGATGATGACTCCAAAGTGCACTCCAAACATTGGAATTATCCTGCTTATAGTTATCATGATAATCCCCCTGGTGCATTGCATTCTCTCAAAACCTTTAAATGCATGTTCGCAGCCACTAATCAGCAAGCAAAAGACCTCCCTAAGACTGAAACATCAGACAAGGAACGAAGAGAATGACCAACAAAAATATTTTGAGCCTTAAGTCGTGACCTGTGAATACCACACAGATTCAGCAACAAACAAACAAACACCCAGGATCAATAAAAGCTGCAAGAACTAGCATGGTAGCCGGGAGTGGAGTAAACGCCTTAAATTTTGATCCCTCTTTCTCAGTTAGGCTTAGAGCTTGATTCGATCAAAAGGGGGAACTGTTAAAAAGAAACAACATTCACTTTGCTGTACAGCAGAAACTAACACATTGTAAAGCAACTATATTCCAATAAAAACAATAAGTAAAATAAAAGTACAGTATAGAAACAGAAAAAAAAAACAAAAAAACTGGCCCCACATTGAGTCACTTATGCTAAGCTCCACCAAGATTTAATACCTAACCTAACTGCAGTTTCTGCTTCTCCAAGGAATGGAATTTTAAACCAATCAGTCTGGAACCTCCTGACCAACACTTTTGAGGCAGTCTGCCTAAGACCACTTCCCTTCCCCCTAAAAAAAGGTAGTCTTGCCTGAAACAATCTGCTCTTTAACTTCTTTGTCCCACACTCTTCCTGCCTATAAAATCCTTTTATTTTGCAAAACTCCAAGGAGTCCCTTTCTACTTCTTGATGAGATGCTGCCCGATTCATAAATCATTGAATAAAGTGAATTAGAACTTCAGATTTATTCAGTTGAATTCTGTTTTTTAACAGTGCTAAAGTGGAATATTGTAAGTACCATTCAAACATGGCTATTGGTCCTTGAGCAGGTCTTCTGGGCACCAATTTCTTCATTTGTAAATGAGGGGCTGAGCTAGATAGATCAGTGGTTCTTAAATTATTCGAAAACTCCTCACTACTTTAACTTTGTATCTGAAAGCAATTTCAAACTTAAAGAAAATTTGCAACACTGATGTGAAAAACACTCATTATCCTTCACTGATAGTCACCTATTGTTAACATTTTATCCCATCTGCTTTATCATTGCTGCTCTCTCCCTCTCTCTCTCTCTCTCTCTGTATAGATAGAGAGACAGATAGTTAGATATCTATCTATTGTATATATAGGTACTGATATAGAGGTATCTAGATATATAAATCTAGACACACTAACACAGATCACATGCACATACATGTGAATGTACATATACATATATACATATATGTATGTATATCCATTCACTGTTATCTGAAATCCAAATTGAACTGAGTTACCCATAATTTATCTGGCAACCTTAGAGGGAAGAAAAAAAAAAAACCAAAGGGTACAATAATAAGCAAGTTACCAGGGTGGATAATAGGTTGCAAATCTTGCTATTTGAAGGGGACCTTCTGAGAAACCATATAGAATACACCTCAGAACTGAGCTACAGCAGGACAAAGAGCCTAGGGCATTATCCTTAGACTCCCATTCTATCTCTGTTGAAGAATGTCCCTAGGGCTGCATTAACTCCTTGTCACTTTTGTGCTGCTCTAGCTTGTGGCTGAGCAAACTCCCAAGCATGAAAGAAGCTGTCAAGCAGAGAAGCAGGCATTTAAAGTAGGGAGCTATCCATGGTATACCTGAAACTGTCCACCATGGGTACAGGTAACATTCATGGGGACACGGGATAGGGCATCAAAAGATCCAACTAGAGTTTCTCTTTACTAGCTCCTTTGCTTTGCTTCTATGCTCACAAAGCAACCTTGTGATTATCACACTGTTTCTTAATGTTACAGAGAAAGTGTAGTACAGTCCTGAGGCCTCCAGCCCTGTCACTGATTGCTGCAGTGCATAGAAATCAACAGATATTCTGGTCTTTTACACTGGCTGTGGGAGCTAAGTCAACATGTCTGCTCCTGAGATCTATACTCACTTCCGGCAAGCTGACAATTTATATTTCTGAGTCAGTAAGGCTGTGGGACAGGCCTCCAGACAGTGCCAAGATGCTAGTACATAGAATAGTACCCTCTAATGCCTCCTTAGAGGTACCTGGCCTCCTTCTCACAGCCCTACATCCTTGAAACAAGGTTTCAGTAGTTGTGAGTCACTTTTCCTCTATTTTGAATTTTTACTATCTTCATTTTCCAGATGGGCAAATTGAGTTTGGATACTCCTCTCCAAAAGCCCATTTTCTGTGAATTATTATGTAAAGGCTTTAGCTTTAAACCTCAAATCATTCTTAGCTTAATTAAAAGTACCAGGTTATTATCTATTCCCTCGTATCTACAATGTGGGATCTTGGATTCAGCTTGAGGAAGCTCATATTTCTCAGTGGAGTTTGATTAGTAGCAGAGAAAGCATGAGGCATCTCTCTTTCTTCCTGGCCTGTGTCTAACCCCAGGAGCTACTGGGAAGTACTCTGGGTTATGGTGTGAAATCAAAATGTTGAGTGTTCTTCCTGGAATGGATAACTCAGAAACTGATAGAAAGCATCGGCTTTAATATATAAATATATTTAAATTATATTTAAAAAAAAATCTCAATTAGAATATGGGTCAGCCTGGGTTCTTCAGGAAGCAGACCTGATTTTTCTGTTTACCTTACCCTGCTTCCTTCACTCCATTGCAGGTTTTACCCAAAAGTACTCCCATCATAAATCACGTGACAAAAATCTCTGCCTCAGGCTCTGCTTCCACAAGTCTGACCTAAGCTAGACTTTGCAACGAGTGAGCCTGAGAGGCTAAAGAATTTATTCTTTAATTCTGCATCATTCCCCCCTTATGAATTGCCTTTACCAAACTTCACGTATTTCAGATAGAGGAGAAAAAAGGACATTCAACTTTTTCACTCATTACTCATTAAGTCATATCATTGGGCTTATAAATGAGTTACATTAGTATCTGCTTTAGCCTAGTAATGAGTTTGTAATGCTAAATTATAAATTCAGCCTCTCTTCTTGCTCTTTCTCTGTCTGTATAAACTTTACCCAATTACTTCAAGTAACAATAAACATGTAACTATCCATCAGAGAGAAGAGCTCACAGGCAGAGCTACTGAATGTTGTACTATTTCATTCAAGATATGGTTAGAATTTACTTGGACTAGACTAAATGAACTCATTTCCAATAAGGTTTAGTTTGTCTCTGAATGAATCAGTGTCATAGAAATACTGCTGCACACATACTGTCCATATACACATTGTTGTCCTTTGCCTTGAGAGATGGAATTACATGGAACAAAAGGAAATCTTGCAGAGCCCTACTATTTCCATGTGATCTAACACAATCACTGCTCTCCATTAATTATAGCTATCTGAGAAAATTGACCTTTATGCCCATTAGGTTGGTCTTCCAACAAGCAAATATGCCAGCCTTGAAAAATTACATACCCCAAAGCTGCTGGACATTTGTTCCTTATTGAATTTCTTTGTCTCTGTCTCTGTTTGCAACAAAAGTAAGACTTGCTAGAGAAAACATTTCTACCTAAAATTATATAATTTGGCTACTAGTGATTTACATCAGATTTCCTTCTGTAATCAACAGTTCTATAGAGAAGGGGAGAACATTCTCCCCTTTGGTGTCCAGAATTAATGATATCATAATCTTTCCCATACTTGGTGACTGTGATTTTCAGTTCATAGTAAGTCTTAAAAAACTGATGTTCCTATTTGCTTCCACTGAACAAGTGGGAAAGAGGGGTAAAGGATGTAACAACTGAGAAAAATCCCTCTACTCTTTTAAACTGTAGGAAAAGGAAAAGAAAGTCTTCAATGGATTCTTTCCTTTTTTGTTTGTTTTTTGGCCTGCTTATTTTGATAGTTCCTCTGCTGAAAAATTTTAACCCCACATTAGAGTGAAGATGGTTCACCATTATTCTCAGACCTCCCAGCTCCCAATGATCCATTACTAACATCCAATTAAGGCTAAGAGTGATAGTGATGTCAATGAATTGTATGTACCTGACATTTGACCAAGGCAAACATATCCTATTTGAGCTCGTCATTCCACAGGAACAAAAGTGCATGACTTTTCTGGCCAACTTGCTTATTTTATAAAAAGAATATTGCTTTTTTCTATATTGTAAGTATCCTCCAATACATATTACATAAAATGGAATTTCATTAAAAAGCTATCCTTTGGTTGGCTTTAAAGTCAATCATATGTGCATGAATGGCACATATATGTGTATCTGTGTTAATTTTTCTTTTGTTTTTTTAGTTGAATTAATGCATTTTATTTGAATAGCTAATAAATATATATGATCAAAAGTCATTTTAAAGTTCAAATGGAAGTAATCTAAGTGTCCATCAACAGATGAATGGAGGGGCTTCCCTCATGGTGCAGCAGTTAAGAATCCGCCTGCCAATGCAGGGGACACAGGTTCAAGCCCTGGTCCGGGAAGATCCCACATACCACAGAGCAACTAAGCCCATGCACCACAACTACTGAGCCTGTGCTCTAGAGCCCGCAAGCCACAACTACTGAGCCCGCGCGCTACAACTACTGAAGCCCGCGTGCCTAGAGCCCATGCTCCGCAACAAGAGAAGCTACCGCAGTGAGAAGCCTGCACACTGCAATGAAGAGTAGCCCCTGGCTCACCACAACTAAAGAAAACCCACCCAGCAATGAAGACCCAACATAGCCAAAAATAAATAAAT
This sequence comes from Aethalodelphis obliquidens, assembly GCF_003676395.1. Classification (NCBI taxonomy): domain Eukaryota; kingdom Metazoa; phylum Chordata; class Mammalia; order Artiodactyla; family Delphinidae; genus Aethalodelphis; species Aethalodelphis obliquidens. The sequence goes on along the minus strand of NW_020837951.1, from coordinate 57,551,087 downwards.
AAATAAATAAAAATAAAATTGAGAACTAAGAACTATTTAACAACAAAAAAAACCAGATGAATGGATAAAGAAGATATGGTATATATACACAATGGAATACTACTCAGTCATAAAAAAGAATGAAATTTTGCCATTTGCAGCAACATAGATGGACTTGCAGGGTATTATGCTAAGTGAAACAAGTCAGAGAAATACAAATACTGTATATTGTCACTTATATGTGGAATCTAAAAAATAAAACTACTGAATAAAACAAAACAGAGATAGACTCACAGATAGAACAAACTAGTGGTTACCAGTTGTGGGGGGTACAAAACAGGGGTAGGGGATAAAGAGGTGAAAATTATTATATATAAAATAAATAAGCTACAAGGTGACATTGTACAGCATTGGAAATATAGCCAATATTTTATAACTACAAATGGAGTATAATCTTTAAAAAGTGTGAATCACTGGGCTTCCCTGGTGGCACAGTGGTTGAGAGTCCACCTGCCGATGCAGGGGACACGGGTTTGTGCCCCGGTCTGGGAAGATCCCACATACCGTGGAGCGCCTGGGCCTGTGAGCCATGGCCACTGAGCCTGCGCATCTGGAGCCTGTGCTCCGCAAGGTAGAGGCCACAACAGTGAGAGGCCCGCGTACCGCAAAAAAAAAAAAAAAAAAAAGTGTGAATCACTATGTTGTACACCTGAAACTTATAATATTGTAAATCAACTATACTTCAGTATAATTTAATTAATTAACTAAAGTTCACATGGATATACAATGAAAAAGTAACCCCCCTCCCACCCCTGTCCTTCAGTTCCTTGTCTCCTGAGGCAATAGTTTTTACCAGAGTCCTGTGCAACTTTCTGAAGACATTCTGTCTCTAAATAAGCATGTGTTAAAGAAAAAAATGCTACACATATATCCAGCATTCTGCATCTTGTCACTTAACAGCGTATCACTTCATATTCATGTACATAAAGCTGCCTTGTTCTATCTCTGCATGGGATTCCATTAGATGGCTTTTCTATAACTTATTTCACTAGTGTGTGGACATTTAGGGTTTTTCCCCCAGTCCTTTGTTCTTATCAGCAATACCACAGTAAATCTCCTTCTTTGTACACATGTTCATGCATAAATGTAGACTAAATTCCCAGAAGGGGAATTGCTATGTCAAAGGAGACATACGTTTTGAATTTTTATAATTATTACCCCATTGTCCTCTATAGGAACTGCACTGACTTGTATTCTCCTAAACAATGAATGGAAGTATCATTTTCCCCACATTCCTGCCAATAAATATATTATCACAATTTTTTATTTTGACAGTGTAATAAGTGAAAATGTTATCTCATTGTAGTCTCAATTTACATTTCTTTCATTATAAGACATGGTTAAATGATATTTATGTTTCCTCTCCTGAATTAATTCACGGTTTATGGTTTTTTCATCATTTTCCTATTTATTTATTGGGGCTCTACATATTAATTAAAGGAGCCCAATGTTATGTGTACTCCAAGAATATTTTTGTATGGAGTATCTTCACCTTTACAACACCAAATGTTGATAAGCATTTTTGTTTCCTCACAAAGTACTAGGTTATAATGGAATTCTATTATATAAGTTTCAATCAATGTCCATAGTTATACAACAGTATTTACCTAAAGCACGGATTATTTTTGTTTATTCTTCTATTGCCAACTCAGCATTTCCCAAAATGTATTCAGTGATATATAAGTGTACACGAATTTTAAAAGTGCAGGGGTCGAGGAAGAGAAGGAGAACTCTAGGGCCAAATAATCTTGGTTTAAACATAGTTAAATGGTGTTCTTTCTTTAAAGACTTATCAAGGTCTTGATGTGCTAAACCTCTATGAAAGGAGCACAGTATATGTGTTCCAGAATTATCTGCCTGTGTACCTCTTAAGACTAGAATCCTGCTGAACACAGTTTAAGAGAAAGTCCTTTTAAGTTAAGACTTCTACTTCGATTATGACTACTATTAAATTGTTTGCTTTGCAACAAGCCTTGAATTTCACAAGTAGCAACAAATAATTCTCATGATAATATTCCTGATCAAGAAAGAGCCCTTAATTAAATTGCAAGTTCTGACAATAAATAGTTACACAGAAACATCATTCATTTATTCATGAGATTTTCTAATTATTCTTCCACAACAAAAATATTACATTTTGACCCCCACGCATACACACATGTTGTATATTTGATGGCATTATCACCTCAGGACAGATTTGAGTGCATTGACTGTGTCCTCAGTTCATACTATGAGATTCAAGGCATAGCGGAGACAAACACAAATCAGACAAGAATTTCACCTTTAAGGTGTTTACTGTTTTGAAATTAAGTAGCAGAAATACCCTGTTACGTGCTTTGTGTGAAAGGTTTATGCATTTTATCTTCAGTGCTACAGCCTGAGTATTTCTCAACTTAATGATCCCATTTGACTCTCACATTGCATTTGGAGGTAGGTCATTGTCCCTGTTTGACAGATGATGGCATGGTAACAGGAAAGATGACATAGCACTGGATAGTGACTGAGCTAGAGCTGTCACAGGAACCCACACCCTGTGCACCCTTTAGACACAGTTACACCCTCTTTGAAGCTGAGCGCAAGTGAGAAAGACCACAGGTCAAAACAGTCACAATCACTTGTTCTGCCACTAAAAAAGAATACCTTTCTTTCCCCTTTCCTTTCCTTTCTAAATCAGCAGAACATATTAAATGTATAGAAATATTCAATATATGCCTAGGAACTCCTCAATGGAATGAATCTGAAATCCATCTGAGCAGGAATGAGACAGCCTGTACAACTGACACATGAGCCTTCCAAACAGTGAGGACTGGTCGTAGAATTAATACAGGCTTTGGAAGCCACAAACCTGGACCTTGGGAATATAATGGCTCTCCCCACTACCCTACCCTAGTGGTTCTTAAACTCCTTGTGTCATAAATTTATAAATACTTTCCTGACAAAGATGTACAAATTTTTGCCCACAATGTCAGAGAGCCCTTGGACTCCCAGAAACCCTCCGTGGGGTTTCAACGGGAGTTGAAGGACTCCTCCATGGGAAAGGCATTCGTGGCAAACAGGTAACTCCACACTTCTGTTCTGTGCTGGAAATGTACAATATCTTTTTTCCTTTGTTTTCTGAAGTTTTCTCTTTCAAGAAAAACACTTTCTAGAGGATGGGGTAACCTAGACCACTTTGATCTCTAACAACCACGGTGGCATCAGCCCTTTCCTGTCCAATGCAGCAGGCTCCCTTATCAGCTGGCCAGGAATGGTCAGAACACTGTCATTCTCCCCGCCAAAGCACTGGCAATCAGCTCAGATGCATGGCTCGTGTCAATAACCCTTTAACCTTTGTTATTTCACGTATCCCACACCAGAGGTGATTGATCCTGGTCACCAGAATGTCAGGAAGAGGGTGGAGCTGGCAGGACTTTCCTTGAGGTATTATGGGATGGGATGACTATCCAGGTGATCTATTCCACTGAGGAACAACGTGTTGATTTAATTGGAAATTTCTCACAAATAGAATCTGGTATAACTGCATAGTGGTATATGGAACAGCACGGGGCAAGTTTTCACTTATTCACTGATGTCTTTGAGGCTAGTTATTAAAGCTATGAATTTTGTTCACAGCAGTGTGGGATATTTCACAGTTCTTTAGTTTTCTAATTCCAGTGAATTCCATTTCAATTTTCAGAAGCGTCTTGTTTTCAAAGATCTCTCCTCTGAATTATGTTGTAGAGAAGTCCCAGAAGTTTATGTGTCCCAACATACTGGAGACAGCCCTGGCCTAAGACTGTTGGGGCCAGTGCAAAAATCCATATCTTCCTTCAAAGGCAGGATGATCACCCACTCTGTACTAAGGGCTTCTGAGGTCCTGGAACTTAGTGCTTAATCATTTTCCAATATCTTTAGAATCAATGTTGGTCTCTTTTTCCTGAGATGGAGGCAGAGTGCAGTGGAAGAATATGCTTTCTGTGTTCCCAGCATGTCTACAGTGGCAAGCAAACAGAACAAAACAAGACTCTGATTCAATTATTTTAATAAATCACACTTACATATGTAGAGCCTTTTATGTCACCTTGCCTGGATTACCATTGGCCAAGTGCCAACTGACCGTTCCCTTTCTCTCAGGATTTTATACATCGTCCTGGAACTATCCGGGCCACCACCGGGACTGAGGAGATGAGGAATTGAGAGTCTATGATTATCAAGGACCCCAGGAAATATCATTTTCTGGAGAAATTATAGGAGTGTCTACAATCACTAGATTTCATTAGTCCAGTTGTATTAATACGTTTGTTTGGACTGCAAGAAGAGGTTATTCTTTCCATTCCCAATGTGTACCCATGCTGTATGGTTATTTATATTTTAAAATGGCTTATACAGGAAAGCTTGAGATTTTTTATTTTTATTTTTTTATTTTTTTTATTTTTTGCGGTACATGGGCCTCTCACTGTTGTGGCCTCTCCCGTTGCGGAGCACAGGCTCCGGACGCGCAGGCTCAGCAGCCATGGCTCACGGGCCCAGCCGCTCCGCGGCATGTGGGATCTTCCCGGACTGGGGCACGAACCCGTGTCCCCTGCATCGGCAGGCGGACTCTCAACCACTGCGCCACCAGGGAAGCCCGAGATTTTTTATTTTTATTTTTTAACGTGGGCCACTGATACATAAAAAATAACTTTACCATTAAATAATGCTCTTTAGAAATGACGTCACTAAGGTACTCAGAAAAATATAGCGTTACGGCAGGGATTATGACTGCTGTGATTACTGCAGTGTCTTATATTATACCTAATATTTCTTTTAACTTTCCACTTGGTAGCTGAGTGATATATGTTGGATCTCAAGCAGAAACTGAACAATCTTGTGGACTGAAAATTAGGAGTCAATAGGCCTTGGCTCTGATGACAGTTTCACTTGACAATAGCCCCATATCTCGGTCTCTCCAACCTGGGAAGATTGAAATGTCTGAAATGTCTTGAGGGCAAGTTTGAAATATCTGTGGGTCTCCTTATATTCATAGGTCTCCTCCTATTTCCTTCTAGTTTCCATTGAGTAACCACCACGGAAGGACACAGAGCTGCGGGGTGGCAGGGTGGATGAAGGTTTTGCTTTTCCTTCTTTATTTTTTACTTTTTAATTGTCTTCCTTCCTCTACTATCATCTTCTTCTTTGTTCTACTTGTGTGTCTCATAATTACCCCCTCATATTTAATAACAGTATCACACGCAGATATTCTTACAGTGGCCTCTCCTACTTCCTCCTGTGGAATGCTTCCAGCAGTCAATTTATTTTATTTTTATACAAGAGGGCTTGCAGTGTGGTGGTTTAAATAAGAATGAGGGAATAGAACTAGCATTTATGAAGTGACTAGTAAGTGTATATATTAGTTTCCCAGGTCTACTGTAACAAATTACCACAAACTGGTGGCTTAAACCAACAGAAATTTAGCCTCTCACAGTCCTGGAGGCCAACTGGAGGCTCTAGGGAAGAATCTTTCCTTGTCTCTTCCAGCTTCTGATGGCTGACAGCACTCTTGGTAGCTACATCACTCCAGTCTCTGCCTCTGCCTTTACATGACCTTCTCCTCTTCTCTCTGTGATTATGTGTCTGTCATAAGGACAATGGCTATTGGATTTAGGGTCCATCCAGGAAATTCAGGATGATCTCTTCTTAAGATCCTTATACCTGCAAGACCTTTTTCCCAAATAAGGTCATATTCACAAATTCTGAGGCACAGACAAATGTTTCAGGGCCCACTGTTAACCCACAACAGTGTATATTTAACATTCACAAACCTGTTAGGTATAGAAACTCCAATTTACAATGAGAAAACTGAGGTCCAGAACAGTTAAGTAACTCAGTAAGAAGAGGTGGACCCAAAATTCAAGTTTAGGTCAATATGACATCAAAGCTTAGGTCTTTCACCATGAGCCTTACTTGTGGTATCCAAAGGTGAACATAAAACCAGCTCAGAGAAAGAAGATATTAATATCTGTAATAAATAAAAAGCATTCTCTAAGCTAATATATTTTCTTTTAAACTTCTGCTACAATGGATTTTTCCAATGTAATTTATTATATTAAAAGGAAAAAGCCAGGTTTTTAATTTACCAAAAAGTCTCTTAAAAATAAAAATGGCATGAAAGTAGATGTTAAATTTCTGACATAGGGCTAGGACGGGGATGAAAAAGGTAGGTCTTAGTTTTTGTACATTAAAAGAAAAATTCTGATCCATGACCTCAAATGTATTCTCTGCCAAATGGAATTTGGAAATCAAAGGACTTCAGCCAACCAGTTCAATTTTCTATATTAAAGGACACCCTGGCAGTTTTCTCAGCCTATAAACCAATATTTCCAATGATCTTCTGAATATTTCTACGTGGATATCCCAGTATCACTTCAAATTCATCTCCAGTATCATTTGTCTTCCAACACTTCTGTTTCTACTTTTTCCAATTCCTGTCACCATGCCTCCATTTATCAAGCTAAGAATTTCTGACTCATTGAATTTTGTTGTTCTTTTCTTCACAATGTGTCTTATGTCCATTCATTTATTCCCCAAGTGTTTTTGAGTATTTCTTTCTGGGCCATCCACCATGCTGGGTACTAGAGATACATAGTTTTAAAAAGGCAGACACAAGTATGCTCTTTGGGGGAGCTTATAGTCTAGTTGGAAAAACAGACACAGAGCACATAATTACAAATATGACTCGAGAAAGCAAATGTTTCAAAGAGGGACATGCTGCTGGAGAATCAAATCCGTCCCTATATTTCCACCCTCTGTGGCCTGCTCTGGTTGGTCCTTATCCTACCAGGTTCATGGGGCAGCCACTCTGCCTTTAGTCTGACCTCTTCTCTGCTTATCCTATGTTACTCTCCTCTCAAGAGTTCTCAGTAACATGCTGATGCTTACAGACTCTGCTCTTTTATGTGGCATGTAGGACTTTCCTTCTTGTGAGCCCAACTACATTCAATCCTGGACAGAGATGTTGGGGAAGAGGTTTAGGGTCCCTCCAACATTGGGAGCTTGGCAATGCTCTATAACAAGCCCTATTAGCCTCATAAAACTTTTGCAAAAGCCAACCTGTCCATGCATTATCTGTCCTAAGATAACTGACTTATTCTAACCCCTAACATTTGTTCAAACTATTTTTTCCCACAGCATGTCTTTTTCCTCTTCTCTCTCTCTCAAATTCGACCCCTGCCTCAAAGAACATCACTCTGAACCGTCCCTGATCCCAAGGGCTTTCTCTTCTTTCTCTGAAGTCAAGGCACTCATTGGCACACCTAGCCTCTAAGTAAGGGAGTTCAACTGGATTCTATGATGTTATTTTTCTGTGTAGGCATCTACCTCCCCCAAAGAGACCATGAACTTCTTTAGAAGGGCTAGTCCTGCAGTTAGTGTTTCTTTGTCCTACTGCACCTTCTGCTTACTAGACAGTCAATAGTTCATATAATCATAGAGCTGTAAAGCTGGGGCCTGAGTAAAATGAGGCCCAGACAGGTTAAAGTGACTCCCCACAGATACATGAGGCATGTTAGAGGCATGATTCAGATCAGAACCTAGATCTCTTGCTAATAAATAATGCTCTTTTTACTGATGAATGAATGTAATAAATGAATATAGAGAAAAAAGGTCCATTCTTTTGAGGTTGGTCCATCTAGTGCTAAACCCTTTCCAGACAGATGTCATCCTACAGATCTGCAGACGCTATGGTTTCCACAGACTCACATAATAACCTTGCTATTGAATTTGAACTCTGATGCTCATCTTACCATCACTACTGCAGCTATAGACTCCTCCCACCTGCCGCCTACCTCCCATTCATTCTGATTTATTCTTGGCTATAACTAGGGTTAGACAGACTTTCAAAACTTGAATTCAGAGTTGTCAGTTTAATTTTCCATGCCTGAGATTCGTGGTGTAGCAACTTGGGGAGACACAAGCACACATTTTGTCTATGTGAAGGAGAATCTCTTGTGTGAGATTAAGAAGTTAGAGGGAAGATCATCCTGTGATATCTCCAGCCCTTGAGACAGCTGGGGCTGGTTCCAACATTTTACCAGGCTTTTGAGCTATCAATCAGGTGTCCAGAGGTGGGACAGGGGCACCCCCACGAAATCAAAGCAAACTCAATGATTATCTATCTGCTGACACTGAAAACAACACTTCATTCTTCAGCTCTTTGCAGAATGAGATGGAGGAATGGGGGCTGTGAACAAATGAAAAGCGTGAAAATTTTTACTGAGTGCAATTATTGAATCATCAGTCACACAGTGCTTCTGCTTCAGAGCATTCCAGTAACTAGTGAAATTCTACAATACTGCATTGCATTTTCATATTCATGTAATCACATAAATGTTCCTTAAGGAACACCTCATGATATTCATATATCATGTCCATCCCTTCTATAACTCAGCATACTCCTTCTGTCTGTTTCATTTTATTAGTCACTAATTTCACATTCTGACACCGAGATGGTTAGAATTTGCTGGCAACTGCGTGGGTAGGAGGCAGCCCAGTGACATTAAATATTGTGCTGTGGAATATTCATTTGTAACGGTAAACTGATGCAAAATTTATCTCAAAGATCTTGTGTAGCCTGGAATTTTGAGAGCAAAGTGAACTTAGTGTCAGAGTGAAGAGAGCTGACTCACCTTTAAAAGTCTTTTCCCAGACATGACTAATCTACTCAGGAAAGAGATGGAGCGATGACAGCGACAGCATGTCAGTGAGAAGACCAGGTGGAGTATGCCTCTAAAACGGGATTTCTGGACCCAATTCCAATGTCAGGGGTTGGGGTGGTTTGCCAGACCAATATGCAATTCTCTAACACCAGCAAGGTGTGTCTTACAATTCAACTCAATTCTGACACTATCTACCCAAAGGTGGCGTCGGATTCTACAGGTTAAGAGTCCACTCCTACAAGACTGCCACCCCCCTCCACACACACACTTCAGATTCCAGTCGCTAGTCCAGGTTGTTACCTGTGCTTCTGACCAACTGGCTATAAATGAGAGGTGCCCACGACCCCGTGCCTGGGTTCAATTAATTTGCTACAGTGGCTTACAGAACTCAGACAAACATTTTACTTACGAAATCACCAGTTTATTATAAAAGGATATAACTCAGGAATAGCCAACTGTAAGAGATGCATAAGGAAGGTATGCAGAAAGGGTGAGGAGCTTCCATGCTCCGAGAATGCCACTCCCCCCAAACCTCCACATGTTCATCAACCCAGAAGCTCTTTGCCCTGAGTCCTTTTGTATTTTTATGGAGGCTTCATTATCTAGTCAAGATTGATTGAATCATTGACTGATAGCATCACCTGGGAACACCTATCCCAACTGAGATGATCAGTTTGAAAAGTCTGTAAAAATTCATCAGAAAGGACACAACAGCAAGGGTATCTAGCTGTAGGCTAGGGTTCTCAGAGGGAGCTTAGAGCTAAAAGTGGACGCATTCTGTCTGCTTAGTTAGGGAGTTTGTCTTGACCCATTTGGTTACTGAGAAGTAAGAGCCAGGCTGCCTGAGTCCCTATTCTGGCTCCCCCACTTACCCATGGTGTAACTTTAAGGGAGTTACTTAATCTCTTTCTGCCTCAGGTTGCTGTTTTTTTTTGTTTTTTTTTTTTTTAATCTGCATTTACCTTATAGATTTGTTGAAAAAATTAAATAGTCAATCCATGCAAATTGCTTAGAATAGTACCTGACACATAGTAAGTGCTCCATAAATGTTAACTATTATTCTATATCTAAGCATCCCTGAGATCTTAGACATAGATTTCTGTACCAGAATTATAAATAAAATAATTCTCTAGGAAAGAAATATTTTCTGGTGGGACTAGAACTTTTTTTTTTGGTATGCTAAGACATCTTTCTATTTGTCATCTTATAGGATGGGTCAGGAACACAACACTACTTAAAAGATAAGAATTGTTTGCTACTCAGTGAAAGACTTTTGTAACATCTTAGCAACTTCGTAGATTCTGGAAAGAAAAAGAGAGAGAGGAGGGAGAGAATAAGAAAGTAAATAAGTTTAATGGAGAAGTATATATGGGGGAGTACATTGTGTGTGCCTGTGTGTATGAGTTTTGGGACTGACAGTGGGGAGATATACATACTGTATCATAGAGAGATGATCTAGTCTAACTGAAGGGATAGGACTTGGAGAGGCAGATTTCTAGATCAACTTCTTCCCCATCCTTTCCTCATCCCAGACTGGTATCCTTTAAAGCATCTCTCAATATAAAAGGGTTCCATGGGGAAATTTTTTAAAAACACTTATTTAACCAGTAATACATCCATTATAATTGTTTAGGACCAAAAACTTTACAAAGAATTATGACACACATTATTTCAAAACCTCAACAACCCTTCAGAAGCTGTTGCCTGAAAGAAGTGACCCCTTTTACAGATGAGGACACTGGCATAGCTAAATGTCTCATCTCAGTTAACACAGCTAGCAAATGGGAAGGGCAGAGATTCAAAGGCAGGCTTCCTAGTTCAAGTGCAGTTACCTCTTCTCTGACACATCAGGACTGACACCTGCTCACATCTGCAGCCTGTTTGCACATCTAAATTGTTCCTAGTGTGCTTGGAAATATGTAAATTATTGCCAGTCTTTGTTTTGTTGTTTTACTTTAATTCAATAGACATTCAAAAACCATTTATTCAGTGCCTACTATATGTAAGATACTCCACAGGGATATCAAGGCATCTGTGAATACAAACTGGACTATTGGAATTTCCTTATGCATTAGTTTCAAATTTAATCATGTCAGCCTCTTATGAATAATATTCCCATTACAGCATTATGTTCCAATTCATCTTGGGGTGTTGAGGGTTCTCATTTTTCTATTAAATGATGAAAACAAGGGTGTTCCTTCCCTCCCCATCCTACCTCCCCACCATCCAATCTTAAAACATAATATGGAAAAATTTAGCACATATTTAGTGATTTCCTATAAAAGTACATTTGCTTTTCTCATTTAAAAATATTTAAAATGTTTAAAAATATATTTCTATATAAAATCTCCCTGTATCTTCTGGATTATGTATTTGAGCAACTGTTCCACACAGACGTCTGTGCAAACATGGAGATCTGGGGTCTGAAGGTCCAGAAAGAATCTCAGAATCTTTTGTCTCAGCTCATAATGAGAACTGGCACGTAGTTACAATCTTTTGTTCATCACTGAAATAATTATTTGTGACATTTTTCAAATGCCCTAATTTTGTGGAAAGAACACACATCAAAGGTTGTGACAAACCCACAACTGTCATCACCCTGGTAAAGATACCTGGCTCCAAGCTGGTGGTCAGTAAACATGTTAAGTTTCCTTCTTTTCCCTCATTACTTTTGGTATTCATCTTGAGCTGTGGGGTGGCTTCCATGCATAAGGTTAACAATATCCAGACACTTATAGGTATTCAAGAACACATGTCCCAAGATCATTTTACAGGATAGATTCGAATCAGTTTGGGGCTTTTTCTCATTCCCCTGGCTTTGCATTGAGAAGCTCGGGAAGTGGCTCAGGGTAGGAAGGATTTGAGAATAAGTTAGGTAAAAAGTTTTATGCCTTTAAAAAGAACAGGAAAAAGACTAATATATGTGAAGAAGAGATTGCAAAAGTCCCATGGGTTACGGATGGCAACAGAGCCAGTGCTGCAAATGAGCCCTGAAATCTAAATTGGTTTAGAAATAGAAGAAAAGGCAGTATTCAGTGCCATTTTACAATAAGTGCTACCACTTAGGGCTCTAGTTTGGCTTTTTGTGTATTTATGTGAGTACATTGGTGTCCATCTGGATCTTTTAATCTACCCAGTTATATGCTTGGGCGTGTTCTCTGCACAATACCCTTTCTCCCAGGCCTCTGGAAATGTGAACAAATACCGACTTCAGGGGGAAACAGGATTTTTGCTGATTAGAGAACAAAGCAAGAATGTTAAACCCAGCAGGGGATTTCTATCTGCCTACCATGGAAGGGCTGAGTGTACACTTTTGGAGCATATGGGTCTTACTTAGTGCTGGAGGTTTGACCCTCTGAACTCCCACTAAAGGAATCACAAAGCTCTAGATGGCCAAGCACCACTCACTAAATTCAGAAGCCTTCAGATGTGGGTGCCACATTCTCACACACATCTGTGCAGGTCCCTGTAATGCATCCAAAAATAAATGCTACCACTTAAGAGGATTTCAGGAGAAATGTTAGACAGAGAGAAGTCCAAGCAGCTTCTAGCATCATCTCAATTTTTAGCTTACTGAGGAAATATCTAGAAATGAGTAACATGGTGCTGGAAGTAGCATAAACTAGTTGAGAACATAAACTCTGGAGCTAATCCACCTGTGTCCATCTTTTGACTCTGCCACTAACTAGACATAAAACCACTGACCTTGGGTGAATTGCCTAATCCTTCAATGCCTTAACTTCTTTATGTTCAAAATGGGCTTCATAACAACAGTAGCTACTGTATATTTTGCAAATATTAAATAAGTTAATATATGAAAAACACATAATAAGCCCAATATGAATATTAAATACTCTTACTGTTTCTTGGAATGAAGGCATTTATACTAGCAATTATTGAGGACTTTTTAATGTCTCTTTCTTTTTATTAAAAAAAAATAGGGAGGAAAAGTATCTTCTGTTTCTTTCCAAGAATATAAGACAAACTATAGACTGTAGTAGTGGAATCTACCTGGAAGTGATATGTTTACTTGGAATAGTCAACCATAAATATAGCCTCTTCATACAGTGGAGTAAATAAAAGAGAATAATTAGTTCATTCCAAGAGTTCTGTTTACGCTTTTCCTGATACTGATATCTTCCACAGCTTTTTTCTTTTAATGGACTGTATCCATGGACAACTTTTATTACCTGCTGTGAAGGTAGAGATCCATCTGTCTTATTCATCTCTCTGCCCCCAAAATAAGCTTCACATACAGGAGCTACTTCATAAATATTTTTCATTGAATAAACAAATTGATATTTCTTCCATGTTTTTCCCACTTAAAAAGCCCCACTCCATTTATTCATTCACACACACACACACACCACACACACTCGCATCTGCCTCTCGCTCTATCCTATCACCTCAAATAGAATTCTTATTTATTCCTCAAAGCTTAACTCAAAAACAGCTCATCCAAAAAGCCTTTCCTCATTTCTCTAACTAAATGTGCTATATCCTTAAATTCTCATGCTTTTTATGTGCCATTCTTACTATACTTATTTTTTTTTCCACCTTCATTACAGTTATGCATGGAAATGACATATCCTCTATGGACCTATGAGGTTAGGCACTGATTCGTAAATATCTTATATAGTGGCTATCATTGAAAACGTAATGGTTGAAAAACTAAACAAATAAATGTGTTTATATATACATTTTAGACCAGTTCAGGCTAAAATCTGAACTAAACAGGTTTATAGTTATAATATTCAAATTGAACTTGTTCCCTAACGCCTAATTGCTTAATTTGGTCAATAGCAGGTACTACTCCACCTGAACTCACTCTGAGGAGTAGCTTGACAAGCTATTGACTTAAATATTTAGTTTTCCAAGCCTTGTGAATACTTGGGTATTATTAAACTCAACAGAATGTTAAGAATGGTCTGTAAGATATTTTTCAAAATACGTTCCCTGAAGCAGGAGGTAGCTTTACTATTTACAGTCATTGCCATTCTTCCAACTGTGGCCTTACTCATGATGTCCTTGTTTTGAAGTTATCTTGGATTGTGAAAATAGGTAGGTTTTCTTAGTGGGTTCTGCTAGCATATTCTCCAGAATATATCCCTTCATCAAACATTACAAATGCTAAACGGTAAAGTCAGAGAATCCATGAATTTGCCCCTGGATTGAGTGACCACACGTAATCAGCAACAATTGTTGGGTTAGAATGGCCCCATCTGACAATAGGACTGCTCTGCCCCTTCCCAGGATGGCAAGCCTATTGGCAGCACTGCTAAAAATTCTGACAAAGGTATATTCTGCAGGCATTAAATTGGATCGAGTCATTTCTAATTCTTGTTGGAAGCAGTCAGGGTATAAAGTATAAATAAATTGAGTAATGCAACCAGATTAATTTAGCAAGTTAGTGATTATAGCAATGCATTTTTAAAAGTCACTTAAGGAAAACAACTGGATTGAATGGAAAGGGCTGTATAATGAGAATATAGATCAAATCTTGACTTTGTCATCAACTAGTAGGCTAATTCACTCAAATTATTATTCTCTTTGACCTTCGTCTCCCCATCTGTGAAATGTAGATAGAAAATAAAACTCACTTATAGAGTATCTTACTGAATGGCAGGCACCCTCACAGGTGGCAGCCCCTTTATTCCTCTCAAAGGAGAGGCATTATTATGTCACTGATGAAGAAGCTGCAGCTCTTTATCATGCAGAGAGGTTCCACTGCATGCCAGACAGCAGCTACCATGCGGTGGAGACAGGATTTGAACCCGGGTCTATTAACCCCAAATTCCATCATCTCTTACTCTTCCACAGTGTATCAGACATTACCTACCTTGATGACCTACAGCCACAAAGAGAAAATGCAGTAGTAGAAGAGAGAATACCTTATAGATGGCTATGTTTATTATTATGACTCGGGTCTGAAAACCAGTTTTATTCAGAAACAATTGTCAGAAAAATTCAGAAAAATATTAAATACCAAAAAGATATTAAAACACAACTCTTAGATTTGTTCACTAATCTCTCAGCCATATTTCTGTCTTCCACACTATATAAGGAGACAGTGGTTGGTCTTTAGCATGCAGTCATGTCCCTGCATCCTTTTCTTCCTAACCACACTTCAAGCTCCTAGATTGGTTTCCTATTGCTGCTGTAACAAATTACTACAAGGTGGTAGCTTAAGATAAGACAAATTTCTTACCTTACAATTCTGGGGGTTAGAAGTAAAAAATGAGTCTCACTGGGATAGAATCAAGGTGTTGGCAGGGCTGTGCTCCTTTCTGGAGGCCCTGGGGGAGAATCTATTTTCTTGCCTTTCTAGCTTTTAGAGGCTGCCCACATTTTTTGGCTCATGGCCCCATCCTCCATCAGTCACATCTTATTCTGACACTGACTCTTCTGCTTCTCTTCCACATTTAAGCACCCTTGTGATTACATTGGGCCCATCCAGATAATACAGGATAATATCCTTACATTAAAGTCAACTGATTAGCAACCTTAATTCCTCTTGTCATGTAATATGACATATTCACAGGTTTCAGGGATTAGGAGGTAAACATATTTGATAGGGTGTTATTCTGCTTATCACAGTTCTCCAAGGGGAAAGCCTGGATCTTAGACATCACTGATTAACTCTATAGGGCTACCACATCACTGGGCACTGCAATAGAATGGGCCATTGCAGCAGAGTATTCTGATTAAGAGTGTGGTTCCTAGAGCTACACACCTGGGTTCAAGTCCCAGTTCTGGTACTTTCTAGCAGTGTGACCTGACCAATTACTTCTCTATGCCTCTATTTCCTCTTCTGTAAATAAGGAAAATGAGATTAATAAGAGCAAATACTTATATAGCACTTACCATGTATCAGGCACTGTTCTAAATCCTTTTACATATATTTACTCTTTATTGATCAAAACAAGCCTCAAAGATAGTTTCTATTATTATTTCCACTTTACAGATATGGAAATCAAGGAACTGAGATATTCACTAACTTGTCCAAGGTCACAGAGCTAATAAGAAACAGAATCAAGGCTTACGCCCAAGCAATACCTTCTTCAAAACCAACACAGCAAACGTTATGTTAACGAAGATGAATTTGCATTGTCCTCACCAAATTAAGGTCTATCAAGTACTTTGGAATTCTATCTGTGGGAAGCAGCTTTCAGTAAGTTCTCTCTAATTTACCAGCTTATTCAAGTCTCAGCTAGGTTCCCCTTACCTTGAAGCCAACCTTTATTCAGGAACAATTCTAAGATATGCACAATAAGGGAGAACATGAGGAGACAGAGAAGTTTACTAAATCAATGATGTTCAAAAGCCTTAGTACTCTCTAGAGCTAAGATATAAAGATATAAATGAAAATTTAGACTTGGCCTCTGCCTTCCTGGAGTTAATGTATAGAATTTTCATTCATTCACTCATTCATTCATTCATTCTTCATATGCATTTAGTCAGCTCTTGGCAATTAGTGAGGCCCCTGGGGAAAAAACAAAAATATTTAGTACAGAGTGTTTGCCCACTAAAAGCTTATAGCACAGTTGACACATGAACTGATCATGGTGCAATCAGACCAAATGAGTAACATTTGTTTATTTAATGGAATAGAATGATACATTAAGAAGAGCAGCCCCTTCAAAACTAAGCTTTGGTTCCCAAAGCTACTCCATTCCTAGATCAGTGGTTTTAAACCAGAAACCATCTTGCCACCCAGGGGATACTTGGCAATATCTGGGGACATTAATTGTTACAACTATAGGGAGGTGACCACTGACATCTAGTCAATAGAGGAAAAGGATACTGGCAAACATTATATCAATACAATGCACAGGACAGCTGCCCACAACAAAGAATTATCTGGTCAAAAATGTCACTAGCGCCGAGGTTGAGAAATCTTGCCCTACGTGTCAAGTCCTCATAAGGTTGGTCAAACTAAAGCAATACTGCAGGAGCTACCTCTAACCTTTTATATATCCTTGCTGTATTATTTTTTAAATAAATGAACGAAAATGAAGGAAAATCCAGAACTGGAATTTGGCATATCAAGAGGCTACTCTTAACTTTTCAAAACAAATCAAAATGGGAGCAGGGTGGTGGGAGAAGGATTCAGTAATTACAGCATTCCTGAATTAGGAGCAAGAGCAAAGACACCCAGAGAAAAGTATAATTTAGTGCTTAATCAACTAGCTGATTGAATTCTCCATAAGATTATGTTTGAGGCCCAAATGAATTACAGTGGTGATCTTGGGCACAGGCTTGAACAACTATTATTCATACATGAGGTTGGGGCAGTGGGGAGATTTCAAATATTTAAAAGCTTCTGTAATTAATTCAATGAATTATAACAATAGGGGCAAAGTATAAAACTCCTTAACACAAGGCAACTCCAAGAAAAACTTGGCAGATAATTCCTGTCTCATCCTGTTGTGCTTGTGGATTGCAGCACATATGGTCTTGCACCAGGGGTTGTAGAACGGTGAAAGATTCTAACACCATATGTGTGGAAATCCTGCACCTTGCAGAGAGTGAAGGAGTGAGGAAAGCTTGTCCTTGAATCCTGGACCCTTATGGCCATTCTCTTCCTGGCTCAATAGCAGATTTTGTCCTCTCCATATGGTATTTTTAACGTACTGTATTTCATCTTTAATGTAGTTTTCTTGGGGATTTTAATTGCTTATTTCCAGTACTAATTTCCATTCCTGTGAATACAAAGGAAGTAGATTTGCTTCTCTTTCAATAATATAAAAAGAAAATAATTATGAAAACTACCCAGCATGAATAGTTTTCCAATGAAAGGTCGGCACTGTGTCAAATATATGCACCTGTACGCATATGTATATCTTTAAAATTCTGTATTCAGATTTGTGGGTGTTTGCTGGAAGGAAATGCACTATTTAAATGCACTACGACAACTGTTATTTATCTAATAGTTTGGGACCTGTGGATTTGGAGAGGACAATTTTCTATCATTAGAAAACTTTAATTATTCTTTTTCACATTAAGCTGAAATAGTTAAGGATATTATAAAATTAAAAGGATCAGATAGTGGACTTTTTAGGGGATACAACATAGTGATGTTTTAAGAGATTTGTCTATAATAGCATCCTAAAGTAAAAGAGGTCTGAAGAATTAAAATGATAGCTCATTGAAAGCACTTTACCAATATACCAATACTCTTGCCTCTATGGGGCCTTCCCTTTTGGCTCTATCAACACCAAATATCACACAATAGTTAACTCTGGATGGTCTGTAAATTCATGGTCTCTAACTTGAGTTGAACTCCTTGGCAGTTCCTTCTACTATTCTCTTTACTTGCCATTCCAAAGCTTCAGCAAGTGTCTCAAACCACTCTAACTTCCATCCCACTTGCATTCTGATAATGATCTCATCTCTTATTATTTTGAAGAACCGCGGCTGTCAACATACAGTTTTTCAATTTTTGGCTTCCCCATCCACACATGTGCTTTTATTTCATAATCAAGCTCTCCCTTTCCTCTAGCCACAGATGGCTGTTCAGGGCCAAACCCTTGAAGTGATTCATTCCCATCTCCTCTGGAACCTGCTGTGCTCCATCAATGGTCTTCTCTCCATCCTACATTTAACTTTCCATCAATGTGGCTCTTTTCCCACAGCCTATAAACACGCTTAGGTCTCTCCCACACTAAAAATTATAATCTTCTCTTTAAGCTGAGTCTTTCTCTTTCCCTTCCTTTTCAGCCAGAGTTTTTGTTGAAGGACTGCCACTGTCACCATTTCCTTTCTTCCCACTCACTCTTCAACCAACAGCAATCTGGCTTTTCTTCTCTTCATCCCATTGTAGCTGAGTTTGTGAGAGCTGTCGATGACTTCCCTAATGCTAAATACCATAGTCCTAAGCAAGTGGTTATCTTTCTTGAACTCACTGCTGCATTGGCACTGTTGATCCCCCATTCCCTTTAGTTCCTTCATTTGCCTTGACTTCTCTGATACGTGGTGCTCCTGGTTCCCTTCTACCTCCCTAACTATTCCTTTCCAGTCCTCCTCTCTCCTTGGTTCATTGATCTTTTTCTCTTCAGGCTCTATTGGGTTAGTTTCATTAAAGTTCTTATAGAACACTACTCTCTGTATGCTGATGTGTCCCACCATTTTGTCTTAAGTTCCCATACCTCCTGTGAACTTAAGACTCAGAGTCTTTTGCACAACACCCTTTGAAGTCCCACTGGCTCTTCATACTTAGTATATTCAAATCTGAATTCATTACATGCATCAAGACTCTGTCTTCCCCACCTCTATCCTCCACAAACTTCCTCATCCCCCTATATTCTGATCTCAAATAATAGAGCCTAAATCCACCTGAGCATCCAAGCTAGGTATCAGGAAGTCCCTCTCTTCCCTCTCTACACATCTAATCATTAAGTTCTGTTTACTTTACCTTGCAAATATTTCTTGAATATAAACCCCCCCTCCTTTAACATTACCACCACTCCCATAGTTCCCCCTTTAACTGTAGCTCTTGGGGACCACTACAGTGCTTCTATAACTGCCTTCTCCAACCCCAGTTTTGCCCTCATAAATCCATTCTCCACACCACAGCCAAAGTAATCTGTGTAATATGCAAATCTAACTAGGGAGCCTTCACTGGCTCCCTACTATCTACAGAATGATGTCAAAGTTTCTGAACAGGGCACACAAGACCCTCCATGACCTGGCTCCCACAGATGTCCTCAGAATTTCTTTCTACCATTTTCTAATTTATCTTTTATGCTCTTATAATAATGATCTGCTCTAGATCTCTAAACACACATTGTGTTTCACACCTCTGGATCTATTCCTTCTTTCAGGATCACCCTGCCCACCTTTCCTCTTTTAACTACCTCAAACCTATCTTTCAAACTTCAGCTCAGTTCTTATGATGGTTAATTTTTTCTTTTAAATAAATTTATTTATTTATTTTTGGCTGCATTGGGTCTTCATTGTTGCGTGCGGGCTTTCTCTAGTTGCAGTGAGAGGGGGCTACTCTTTGTTGCAGGCTTCTCATTGCGATGGCTTCTCTTGTTGCAGAGCACGGGATCTAGGCGCATAGGCTTCAGTAGTTGTGGCTCGTGGGCTCTAGAGCACAGGCTCCGTAGTTGTGGTGCACGGGCTTAGTTGCTCTGCAGTATGTGGGATCTTCCCAGACCAGGGCTCGAACCCACGTCCCCTGCATTGGCAGGTGGATTCTTAACCACTGCACCACCAGGGAAGCCCTTATGATGGTTAATTTTATATGCCAACTTGGTTACGCCATAGTATGCAGATATTTAGTCAAACATTATTCTAGATGTTTCTAGAAGATATTTTTAGATAAGATTAACATTTAAATCAGCAGACTTTGAGTAAAGCAGATTATCCTCCCTAATGTAGGTGGGCCTCACTGATCAGTTGAAAGACTTAATAGAAAAAAGACTGACCTTCCTGGGGGAAGAGGGAATTCTGCCAGCAGACAGCCTTTGGACTCAAACAGCAACTCTTCCCTGGGTCTCCAGCTGGGTCTCCTGTTCTAATCCTGCAGATCTTGGATCTGCCAGGCTCCAAAATCATGTGAGTCAATTCCTTAAAATAAATCTCTCTCTAACTAAATTTTACTCATTACTCCGTTTTCTCTTTTCATCTCGTTGGCTTAATTAATTTTCATTATAAAAATTATCAAGTCAAAATAAGCTAATTTATTTATTCATTTACAACTTAATAATTTTCCTGTTGGATTATAAACTCCATGAAGCCAGGGTCCTTATTCTTTGCTGCATCTCAAGTAGCTAGCACACAGTAATCATCAAAACCCATTTTAAATGAATGAAATAAGGATTTACTTGTTTCATAACTCCATAATGCTGGTGGGGAGTGATTACAAAAACATAATTTTAAAAAAATGTATTTATTGTATTTATTTTATTTTTGGCTGCACTGGGTCTTTGTTGCTGCGTGCAGGCTTTCTCTAGTTGCAGCGAGCGGGGGCTACTCTTTGTTGTGGTGCACCAGCTTCTCATTGCTGTGGCCTCTCTCATTGTGGAGCACGGGCTCTAGGCACGTGGGCTTGGGTAGTTGTGGCACGTGGGCTCAGTAGTCGTGGCTCATGGGCTCTAGAACGCAGGCTCAGTAGTTGTGGCACACGGCTTAGTTGCTCTGCGGCATGTGGGATCTTCCTGAACCAGGGCTTGAACCCATGTCCCTGCACTGGCAGGTGGATTTTTAACCACTGCGTCACCAGGGAAGCCCTAAAAACACAAGTCTTGCTATTGAATATCTTTCAAACTACCTGGGGTGTTGAGGTTAATGCTGATGAAATTCTCAAAGAATAAGGTAAGACAGAGAGGTGACAAGTTGTGTGATGTGGATCAGGGCTAGAGGATTCAGTGGAAAATGAGATCTGTGAGGCTAGAGACATCAGGCAGGAAGCAAGACCCTGTACTGGCCTTGTTGAAAGGGTAGAATTTTAATAAGAACAGAGAAAAGTGAATGAAAACAGGGAGACCTACATGAAGGGTAAATTAACCTGAGAATGAAAACATAGTAATTTTGACAGTGGAGGTTAGAAGCACCAGAAAGCGGCAAGAAAATTAGCTTGCAAGGAAAGGTAAGGCAATTGATTAAACAAGTTTAATGTTTGGTTTGGTAGCCAAATAGAAGCCATTGAATGCTTTTGGGAAGAGAGATCTAAAAAAAAGTGAGAGGTTGGTTTATGAAAAATTAGCCTGACAGTGCTAGGCAGTGCAGATTGAATGGTAAAAATTCCAGAGTGGGGTAAACCTAACTTATCTCCCTGTGGTCTGTCCTTGCATCAATTCATTGGTACCTCCTTTCTCACTGCCCATGGCATTGTCGGGAATCTTTCCCCCGGCCTGCTTCACCCGGACCTGAGCTGGGTACTCTTGTTAGGTGAACGAGTGTGTTCAGCAACTTGGCTCCCTTTTCTCCTTTCTTATTTTTGCCTCTTTCTCTAGTACAGTTAACAGGAGCCTCATACCAGCCCAGGGTGAACTGGAGTCCTATCCCAGATCTTTTCACCACTCATTGATATGTAACGTCCTAATCTTCAGGAATCTCTAAATATCCCATTGCCAAGTCTGACATCAACTCACAACTAAGGTTACTTAACCTTAACTCAATGTTTTCTGTTTGTACCTCTTTCTGAGAATAAGCATTCCCAAATTCAGGAGGTCTGGAGAATGCTAGTACAATAATCTGTCAGTTCAGACTAAAGTCAGGCTCATTGACAGAGTAGCCATGACCTTAGGGCCCAATTCCTGTAGACGGTTTTTGTCTTCTTTCTCATTGTGTCCTGGGTTTGGCGACATCTATCTGTTCGTAAGTGGCTTAAAATATTTAATATTCTTAGAAAAGACTGATCAACTCTGAATTGGCAAGGAATTATCAGACCCATTATGAGCCATTTTGAAATGACTAGAATACACATAGTCCAGGTAAAACTAAATAATCAAAATACATAAGAACCATTTGAAATCAGAACTACTTTTCAATAGCATAATTAAGCTGTAACCCAAAGGAACTAGCCAGAAATCTTTGCTCTTGTTAAGACAGGTTCACACTGGCTTGCTGGCTTGAAACAATTTGATCCAGTTTTCAATTGGTCGTATTCAAACTAGTTTGATTTAGCTGAATTCAACTGGAACAAAAAAGAACTAGTTTAATCCAGTCAAAACCTCCCTGGGATGTAAAATTATACTCTCTGTAGACATCTTTGAACCTCCAGTATCTAATCCCAACACAGAGTAGGAACTTAATACATGTAGTTACAACCATGGATGACCAAAACTGAACAACTGAATATTAACCTGGTGGACAAGGGGACACTATGCACCCCAAGACAAGGGGTAATGACAAGGATTTTTCTCACTGAAAGTACAGCAATTGCTCTGTACAATACCATAGGCACTAGCTACATGTGTTTTGAAATGTGGTTAATCAGGATTTAGTTGTGCTGGAAGTGTAAAATACACACCAGATTTCAAAGACAATTTAAAAAAGAAAAATATCTCATTAATTTTTTAAAATTGTTTATACAGTCTAATAACATTTTGGATATATTGGTTTAATTAAAATATATTATTAACATTGATTTAATGTCTTTCTCTTTGCTTCTTTTTAAGAGGACTGCTAGAAAATCTTAAAATGCATCTGTGGCTCATGTTTCTGTTGGGCAGTGCTGGTGTGCAATGTCCTGCCACTGCTCACTCATTAGAAGCATCTATCACCATCGAATCAAAACTTGTGCTCATAACAGGCCCAAGACACTTTTCCACACACATCAGGAATGTGCACTTGAGTAACTTCCATTCTTGATTTCAAGGACTGTCTTACCTGTTCTTCTAAAAACAAAAACAATGAAACAAAAACAAAAACCTCTTCTCTCCGTCTGTCATCAAATTCTCCTGCTTTTTCTTTTAAATATTTCCCAAATCTGCTCTTTTCTCTTTCTTTTCCACTGGATTTATATATTCTTTGCCTCACCAAACTCCCCACTTCTAATATATTTATACCTTTGATTATGAGTATGTCTCTTAAAATGGAAAAAATAAAAGCACATTAAATTTAATATCATAGGCAATTTGTGACCTCCACGATACCCAGTCTCTCCCTGGACCACCAATTTTTATTTTCATATTTCATTTAACCAACAACAGTGATTACTACATGCCAGCCACTGCCCTAAACACTTTTCCAATATCAGCTCATTCAGTCCACATAGCTCCATTATGAAGATCATGCTACTGTCCCCATTTCACTGATGGGAAAACAACACAGCATAGTTGTTACTTGTTCAAGATCACAGCTGGCAGGGCCAAGATTTGAACCAGGTAATCTCTTTATTATTTACTTAGCATCTTGTGGCAGAGGTGGTCTTCCCTCCTGGTAGCTTCATCTCTCAAGGGTTTGCTCTACCCAGGCAAGGATGAACAGCAGCAGCTCTCAGCCATTCCCATGCATTCCCTTGATCATGATTTTCCTTGCTTTTATGACTCATCTGGTCTCTGTCTCATTCTGCCAGGGCCCTTCCTTTTGATTTCCCAGATAGCAATAATCTAATGCAGATTTTAATCCAAATTATGGCACTAACAACTCTAAATAATACAGTTTCTTACACTGTAAAGGGTTTTCAGTTTACAAGGTACTTGAGGTACAATTATAAATTACCAATGTGTAGATGGGAGAAAATGCGTCCACTTTGATCCTGATGTTTTGGAGAAAATTACTTATCTCAGAGAAGTTTTTCTAATGGTGGGATTTCAGGCACTGTGATAGATCACTGAGTGGGAGAACACTGACATCACTGGGAACATTGCTTACCCTCCCTGCATTTTTATATAGTTCTATATTTCTTCATTTATGCATACATATCCTGTTTTGCTCACAAAGGGATTTGAGGCAGTTTTCAAACATAAATACAATGTAACAGGATTAAATAAATTGATGAGGAAACTGCCACTGTCATTCATGTTCTCAGTGGCAAGAATCCAAATCTGCATTCCAGTTGCCTCACATATCCATGATGGCCTGAAAAACAGAGGCACAAGGCACCCTCCAGGCCCACAGACACTCTTCTCTAGTCTGGCTTTGCCCCATATGACCTGATGAGCTGAACTAGAGTTATCATGGGTACTGAGCAACCCTGACTCTTATTTATTTATTTGTTTTATTGAGATATAGTTGACATGTAACATTGTATTAGCCCAAGGTATACAACATAATGATTTGATATGTGTACATATTGTGAAATTATTACCACAATAAGCCTAGTTAACATGAATCCCCTCAGATAGCAACTATCTTTTCTTGTGATAAGACCTTTTTTTTTTTTTTTTTTTTTTGCGGTACGCGGGCCTCTCACTGTTGTGGCCTCTCCTGTTGCGGAGCACAGGCTCCGGACACGCAGGCTCAGTGGCCATGGCTCACAGGCCCAGCTGCTCCGCGGCATGTGGGATCTTCCCGGACCGGGGCACAAACCCATGTCCCCTGAATCGGCAGGCGGACTCTCAACCACTGCACCACCAGGGAAGCCCGTGAGAAGAACTTTTAAGATCTACTCTCTTAGCAACTTTCAAATATGCAATACAGAATTATTAACCACAGTCACCAACCTGTACATTACATCCCCAGAATATATTTATCTTATAACTGGAAGTTTTTATCTTTTGACCACCTTCACCCATTTCTCCCACTCCCAATCCTCCACCTCTGGCAACCACCAGTCTGTTTTTTCTTCTTTAAGTTTGCTTATTTTTTAGATTTCACATATAAGTGAGATCATACAGTATTTGCCTTTCTCTGTCTTATTTTACTAAACATAATGCCCTCAAGGTCCATCCATGTTGTTGCAAATAGTTAGATTTGTTTCTTTTTTATGACTGAATAATATTCCATTGTGTATATATGCCACATTATCTTTATCCATTCATCCACTGATCAACATTTAGGTTGTTTCCATGTCTTGGCTACTGTAAATAATGCTGCAATGAACATGGGGGTGCAGGTATTTTTTGATATAGTGATTTCATTTCCTTTGGATATACACTCAAAAGTGAAATTGCTGGATCATATAATAGTTCTAATTTTAATTTTTTGAGGGACCTCCAAAACCTCACTGTTTTCCGTACTGGCTGCACCCATTTACGTTCCCACCTGACTACTCTTAAAGATGAGTCTAGAGTCCAACATAATCAGCTGATATGAGCTTTCTTTTTTCTGGACCCTTTTCAGATTCCTACTTGGCCTTCTAACACAGAGCACCTCCTAAGCAGAAGGCACTTCTAGTCCTTGACTCACCACAGCAATTTCTTAGGAGGCAAGACAGGAAAAAAAGGAAAATGAAGAAATAAAAGTGATGCCTTCCATTTTGCTTTGTCTTTAATTTGGTTAGTCCGCTCACTAAAATCTCTACCCCCTCCGTCACTATGGTAGCCTAATTTAATTAAGCTGGGAATTACACTTTGAACTATTTTACAGCCACCCCTTCCCTAGGGATGGAGTAAGGCTTCTAGAGTCCCTTTGGAACTGGAATTGTTGGGGACATGGCAGGGACCAACTGAGCCAGCAAGAGAAGAGCTTACACATGAAAAACAAGGATTATGGGAGGAATATAAAAAAGCCACATGGAAGATGAACAAACAAGAACACACACCCTAAGATACTATACACTTGCTGGAAGCAGTCTACAAATTTGGTTCTGAGCTTTCTAGCAGCCAAAGAAAAGAGAAACGCAATGATTTATAAGAGTCAAAATGCCCATATTATAAAGTCAACACAGTTACTCAAAGAAATACAGCTTTTTCTGGAATTGAGACCATTAAAGGGATTTTGTCCCTACATTCTTACTAAGGGGCCTGCATGATATAGAGTGCAATGTTCTCAATAACATGCCTTTATTAAGTTTCTAGAACTTATCACATCTCTTGCCATGAATGCAAATCAGTAAAAGCAAATCTAAAAGGGCTGTTTCCTCTGGGTAAGGTAGTATACAATATAGCCAAAATTTTCTTTCATAACTAATAAATCACTGGACTCACTAATAAATGAGATTTGCACTTTTACATTTTTTAATTATTTCTATCAGAGAAAGTTAATTAATATTGACAGTTTAGGTGCCTCTTTCCGGCCTTTTTGCCCCACTGTTGGAGTTTGCCCTAGTAAGGGTCCTTCTGTCCATGGGACCCTAACCTTGTAATCTATCCACAGGTAATTAGATCAAGGTAAGCTCCGAAACCTGTTGCTAGGCTGAGCTGAGTTAATCAGATTCCTCCCACCAAGAAATTAAATTAAGAAACACAAATCCTGCTGTAGTGATTTACTCTGGAGAAAGCAGTTGAAAGCACTAGAGTGAGTTTCATGGACAGCCAAACCAAAACCACACCAAAGTTGTAGAGAAACAGAACCTCTGACCCTTGAGAAGGAAGTTAACTTCCATACATTCCTGCTGCATCGCCTGTGAGTGTCTCCTGTCAGAGGAAAGAAGAAAGACATACTCTTTTCTCAGACTCTCCACCCTATCATTTCCCCAGCCTCCATATTTTAAGACAAGTCCTGCCTTGGACATCCTTTCTAAGAAAATGGCAGGGTACCTAGGGGCCACTGCCCTGGTGAGGGCAGGATAAGGAGGCAGGTGCTGGGATAAACCAGTAAGTGACTGACTGAGGTGATTATCAAACTGGTGATGACATGGGAGGGTCTGATGTTTACACTGTTAAATTTATTCATTTATGACAAGGCACATCGAGCACTTTGAAATGCAATCTTCAAGACAATCTCATGCACTGTGGGAGACGATGCCCCAAGATCCAGAAGGAAGAAATGGACACTCAACATCAACAGGATGTTAAGCATTAACCCAAGTTCTTGCAGATTAAGATGGCCATTTGCTACAGCAGGAGACCCAGGGAAATCAATACTGCAACAATTACCTCTCTAGTATTAAAGCACCTGCCAGTAAAGTGCTTTTGAGATCCCATTTCATGCTACAGACCAGCAGCTCCATTTCCTAATGGACAAGCGTTTCAGCTCCTATTACTTAGGTCTTGAAAACAGTAGTATCCTTTCAAAAGAGCCTGCAAGGCTCTTATTGATATCCTGCTAGATGGCTATGAAATAGCCTGCTCTGGGAAAGAGTCACTGTCCAGAGTGAGCACTTGCTTTACTAGGAAGCAATGTCTGAGTCGGCTGAGATAATCAAGGCACAGCTGAAGATGCTGCCCAGTCTCCACAACCACTATCCATCTGAGGGTCATATCCCCCTCCTGGCAAGGGGCTAAGCAATTCTTCATAATGGTGAGCTTTAAGGACAGCTGCAATGCACTGAGAGTGCACCATGACTGGAATGAAGGACACTCAGTTCCAGACAGATCCAAACTGACTACTCTGCCATGTGCCCAGGGCACCCCTTCGGTCACCTGACATCCAAACAGCCCCAAATACAGCAAGAAGAGTGAAATGGGAAAATAGTGGGAAACCAGACGAAAACAGGAAAGTTTGGATAATTCACCAAGAGGACATTCTGGTTCCAAATAATGGAAGATGGAGGAATGAGGTATTAGCCGAGTTACACACCACATTACTCTTTTTAGACAGAAGTGTATGTTCTGTGGAGAAAGATTATTTAGTTCAAGTGATAAAGGATGCTAGTTCTTAAGGCAGTCAGTCTTCAAACTAAGATTCCAAAAGATTGGTTTTGGTGTGTGCAAAACTATAGCAGTAAAATGTCTTGAAGAAAGCTCCATCTTTTGTGGAATCAAAGCTTCAAGAAAGAGGTCAAGAGGGATTTACTAGATAGACATGTGTCATTTGGGACTGACAGCCACAGGTTGTGGTTCCGTAAGAAACTTAGGGACTAATAGTTCCATGATCACAACCAAACATACTGGAAAAGAAAAAAACCCGACCCCGCATAAAAGAAAGAATATAAATAAACAATATCAAAAGAAAGTAAACCAGATGCTCTAATTGCAGTTAGAGAGAAAGTATGATGTAGAGAGGAAAGCCTGCTCTGGTTGTATCGTGGAGCTAGTCCTGGAGTAACCCTTGCCCTTATCACCTATTATCCCAGTGACATTGAGCACATTACTTAGATCCTGTAGCTATTAGCTACACATTTGTAAATAAGGAGAGTAATATATTCTATACATGACCACTGTATAGATTAAATGAGATCAAGGATATAAAAGGTTTCGGTTTGTAAAAGGCATTCAGTACATGTTTATTTCTCCATTTTGATGTTGGTTTGATGATGTCAAGATGCATGAAACATCACAGATCCTAGAATCAAAAGGAGTATTAAAGACTTCACTAGAGAGGACAACTGTACCCTGTTAATCAGTTCTCCTCCACGTTCCCTCTGAGAGAACTAGCTCCTTTTACAAACACTGAGAAGGTGGTCCTTTGTTTTGTGTGGAACTGCACAACATGGTGACAAGGGCAGGACAAGGGCATCTTCCCAAGTTTTCACTGATGCTTCTTAATATTCCTATGATTGGCTGCTTTAATTCATAGTACATTTATCCTCCTGGCTTTTTCTGGGATTATCTTCCTAAACTTGGTTCTGTCTCCCAGTAGGACACCTGAGTTGAAGGTGTTCATAGTCAGTCTGGGCTGAGAGCCTATAGAATCTGGATTCTTCTTTCTAAACATGGCACAAAGTAACAATGTTATATGCCTAATAACAAATATCTTATTATTTTTAAGTAAAATATTTTTAAAACTCAAAAAATGCAGAAAATATGTATATATATATATCACATATATATACACATATATATATGCTATATGCTTATTTTTTGACACACTTACAGGTTGCCACCTATGGTTAAAAATACATCATTAAGCAATGGAATACTAATCAGTCATAAAAAAGAATGAAATAATGCCATTTACAGCAACATTGATGAACCTAGAGATTATCATACTAAGTGAAGTAAATCAAAAAGAAAAAGACAAACACCATATGATATCAGTTATATGTGGAATCTAAAATATGACACAAAAGAACTTATTTATGAAACAGACTCACAGATATAGAGAACAGACTTGCAGTTGCCAAAGAGGGTGAGGTAGGGGAGGGATGGATGGAGAGTTTGGGATTAGCAGATGCATACTATTATATATAGAATGGATAAACAACAAGGTCCTACAGTATAGCACAGGGAACTATATTCAATGTCTTATAATAAACCATAATGAAAAAAATATGAAAAAGAATATGTATATACATATATGTATAACTGAGTCACTTTGCTATACATCAGAAACTAATAAGCTAACAAAGCATTCTAAATCAACTATAATTTAATAAAAAATAAATTTTAAAAAATACATCATTAAGGAAGTGCTTCCTGAGCAAGTTGGACAGAAAAGCCTCTCCTCTGAGTCCTGTGCTATCTTGTCCTGAGGATGTTTGCTTTCTTCTCTGTTCTCAAGTTCAAACCCCCTCATACTCCCTCACAGGCTCTAGATCAGAGGAGAGACACTCTATATGGCCAAGGCTTCTAGGATCTCCAGAATCTGCCCTAGCCACTTCTAATCTTACAGGATTTGAGACTAGGCCATGTTATTAGCAATACTTTGCTGAACAGCTAGGGAAACTAAGGATTTTCCAGAAAGCTAAGATTTTCCAGTGGGGTGGGAGGAATCTGACAGATAGTGGGCTTTAAAAACTATTTCTTATATGGATGAATGAAAGAGTTAATAAAGGAGTGAAGAGTTAGAAAGAGATTTTACAGTGTGTTTCTAAGCTTTGGCCAATTTCATTTTTCAGAGTCATTATGAAATTTACTACTACAAGTAAAGTAGTACACTTGAATGACTTTTTAAAAATCTAATGATTTATGTCTTTCTTTAATTCTGGAAAACTCCCAGTCTCTTATCTCTTGTAATAATTTCTCTCCCACATTCTGATACTCGCTCATTGGACACACCAATTATACATATGTTGGATTTTCTCAGTAATCCTGTATAACTTTGTTTTTATTTTTTTATGTATTTATCTTGTTTTACTGCATTCCAGGTGATTTCCTGTTTACTCATGATAGGCTATACTACGATGCACAACAGAAACAAACAAACAAAAAACTCAGAAAGCAGAACAAAAATTTACTTCTTGCCTATGTCATGGTTTAATGATGTTGGGTGGCTCTTTGAACAGATCTCCAACCTATGACTTAGAAATACATTGTGTAATGTTGTGATACTGCTGTCATCAACATGTGGTCTTCAGTATCTCCAAGGAAGGAGAAATGCCTGGAGGATCACACAGGGTATTTTGTGGCCAGACCTAAAAGTGATACACATTAATCTCACTCATATTCTAATAACATAGCACCAATATCAATCCAAGGGCATTCAGGAGTGGTTTTCTTATGCACCCAAGAAAATGAAATGCCATTGGTGACTATCAAGCCAGCCCCTACCACATTTATTTCGTTTTCTCTTCCACTATACTCTTTCTCATTTACCTTATATAGTCTACTATTTATCTCATCTACCAAGTAATTTACTTAATTTTAATTTTCAATATTTTTGGTTAATTTGTATATATGCCTTTTCCAATTTAATAACTGTTACCATTTTAAGAATGCTATTTCTTAAAAAAAAAAAGGTCATGAAGAACCTAGGGGTAAGATGGGAATAAAGACACAGACCTACTAGAGAATGGACTTGAGGATATGGGGAGGGGGAAGGGTAAGCTGTGACAAAGTGAGAGAGTGGCATGGACATATATACACTACCAAATGTAAAACAGATAGCTAGTGGGAAGCAGCCGCATAGCACAGGGAGATCAGCTCAGTGCTTTGTGACCACCTAGAGGGGTGGGATAGGGAGGATGGGAGGGAGGGAGATGCAAGAGGAAAGAGATATGGGAACATATGTATATGTATAACTGATTCACTTTGTTATAAAGCAGAAACTAACACACCATTGTAAAGCAATTATACTCCAATAAAGATATTAAAAAAAAAAGAATGCTATTTATCTCTTTCAGGATTCTAACCAAACTTATTTTAAACAGTTTGGCCATTCCCTTCATTATTACTTTTTCTTAGGCGTGACTTGTCCTATTTGTTGACAAGTGACTCTCATTATTATAAATTTATTTATGTGCTTTGTAATGTTTGTATGAAAGCTAATTGTGCATGAGAAATTTTTCCCATTTCTCCCTCAAGTTAAAGTCCATTGCTATTCCAACAATTTTTTCTTTTGATGTGCTGATTTCAAAATTAATATGGAACTACAAAAGATTAAGAATAGTCAAAACAGTCTTAAAGAACAACAAGAAGTTGGGAAGACTCTACCAAAGAACTTGAAAATTTGATTAATTTGGGGTAAAATTAACACACTGAAAACACTGAGTCTTCTAACCTATTGCTACTGAGTCTCCCATATCTTAACTTGCTTAAATACTGTTTTTATAGTTTCCTACATACAAGTTTATTACATTTATCCTAGATATTTGGCATTGTTATGCTATTGAAAAAGGTGTCTTAAGATTTTACTTTCTGGGAAACACAAAAGACCCCGAATAGCCAAGGCAATCTTGAGAAAGAAAAACAGAACTGGAGGAATCAGGCTCCCTGACTTCAGACTATACTACAAATCTACAGTAATCAAGAAAGTATGGTACTGGCACAAAACCAGAAATATAGATCAATGGACCAGGATAGAAAGCCCACAGATAAACCCCCACACATATGATCACCTTATCTCTCATAAAGGAGGCAAGAATATACAATGGAGAAAAGAAAGCCTCTTCAATAAGTGGAGCTGGGAAAACTGGACAGCTACATGTAAAAGAATGAAATTAGAACACTCCCTAACACCATACACAAAACTAAACTGAAAATGGATTAAAGACCTAAGTGTAAAGCTGGACACTATAAAACTCTTAGAGGAAAACATAGGCAGAACACTCTTTGACATAACTCACAGCAAGATCTTTTTTGACCCACCTCCTAGAGTAATGGAAATAAAATAAAAAGTAAACAAAGGAGACCTAATGAAACTTAAAAGCTTTTGCACAGCAAAGGAGACCATAAACAAGACAAAAAGACAACCCTCAGAATGGGAGAAAATATTTGCAAATGAAGTAACTGAGAAAGGATTACTCTCTAAAATATACAAGCAGCTCAGTATCAGAAAAACAAACAACCCAATCCAAAAATGGGTGGAAGACCTAAATGGACATTTCTCCAAAGAAGACATACAGATTGCCAACAAACACATGAAAAGATGCTCAATATCACTAATCATTAGAAAAATGCAAATCAAAACTACAACGAGGTATCACCTCACACCAGTCAGAAGGGCCATCATCAAAAAATCTACAAACAGTAAATGCTGGAGAGGGTGTGGAGAAAAGGGGACCCCCCCTGCACTGTTGGTGGGAATGTAAATTGATACAGCCACTATGGAGAACAGTATGGAGGTTCCTTAAAAAACTAAAAATAGAACTACCATATGACCCACTACTGGGCATATACCCTGAGAAAACTATAATTCAAAAATATACATGCAGCACTATTTACAATTTCCAGGACATGGAAGCAACCTAAATGTCCATCGACAGATGAATGGATAAAGATGTGGCACATATATACAATGGAATATTACTCAGCCACAAAAAGGAATGAAACTGAGATATTTGTAATAAGGTGGATGGACCTAGAGTCTGTTATACAGAGTGAAGTAAGTCAGAAAGAGAAAAACAAATACCGTATGCTAACGCACATATATGGAATCTAAAAAAATGGTACTGATGAACCTACTGGCAGGGCAGGAATAAAGATGCAGATGTAGAGAACGGACTTGAGGATACAGTGGGGAAGGGGAAGCTGGGATGAAGTGAGAGAGTAGCATGGACATATATATGCTACCAAATGTAAAATGGATGGCTAGCGGGAGGCTGCTGCATAGCACAAGGAGATCAGCTTGATGCTTTGTGATGACCTACAGGGGTAGGACAGGGAGGGTGGGAGGGAGGCTTAAGAGGGAGGGGATATGGGGATATATGTATACTTACAGCTGATTCACTTTGTTGTACAACAGAAACTAACACAAAACTGTAAAGCAATTATACTCCAATAAAGATATAAAAAATAAATAAATAAAATTTTACTTTCTGCTTGTTTCTAGAATATGGAAATTCAGTTGACTTTTGTATATTGATCTTGTATCTGGCAATCTTGATAAACCCAGTTTTGATTCCAATAATTCTTCTGGATTTTTTATATATACCATCATATTATTTATGAATAGTGACAGCTTGCTTCTTCCTTTCTCTCCTGATACCTTTCTTTTCTTCTTCTTGCCTTAATGTCCAGCCTAGTATGTCAAGTACATTTTTGGATACTGGTGGTTGTAAAAGGCTTCCTTGTCTGCTTCCTTTTCTCACAGAGAAAGCTTCTCACATTTCACCATTAGTTAAGATGTTTACTGTAAACTCACTGTCACTACACTTTATCAAATTCTATTCTTTCTACTGATATTTCTAGTATGCTAATTTTTAAAATACAAGAATGAGTGTTTTCCCCAGAGGATCAACTAAACAAAATATTATGTAGTACTAAAAGCTGGAAGAGTAGCTAACATTTATTGGTGTTTATTTTGAGTCAGGTATTACTCCAAGTATTTTACTTATATTAAATAATTTAATGGTCATAACAACCACTGAGGAATATTCTATTAATATAAACATCTTTCAGATGAAAAACCTGAGGCTCAGAGAGGTTAAGTACCTTGCCCAGGATCACACAACGTGTAAGTTGAGGAGCTGAGATTTGAATCCAGGAATCTCTATGTTTAAAATCTCTATGCAATATTGTCATTTCCATAACCCTCCTACATAGTACTAATATATGAGGTAAATTATATTAAGCCTTGGGCATGGAACCACATGCAAAGGAGGTGTTCAATAAATGTCAGCTCCTTCTGCTCATCTACTGTCCTCTGAACCAGCAAAACAAAACAAAACAAACAAAAAAGTCATATATTCCAAAGTTTAAGGCTTAATTTGAACTGATTCTACTCTAACAGTTTTCACCTCTTGGCCTGTGAGAAGAGAAGACACAATCATGAACTTATTCCAATTAAGCAAACAATCTCAGTTTCTAAAAATTTCTGACTCAGAGAGATGGAGATCCTGACCACACACTCTCCTTCCATCTTTCCCTGCTTCATTCTGAGAACAGCAGACAGGACATGTGTCATTCTAGCGACATTACTGTAAGACTGTTTTATCTTCAGAACTCATGTTCCATCTGAATGCAGCATGATCAAATGAATGATATTTAAATGGTAATATATCAAGCAAGTTCCTGATATTCCATTAAAGTTGGCCAGAACGTCATAATAATTTCCCGTCAAGTATTCTTATAGACTTTCCTTGCTTTCTCTTTTCTATTACACACACACAGTTTCAAGTACTTTGTTTCTCTAAGGTTTTTTCCCCTTATGCTCTTATGACTATTTGTGTGCTTACAGTTAAAATTTATACACACTATTTTATATTTTTTTCCACATCTGCCTTTCCCATAGAAATGTGTGCACCTTGATGGAAGGCACTATTTTATGTTTATGTTTGTATCCCTACCACCTTGCATAGAACATGACAATAGTCATAGCTAAATGAATGTTAGTTGAATGGATGGATGGATGAATGAACTCAACTAAGAGTGACACTTTAGAGCTCCATTTTGGGTTCTTCACTGACATTCTTTACTTCTGCTGCCCAGATCTCTCTGGGCATGAAAATACATGTTTGTCTTTCTGCTTCAGAAATATTACCCCTTTTCTTCATGTTATTATGTTGAAATTGCTTCCTAGATGATGGACAGTTTGCTTTTTTTCCCACTGGCTTACCTAACATGACCCTCTGTGGTTTCTTAGACATGTTAGCAGTCTCCTTTCCTTTCCTTACTGATTTGCATTTAGCAAGTGAATGAAAGCAAGGAACTGCTTCAAAGGAGTTCAACTTCTAATGCGCTGCTCACAGGGCTGCCAGAAATTACAGGTGGTGCCTCAATGCAGTCCTCTGCAAATAGATATCTAAACACTACATAAGTCCATGCTTCTGTAATTTTAAGCCTTTAAGTCAGAACAACAAGGAATTGTCATTGTTTTTTTATCTATTCAACTCTCCCCAAAATGTCTGAAGTTGAATTGCAGCTGGTTGAGCATTTTGGCTCAACATCTGATTCCTGACTTTGGGGCCTGGGTAGATAGATAGAGGGCGTCCAGAAAGCAATCCTACCTGCTGTACTTTCAGCCTAACAATATATTTTTGTGATTAAGTGCTTTTGTGGTGCATGTTTGCATGCAGCCATTGGGGGTGTGTGTATGTGTGTGCGCGTGCTCAGTTGAAATAGGGATGTTTTCTTTCATTCACCTTGAATGTAAAAGCAGCTCCCTGAATCGCCTCGGGGTCCTTTTCAAATTCCCTGTGATATCACCCAGTTGGAATTATGCACACTCATTTTCTAAATTCTGCAAAGAAAATTGTTGAATTCTCTGTGACATTTACCAAAACTCTGAAAATTTATGCTGTTTTTTTTCTCTTCTCCCACCCCTATCCCCTTTTCAAAAGTGTTCGTCTTCTCCTGGCTCCATCTCCTTGGGTGTTAAATGCTTTTAGAAAGCGTTCATTTTTATTATCAGCCATCTTGCTCTATTTTATTTGCTACAGAATTATTCCATAGTCTAGTCTGTTTCTTGGCTATAGAAAGAGAATACCATTATTTGGTACATCCCAGTCATGAATCTGGGATACCATATCTGTCTCATGTGTGTTAAGTTTTAACTCAACAATATCAAAATCCTCTATAGACGGATATAATATACTCTAAATTCCTGAAGTAAAGGAAACACAGTGTATGGAGTCTTATTCTCTCCTTTTCTCATGATTGCTCCCACTTAAACATTTCCCTTGGCTTTCTATTAACAGGGGTTAATAGAAAGCCAGGGATTCTCACACTGTAAGGTATCCTAAAATCTCCCAGATAGATTGTAAAAACTGTAGTTTCCCCACAACCTACTCTCAGAGATTCTGATTCAGAAAGTCTGTGTTGGGACCTTGGAAGCTGCATTTCTAAGAAGTAATCCTACTGGGTTTGATGCAGGAAGCACAGGGATCACATTTTGAAAAGCACTGATGACTGGATGAAATCCAACCTTTTAACACTGCACTACACCTTCTATCAACTATCCCCTAACACTCTCTTTTCTTTACCTGACACTGTCCTAAATGTTCACAGTCCATCTTTTCTGATCTTCTCACCACCTCTCCAGAGGTCCCCATGCCCATATCACCTCTTCATCTTTGCATGTGCTCAGAATGTCCTTTCCCTCTGCCCAGAGGGATCCCTACTCATTTCTTCAAGATCTATTTGCAATATCCCCTTCTTGGTGCAGCCAGAAGCCAGCAACTTTCTTTGTTATGAATGAATAAATGAATCAATGAATCAACAACCTCTTATCAAACACCTGCTAAGTGCTAAATGCTTAAATATTTGCAATCTCATTTACTTCTCCAATCTTACAAGGACCATTTATCCTTCTCATTTTACAGATGAGGTCACTGAGTGTTGGAGATGATAAGTGACTTTTCCTAAAGTTAAAGTTAGTTATCAGGATGGATGATCAAACCCGCCTCCAATGATTCCACAGTCAATACTCTTCCCTCCCCTTCACTGCCTTTCATAGCTCCTGTTCACTGAATTTCCTTATCACTTTATCTGTGACTCACTGTGACCCTAATCAGACTCCACTGTACTTACTTCTTTACAGGCTTCCTTTATGTGCTATACGGTATTCTCTTCAAGGTCAGAGGCCAAGCTCTCTGCTCAGTAGCTAGACATAGTAGACATGCATTATGCTAGTTGACTGACTGAATGAATGATACACTGAGTAAATGTAAGCCTATATTATTGAGCACTTACTGTGGTGGATGTTGTCACTTTAAAGCCACTCAATATGCATTTCCCCTTTAAAATAGCTTCCTGATTTACTACTGGGATATTATCTTTTCCGCATTGTATGTAATTTTGTAGGCAGTATAATTCTAGGCAACTCTCTTACACAAAAGAAACTGAAAAAGGAGAACTCTTGAGTGGTGACTCAAGGATTGGGGAAATTTTGTTACGTTCCTTTATTTTAGCAATGGCAACAGTTCAGATTATTGAGATAGCTTCAGGGCTCCTGCCTCCTACTTTCTGGAGCTTCTATGGTTCCCATCTATCCTCAAGCCCCATCCCCCAGCATCCCAGAGACCTCGTGAATCCTCCACGCCCAGGCAATAAATTCCCTTTTATAAGACACAGACAGATTCTGCTGCTCTCAGTCAAAAATCATAACTGATATGCCTATTCTTCAGAGAAGCCATTTTAGCTTTCCTTGCTGCACAGTAAGATGTTTTCAAGCAAGCAAAACCTATGGAATAGAACTAGATAAGTAAAAATTGCATGCTAGTCTTAGGACGTGAGCTGTGATAAGCAACCTGTAACATCAAAAGGCTTTTAAAGGTTTGTTTTGAGTTGATTATTCATGTTGACCCTTCTTAACAGAGTGGAAGCAGGGTTTTTACTCTCATTTTATGACAGGCCAGTTATGGTGTCCAGAGGCAATGTAAATTTGTGATTCATATTTATAAATGGCAATAGTGGCCACTGAGTTTGACATTATTTTCCCAAAGGGAATAATAAGATTTTATGAGTTTTTGCCAATATTTGCTTACTTGCAGATGTGATTAGACAAGAGCAAGTGCTTTCCTGGTGCAAAGACTCTGTTAAGGGAAAACAAAGAATTGGAGTTCACAGCATAATAATAATAGTAATAAAAGCTTATAGAGATTAGTGTACTTTGAAAGGGAGTATTTACATGCCCAGATAAAAAGCTCAGATTTGAAAGGTGTTTTGTTGCTACACAGAATAAGAGATGAAACTATTTTCAATAAACCTAGTGGCTAATAAAAGCTCTCAAAGAACAGGATATTCATTCATTCATTCTTTCATTCTTGGAACCAACATTTATTGAACACTGGATACGTGCTAGGTGCTGGGAATGAAAAGACGAACAAATACAGTCCTACAGAGGAGGTAATATCTGATCTGCATTTAGATAAATGAGCAGATTGTTTCAGCCCAGTAGCAATAGCTTGGTACAGTGGAACCATTAATTCTATCTTTTTCTCAATCAATAATATATCAGAAATAGGCAGTTAGCTTCTTCTCTGAGCAAATTATTATGTTAGATCCTTTGACATAGGCGAAAGACACATCAAAGAAGCCTAAATCATGGTTCCTGCCCTATAGAAGTTTATGGTCCATTTAGAGAGCTAATATGAAACTTCATAAAGTAAAAGGGAATGATATGAGAGAATCTGTATCTCAGTAACTTGTGTAGTAAGTGCTGCAAGTGCTGTAAGAGTTCAGAGAAGTCAAGTTAGCGTATGATAGCACGACTGGGGAAGGAATCATGAAGGAAATGGAATTCAACATAGAACTAAAAGGGAAAAAAAAGCTCAGAACTGGAAAGTGAGCTTAGAGATAT
Organism: Aethalodelphis obliquidens; assembly: GCF_003676395.1. NCBI lineage: Eukaryota > Metazoa > Chordata > Mammalia > Artiodactyla > Delphinidae > Aethalodelphis > Aethalodelphis obliquidens. The sequence goes on along the minus strand of NW_020837951.1, from coordinate 57,512,319 downwards.
TTCATGCACCTCCTTGCCCTTGCCCTGCATCCTCTCTCCTAATTTTGCTGATTAAGAATCTGAGATTCAGAAAGATTAAGTGATTTGTAGAAATGTAGACATTTCTACATTTACAAGTTACAGAGCCAAGATGAAACTTACAATCTTAAAAGATTTTGATAGGAAGACAGAAACGGGAGAGTTGTTGAGACTGTGTTGGGGAGTAGTGGGAAATTTAAATGGGTAGGTGGGGGAGGTGACCATGGAGGTTTCTGAAAGCAGGAAGAGTAGACAAGACTTGAGGTTGCAGGAAGGGAGATGTAATTGGAGAATTCTGAGTGCACAGTGGTCCTACCAACTTGGGAAGCTGGTTTGGAAAGATGAAAAGCAGAAGAAGATTAATTATAGACAAACTGAATTTGAGATTATAGCAATGAATCAGCAAACAAATATCCAGCTTTTTTCCAATATATTATTATAACATCAACAGTTGGCAACATTCAAAAGATCTGACAATATTTACTTACCATTTAATGTTTCGTTGCAGTCTAACATTTTAATGTTAAAAGCCTTCTTTCAGAAATCCAACCACAACAAAATGTAGCACCATTACATAAAAGAAGAATCTGGTAGGCACACTGTATTCTGAATTCCAGCAACATACCTCCCTAGCCGCCAGCAGCAACAAAGTTGAGTTTCCAGGCAAGGAGACAAAAGACCAAATTTACTAACATTCTTATGCAGAATTGCTCATGATGTCTTATTGAATAAATAGCCATTTGAATGAATAGGTGAGTGGACGGAGGGGTAGATAGATGGACAGAAGAGTGAATATGAATGAAAAGTTACCATGGCAAAGTCTGGAAGATTATTAAAGAAATTTCTGAAACATTACCTTGCTCTAAGTAGCAAATTTTATGTTTTCCCTCAAAAGATAGAAACCTTTTCAAAAATGTATTTACTCTTCCGATGGATACCCAAAGGAAGAGGAAGAATGAGTTTTATTTGGATTTAGTTGGTGTCTGCTCGATGTCACTCTTCTAGTAAGAGGCAAGAGACGGGTGATAAATCAGTTGACTGCATAATTCATAAACATAAAATTTGAAATAAGACATAAGTGTTTCAAAGGAAACACTTTTAAGCAAAGTAAATGGAGAATCCTTACTACATAATAATTTACTATTGATTGCATTTGAGAATATCGACAGGCACAACGCAACAGGTACACAGGATACACGGAGTTTCTCTTATAAATAGTACAATTTTCCACAAAGAAAACTGAGAATAAAATGATAGTTAAAAAAAAAAAAACTTAGGAAAGTATAAGCACTTAGTAAGGTATATCATAGGAGCAGGTACTGAGAAACCAATGTTGATGTTTTACCATAATATTTGACTTGTTCATCATAAATATTTAGCTCGTTAAGTCACGTTTAATAATCATAAAATGTAATTACACAGTAGTTACCAATGTCATTTTAAGTTTATTTCAAATCAGCCAGATTTACTCTACACTGCATAGATACTAAATCACAACAGAGCTCTTAGAACAATCAATATTTAATTAACTTATAATTACTCATACTAACTGCCTTTTAAATGTAAATTAAATGCTACCATGTGACATTTAAAGGGATTATCATCTTTCCTATTAGGTCACTGTATATTATGTTTATTGCCATAATTTATCCTTATTGCTAGCGAGAGTATTTGTAGTCTCAGAAGATGTATAAATTTGCAGAACATTAAAAACAAGGCACGAATAACTGTGTTGTATTATCTTCTAAAGCCATAATTTAGGAGGAGAATAAATAACACTTTTTTTAATATTTAGCAATTCTGATCTTGTTCACAGGGACATACTGACTGCTTGCTGCTCAAACTTCCCAGGGGCTCAAAGGAATTCCCCCATTTACAACAAATGTCCTGGTACCCTGCAGCGACCAGTCAGGGTCCAGGTGTGAACAGATTGCACTGATCCAGTTAGATGATGCTCTCTGCTTATAGATTCCATTCCCTTGAAAGCTGTAGACATTTTTTCAGGCCTCAGGGTGCCATTGAGAAGGAAGCTGTTTCAGTGCACTAAATGGTACTCTACTGGTTAGAAAGCATCTATTAAGTACGTATCCAGAGTGGCAGGACTACGGAACAAGAGATAGCTTCAGCTACTAGACTGGATATGGCTTCTAATTCGATTGTTAATTTCTGAGAGGGCTAGTAATCAGTCTAATATCTTTGGTATCCTTCACCGCATCTAGATCTGTGACTGGTCTATTGCAAGCACGCTTCTATTACTTAATTTGCTACACAATGGGAAACCCCAATAATTTATTTTTAAGGAAGGTCCCTTACATTCAACACCAAACCACTCTAGCACTAGAATCAAGCCACAGTTAAGAAAACTGAATTCAAAGATGCCTATGAAATCAGGAGATCCCAGGGAAATGCTACAGTTTTCAACAGGGAGACCCATGCCCTATCTACTAGAACATGAATTCCAGTGAGAACAGTACCTGGCTGTAGCTTCAGGAGAGGCTCCATTTGCATAGATGTCCTCAGGTGACATAAATGTCCAATGGTATGTGGCTAATGACGCTGTGTTCCAATATTACAGATATAAGAGGGATAACTGGAGACCATGGTGACTAGGAAAGCAGGCATCACCTATAGGGAACAACAGTTACTAACTCTAGCCAACTGTTAGCACACCTTCTAAATTTTTTCAAAAAATTATGGAAATCCAGATTTTTATGTGAAATCAGATCATATGGCAACTAGTTTGAATTTTTTTCAAGTATGAGTTTCCACTGTACAAGCAACATGAATCACAACTTTGGATTCTATGTGGCTCATGGCGGTTAGTTAGCAACCTCTATTCTGCTGTGTCTAACACAAATCCTTCACTCCAATCCAACAGCTTCCCAACAGATCTCCAAGCCCCTTACTGCTCCACACCTGAACACCTGTCATTTTTCTCCACTACTTCTAGATCTAAATATATCATTCAACTGGCTTGAATTTCTTCTGAGCTTCCCTGTTGTCTGGAATAAAGTCCAAATCTTTGGTGAACTCCATTAGGTCCTATCTACAGTCTTAACTCTAACTACCCCAGAGCTCAAGGTTCCTGTATCAAAAAACTCCAAACAATTCACAGCTTCCCAAGTATGCCATGACATTTTGCACACATATGTGAATGCACATGTTATTCTCTCTAAGTGCAATGCCTCCCTGCTCCTGCCCCCTCTGCCTGGACGATCCCACTTAAGTCTCCAAGCCTCACAGTCAGTGACTCCTTTTCCATGAAGATGTCCCTACTTGTACCGATAGTTTCTCCTTAGCTCCTTTAGCATTTACTACATCAGATTGTAAATATGTATTTATTTGTCTCTCCTTATCAGACTGAATTCTTTGGGAGCGAAGAATAATCCTTTCCATCTTTGCATTCTCTGTGCCTAATAAAGTGCCTGGTTTTTATTAATATTTTATGAATAAATGCATAAATCCAATATTGACACCTTGATATTTTATTGGCAAAGCACAGATTTTGTAAAGTATGAACTGTATTTAGGGAGTATGCATAGATATGTATGTGTTCATGGAAGAAGTGAGTTAATAAGTAAATGTATCAGCCAAAATATAGCAGATGGGCTATAAGAAATACATGCCAGGTACTGGACATTCCAGAGATAGGCTGAAATGGAATTGAAGCAGGGCTGAAGAAGACTGTAACAGAAGCCTGGCATTAAGGCCATGAATGAATGGCCATGAGATAAGTGCCAATGTAAAAGTCTGAGAGACTGAAAAGCAGCCTGTGGGAGAGTGAAATACTGGGTAGTACCCAAGTTGTGACTACTCTAAGCATTCCACATCCTGTCATCAAGTAGAAGTGTCTCTGGAATTTTGAACCTGCCCCTGAGACCCACCCATGAGAAAAGGAAATAAGGATGGGTTGGCAGACGTGCTCGGGGAGACAGGGATGAGGCTGGATAAAGGGTGATGATTGTGCTATGGCCTAAATGCTGAACAGGCGATCTGGACTTTGGTCTACACCGACTCAGTGTGAACTTCAGGCAGAGCAGGCACAGCATGTAAATTCTCTTGGCCTTTATGTCTCCATTTGTAAATAAAGGATCTTGATACAGTATTCTGAAGATCCATTCCAACTCACTCGTCTGTGATTCTATTTAGCTTACGAATGTCTAAACCACATCTGGGGGAAACTTCTCTGAGTCTAGAATTGCTCAACCCTAGGGGTTGAAAAGACACAGACGTACTGCAATAATACCAGAAGGTGAGCTCTGTGGGGTCAGGGATTTTCATCTGTTTTCATCACTCCTACAAGACCTGTATCCAGCATAGTAACTGGCACATACTAGGCTCTCAGTAAACATTTGCTGATTAATGAATTGGGGAAGCATCTCACAAAGACACTCCAAGCCGTATTCTAAGCCTGGACAGGCTGTCTATATGCCAGTCTTACCAATGAGCTTGTGTGTGTGTGTGGTGTGGTGTGTGTGGTGTGGTGTGTGCGTGTGTGTGTGTGTGTGTGTGTGTGTGTGTGTGTGTGTGTGTATTCACCTGGAAATCTAGGTTATTCTTTCCTGTACCAACTTTTGGCAAAACTCCTTCTCATTGTGTTTTGGAACAATTCTATGCAGTGTGTGGTCATTTGTCCCACACAACTACAGCATGAATGTGGACACAGCCATGTGTCAAATGAGTCTCATTCTGTCCTAGATATACCCCCAAATGTCCATCAAGACTCTCGCAGGCATTGTAGGTTCCATTCCTGGAATCAAAGTGAGCCCAGACAAATGGATAATAGCACCTTCCTCCCTAGAAAGTACAGTCTAAACAATTCTAGCTCAGCAGTTTTCAAACTGTGCTCTTCATGGCCCTTGAATTCCATGAAATCACATGGAGAACTGAGTGGGTAGGGCTCTGAGCTCTCCATCTCCTGCACTAACTGGAGAAATATGTTTATCTACCATGTGTTGAGCTTCCCATAAACTTTTTAATTTGAAGAAAGAATTCACTGTTTTAAAAATGTCTGAAAACCCTTGAATGTTCTACTCAAAATGTCCAAGTGCCTATAGGTGAATAATAGTAATAGCTAATACTAAGGAGCACTTACTATGTGCTGTGTTCTGATCTAAGAACTTTACATGTATTCCTTCATTTAAACCTCACAACATCCCTAAGGCATAGGTATTGCTATTACTCTCAGTCTTCAGATGCAGGGGCACAAAGAGGTTAGAAAACTTTCTCAAAGTCATGCGTAGCTAGTAATTAAATTAGCAAGACTGATATTCAAAGTAAGGCTCCAGAATTCATGCTCTTAACCACTCCATTATACTACCTAGGAAAAGTCAAAAGTAAGCACTCTCTGACGGCTTCAAAGTAGGTTTTGCTTCTGGAAATCTCTCTAATAACTTTTGCATGATCCTCCTTGCTAGACAACAAAATTTTCACATAAAACCAAAAGCATTATCTGCCCTGGAACTTTAAAACTGCATCAAACTCATGGAATTAACAAGTTGATATGGAACTTGAATTTGTCCCCATGCCATTTGGACTTAAAGGTTTAACTTAATATGGGGCAGCACCTCTGTCGTACACCTAACTGGCTCTGGCCCTTTAAGGCAACCCAAATACTCAGGTGCCATATACTTATCAATGAATAATGACAAGCTAAAAATACCCTAAGTTAATCATGGCAATCCCCCTAGATCCTGCTTGCTTGTACCTTACCTGCTGCCTCTCTAAACCCTATCTCCATTCTGCTGTGAACTCTTGGCTCTGAAACCCTATTCCATCTTGCTCCAGGACCCATGGCCTTAGTGTTGCTTCTTGGCTTGCCAGAACCTGATGGGCTCGGATTTGGCTTGTTTCTATGGCTCTCTCAGCCAAGTACTGTCTCATGTCTGAATCCCGCTGTAGTCCCTGTCCTTTGGAATACAATTTCCAACACTAACCAGTGTCCTGGTCTAGGATGCCCAAGCCCCTCTCCTTTAGGGCTGTATGCAGATGTTGCCCTCCTCATTTTAGCCTAAATTTTAGTTTATCCCAATTCACTGTGCAGGGGCTTTTAGCATTCGCCACAGCCAGAGTTGGGTCATTTATAACATGATTGGAGCAACTGAGTAATGACAAGGTGAGACTCAATGAGTCTTTTAGAAACTCTAAAAAATGAGTAAGAAGATTATAAAGAAAGCCAAGAAAAGGTAATTGTATTGCCTCACTTCCAACCTGTTACAACTGTAAAGAATTTTTAAAGAGGGGTTTCGGGGCTTCCCTAGTGGCGCAGTGATTGAGAGTCCGCCTGCCGATGCAGGGGACACGGGTTCGTGTCCCGGTCTGGGAAGATCCCACATGCCGCGGAGCAGCTGGGCCCGTGGGCCCGTGGGCCATGGCCGCTGAGCCTGCCCGTCCGGAGCCTGTGCTCCACAACGCGAGAGGCCACAACAGTGAGAGGCCCGCGTACTGCCAAAAAAAAAAAAAAGAGGGGTTTCAAAACCAAGGCTCAGAGAATTGAAAACTGAAGATGTGCTATGGAAAGGTTCTCACCACTGGGGGATGGGTCACTGGAGGAAGCCCTCCCCTAGGTATTAATACACTTATACATTTAGTACTTTATGTAACCTCAGAAATTTAATGAAGTAATTTTTTAAAATTCAGATATTTACGATTCACCTGGCTGCTACTAATCCTCCACTCTTCAAACAAAGGAGAGCACGAATCATAGAAAATGGCCTGGATGAATCTTGCTGCATGTGGATTTCCAAGAATTTGTAACTGTACTTTCCAGCCCTAAAAGTCATTCAACTTGATGCACAACTATTAACTCCAGAGTCACAGGAAGTTAAACTGGGGTTAGGGTGCTTATAAATTACACTCTATTAGAATAAGAGAGAGATGGAGTGCCCTATGCTCTCCGCTAACCTATGCTGATTTTAATCCAAGTGTAATATTGACAAAATCGATATGCCTGGCAGTTATGCTTTAAAGGCATCATCTGAGTGGCATTTTGCAATAAATGATTAGCTGAATAGCTTGCTCCCTGCTGGGCCAGTAGAGTTTGTTTGGTTTTATTAGTTATTAGTCTGCAACATTTAGAACATGTGACTGCTGAAAGAGACCCAGGATGTACTCATACTTAGAACAAAGAATTGAAGGGGTATGCAAGGGCTTTGAGGATGTTTGTTTTTCCTTCAGAAGAATACGTTAGGCAGAGGAGTCATAAGCTTTTATTGAAGCCCTACTAGTTCTAGACACTGCCCAAGGCATTTGTCATGGTCATGAAAACGTCTCTCAGATCTCTGTGAGGAGAATGATTGATCTAGGCCTCAGCTGCTACACTGTGAAATCTATCACTGCCTTCTCTGGAGGTCATGTTTCCCATGAGCTGCTTCTAACCAACTGATTATGGTTGGATATTGAGGTGGGTCCATTTCTGGAAGATGAGGAACTCCTCTGGTGGGAGACTTTGGCTCAAGGACTTTCTTAGAACTATGCTACAATCTAAGACTCTTCCACCCATGCCTCCTTCCTTCCCTTTCTCCTTCACAAGAGTCATATATGCGCTACATTCTGATGGCTCTTCCAACTACCCTTCCTTCACTCCTTACCCACTTTCTCTAACAGTCATTCCTCTAGTAAGTCTATTGCATATCTAATCCCATTTTAGTGTCTGCTTCTCAGATGACCCAGACTTACACAATACTTTTATATACATTGATTTAGTTTACTCCTCACAAAAAGCTTATGAAATAGTTTATTAATCAAACTAATTTTAAAGCATATATAACTGATTCTTTTTAAGAAGAAAACACATTCAATAAATGGTAACAGGTGGGAAGAGGTCTAATTTTTGTGTGTCTGAAAAGTCCAGGGGAAAACCCTCAAGCATGGCTGGGTCTAAAGATTTGATCCATGTCATAAAGAATTACTTTCTGTTTATCTTTTGGCTCTAAAGTTCTCTGTTTTGGCCCCATTCTATGAGAGCTTATGCTTTTGTATTAACTCCAGGTTTACATCCTCCTCTTAGCAACTCCAATGGTAGAGAGCTTCTATCTTTCCAACAACTCCAGTCAGACTCCTAGACATGGCTTTGATTGACCTGAATCAAATCACATATCCGTACCTGAAGTAATCATCGCGACCTGGAGGATAGGATACACTGATTCTAGCTTAATGCTAGAACACGATCCCAGCCTAAAGCTGGGGAAAAGATCAGCCTCACTTAGCCACATGGACTGAGAATAGGGAAGAGGTGATTTCTATAGTGGAAAATTAGGATGTTCTTTTCAAAAGAAGTGGAACAGTTTCTGAGCATCATGTGTTGATAACAGAAATATGTTACAGATTGGAAAATGGAAAACCAGGAATGTTAAACCATCTGCATAAGGAAGTGGTTCTTAAACTTTAGCGTGCATCAGAATTACTTGGAGGGCTTGTTAAAACACATATTCCTGGGCTTTACCCTCAGAATTGCTGATTTACTAGGTGTATATTGAGTCACAAGAATTTGCATTTCTAACAAGTTCCTAGGTGATGTTGATGCTGGTCTGAACCACTGCTCTGAATAAGTAAACAAGTGTTAACCCTTTTGAGTAATTTCTAAGTTCCAGGCACTGTTATAAGGTTTACATACATTATCTCATTTAGTCTTCACAATAATGCTAGGAGGTAATTCCTATTATGATCTCTATTTTAAGATTTTGGGAAGCTAAGGAAAAGCCTAAGTAACTTTACCAAGGACACATATTAGAAAGTGCCAATGTTGCAACTGAAACTCAAACGGCTCCTTAAACTTTCCTAAGACAAGCAGCCAGGAGGATGACATCTGCCTTGGGAAAATAGAAACCAACTAGTTCCCCACTATTGGGTTATCCATGGCCTATGTGATTTGAAGTTTAAAAATCAATTAACTACCATTTCTCCAAGATCATCCATGTTAATTATATCTTGAGCACACACAGGCACATAAAGTGATTATTAAAAAAATGGTAATGGTTTCACACCAATTTATGACCCAGACCAGAATCCACACTATGGGAACACCTAGGAAGGACATGTTTCTCTCAGATATTTCCTCTTGAGTTCCTGCTGCAGTGTGAAGTTTTAATATCTCATCAACTATATAGCAGTCATAAACCACCATCCCTTTTTATCTAGTTTCTAATGCAAGAAAAAGCACCTTCTTAATAATGACCTAAACCTATCTCATGAAATAATGCTCAAGGATGATGAACTCTAAATTATGAGGGATTACTTTTAAATTTATGGCAACTGTCCTGAGCATTTTTACTACCTGCTTAATTTCTCCAGCAAACCATAGTCATTGTTACCCATAATATAAGCAGTTCATCTAGAGGAAAGAATTCCTAGTTTCCTTAAACGTTTATTGAATTTTAAAGAAGAATTTATCACATCAGACCATGGCACATCCTGCTGCCAAGCACAACCTTGTGTTTACCAAAACTGAAACATAAAGAATTATTAATTCCAGCCTCCAAATAGCCTGCATTTAAAGCAGGGAAACCACAAAGGTCAGACATGAAGGGAAAAATAAAAGAATTCATGACAACTAGGATTTTAAACTCTGAATATTATGAACTATAATTCAATCTCAGGAGCTGCATTTATTCAATAAAGAATTGTAACAAATTTGCTATGCACAAGGTCCTGTGCTAAACACTGCAGAGGATGCAAAGAACATTAAAACATGAACACTTTCCTTAAAGAAATAACAGTCTGATAAGGGAATTGATACAATACCTATGGTTTTTGAACAGCTATAACTAGCTGGATCTCAGACTAGATACCTAGTTAGGGTAATGGCTATCGTGTTCTATCAAGGATATTCAAAAATGCAATAGCTCAAACAAGATCTCCAGGAGAGGTACCTGGTCTCTGCTCCAAGAACCAATAAGGGATCCAGGGCTAAAAAGATACATCTGCCATCCTAACAGCATCTAGAATCTAGGATCTTGCCATCTGCATGGACAAAACACAAAGATGCCACTATGTCCTGGTTCCACCAGGAAGAAAGAAGAACGAGAACATGGAGACAACAGGTACAATGCCTTAATGCCAGAAGTGGCACATATTACCTCTGTTTACATTCCATTAGAAAAAATTTAGTAATGGGGCTAGGCCTAATCACAAGGGAAGACAGAAAATGAGGGAGGATGAAATTTGGTAGTCACCTAGCCATCTCTTCTCTAATACTTCACATGATTTATTTCACTTGGTGCTCACAACTATACAACGACGTAGCTATCTTTATTTCCACATTATATATGGAAAACATATATAATGTTTTCATTATATATGGTTAAACAACTGGTACAAGTTCGCATTAAGCCACTGAACAGAAGAATTAGAATTCAAACCACAACATACCTGACTTCCTGCCCGTGCATGCAGCCATTATGAAAGGGAACAGCTATGATACACCACCTTCTCATCACTCTAAACATGATTGGCTTTTTTTTTTCTAATTTATTTTTGGCTGCGTTTGGTCTTTGTTGCTGCGCGGGAGCTTCTCTCTATAGTTGTGGCGAGCAGGGGCTACTCTTCGTTGTGGTACGATTGGCTTTAATATTGGGTAGTGTGAAAAGTTCTTTTTCTTTTAATGTGAGAGTAGTTAATTAGTAATGATGTATACATGAGTTCATAAAAGTTGTGAATCTTGACATGAGGTCAAAAAAGTACAGTCTGTTACCCACCTACCACAGACAGAGAGCCATTTATTTCTCTACGGCTTGTGTCCTGCTAATCTTTTCATCCCGTTTTTGTATTTTACTGGGGATAGCGTCGGGTAATGTTATTATAATTGAGTAGCCTCCAAACAGAAGGTGTTATTTGGCCACAGCCAAGAGGAATCGCAATCAAGGCAGAGCTGGCTGTGAACGCTAAGCTGAAAACTACAACTGAGCTGCATGACATTTGAAAGATTGGGGAATTGTTTTTATTGTCGTTTTGTTTCACAAGTACCATTTGATTTCTATAGGTTTTTTTATTCACCATATTTCTGCCACCATATTTCTGCCACCATGTACCAAAGCAGACAGATATGCGATGCCTGCAAAGGGAATCGTGAGCTGTCTGCCACTTGGAATGTGAAGACAGGCACAGTGGCTCTTTATTTCAAAAGGGTATCTGCCACTTTCTGAAGGTAACTCATGAACATCTGCAGGATTGGGAATACAAAGAGAAAAATAAAAGGACGGATAAGAGAGGGCATGCTGGAGCAAGGAAACAAAAACTTTGGTAAATGACAGTGTTTAAAAAAATATCTAAGTGAGTATTAAAGAGCTGAAGAACCATTTTGGATATCTGAGTTTTTTTTAAGTTCTTTAAGATGAAAGAGAATTCAGAACCCAGTGATTTTTACTTGACAGCTCATCACTTTCTGCTTAGGAACGACATCTGCTAGGCAGCTAGCATTCAGGACTGGAAGGAGTGATTAGCTTGGGCTCACTACACTGTCATACAACTTTACCCATGGCTGGCAAAACACCTATCAATGAAACAGCAGCAGCAGCAGCAGCAGACCTGTCATCTCACTGAGAAAGGAGGGATGGTGTTGGCTGATAAGTGACAGAAAGCTTGACATCTGGCCATTTATCCTTTGAAAAACTCCACCGGACAAAAGGAAGTGCAGCAGATGTGCAATCTGAGGACAATTCAGGTGAAATAAACCGTCGAACCTCCCCGTCCATATTTCATATATGCATCCAGAGCAATGGGCCAGGAGCTACACCACACTATGGTCTTTTCTTCCACCCTGGGGTCCTCCAAATGTCTTCATGGCCATGCTTCACTTCCACTGTGTCCTATCAGGTAGGTACACAGGCTTGCTCTTTCTTTTCCCAATATCCTCTCTAAGGCTAGGGATCTACTTGAAGAGGCAGGGGAAACATTAGACAAGAAGTAGTAGCTCTTCTCAGATTGATCGAAGTGTCTATACACACTGGAAAATTCATCAGAGGCCAAGATGGGGTAGAAACAAGGGATGGATATTATTGTGAGACAATTCTCCATGGATCTCTCACAATTCTGCACATCTTGCCAGCAGAGACAGCTTTTGTTCCAGACTATTTTTTAAATAGTATCTACATAGCAAAGAGCCTTGGAAGATAGAGTTTCTCCTCATGAAGGGGATGGCGGGTTTGTTTACTGTCCAGTGTAATAGAGATAATGTCTCCCCTGGGACAGAGGTTGGGTAGGTCTATGTGCAGGCTGTTGTGAAGGATTTAGATTTCCTAATCTTGGGGTTCCTCAACTGTGACACAAACCCATTGCATGTACTTCATTTCTTTGGCTTCTGCATCACCCCTGTGAGACTTGGGTGAAAAGAGAAACCAATACCAATATGAAGCTCATGTTGTTTGCAGTGCCGTGAGTAAGAAAGTTCTTTGTCTGTAATCCAGGAGTCTTGTGTTTTCTGCTTGCATCCATGAAACTATATAGGAGGCTGACTTATTAGTTTGCCAGTAGGGTAAAACTGCAGATCCTTCGCAGTCTGGACAAGCAGCTCTCTGTAGTTTTGTCTAACACTTAGTCTCAACTTAATCCCAAGAAGACTTTATTTTTCCCTCATCTATGTACCACTGTTGTTTATACAAATCCTATTATGACACTATTGAAAGTCAATATTCAAATGAATGTCTTTCCCTCCCACGCTTTCTGCTCTTAAGACAAAGGTCCATGCCTTAGTCATTTTTGTAGCTTCAACTACTAGTATAAAATAGATGCTTAATAAATGAATCAAGTTAGGGTATTTGAAACAGCCAACTGGCGTTCCTCAGATATTAGTTGTCCTCTTGGCATAGTAAACTCTCCATCTGGTTCCTACTTATGGATGAAGTTGTAAGATATTTTTGTCCAATCATAGATTCAGCCATCATGACAACTGTTAGCACAAGCACTCAATTACCCACAATTTCATCTGGTGGTGGCAATACTACAAGAACGATCTATAGCTGAGAAGCACAAAGAGGCTACTGCAGTGATTCTGCTTGTTGGAAAACCCCAGCAAAAAGTCCTGCTGTAGTTGAGTATTTCTCCAAATGTCTTTGCCTATATTCTAGGGCAAACACAATCTGGGAATAAAGTGTTCTTAGCAGGACTATGGCGTCTTTTCTGAGATTCCAATGTTCCTACCATAAAGAAGGTAACAGTACCATGGTTTCCAAGACTAACTGTGATTCCTCCATAGTTTTCCCAAGAAGGACAAACTTATTTCTTTACCCTCCCATAACTCTTGATTCTCTTCAGCACCTTTCTCTTCCCCTCTCCCCCCACTAATGGGTAGATCTGAATGACAGATGTTCAAGGGAGCAATGATGGTTTCTACTGTTCCCACCAATAAAATATGGTGTCATTTTCTAAAAGGGGACATTGAGAACAAATCTCTGTGGGAAGAGATTTATAGTTAGAGTGAAATAGGAACCTTTTCTTTTCTCAAGATCTTTTTTTTTGAAGGGAAATAAAAATTCCCTCGATGCAAGCATAGTTTGATCATAACTATTGTATTTGGCACAATTCAAAAGCTCATCTTCCACCAAAGTGATGAAATATATTTGAAGCAGCTTCCTCAATCCTCTCACTCTCACTCTCAAGAAAAACCAAAGGGTATAAAATTTTTCAGATTCTACAATACCCTTGAGTTAAAAGAAACTGGACACATGTGTAAAACAGATTTCTAGAGATGTATAATAATTATAATTATAATTATAATATATATAATTATAATTATAATATAATTATATAATTATATATATGTAATT